>NC_092095.1:9551560-9659060 GCF_045679555.1 Salvelinus alpinus
AAATCTAAAATTGGCTTCCTATTTCGCAACAAAGCATCCTTCACTCATGCTGCCAAACCTACCCTCGTAAAACTGACTATCCTACCGATCCTCGACTTCGGCGATGTCATTTACAAAATAGCCTCCAATACCCTACTCAATAAATTGGATGCAGTCTATCACAGTGCCATCCGTTTTGTCACCAAAGCCGCATATACTACCCACCACTGCGACCTGTACGCTCTCGTTGGCTGGCCCTCGCTTCATTCTCGTCGCCAAACCCACTGGCTCCAGGTCATCTACAAGACCCTGCTAGGTAAAGTCCCCCCTTATCTCAGCTCGCTGGTCACCATAGCAGCACCCACCTGTAGCCCGCGCTCCAGCAGGTATATCTCTCTGGTCACCCCCAAAACCAATTCTTCCTTTGGCCGCCTCTCCTTCCAGTTCTCTGCTGCCAATGATTGGAACGAACTACAAAAATCTCTGAAACTGGAAACACTTATCTCCTTCACTAGTTTTAAGCACCAGCTGTCAGAGCAGTTCACAGATTACTGCACCTGTACATAGCCCATCTATAATTTAGCCCAAACAACTACCTCTTCCCCTACTGTATTTATTTATTTTGCTCCTTTGCATCCCATTATTTCTACTTTGCACATTCTTCCATTGCAAATCAACCATTCCAGTGTTTTACTTGCTATATTGTATTTACTTCGCCACCATGGCCTTTTTATTGCCTTTACCTCCCTTATCTCACCTCATTTGCTCACATTGTATATAGACTTATTTTTTCTACTGTATTATTGACTGTATGTTTGTTTTACTCCATGTGTAACTCTGTGTTGTTGTATGTGTCGAACTGCTTTGCTTTATCTTGGCCAGGTCGCAATTGTAAATGAGAACTTGTTCTCAACTTCCCTACCTGGTTAAATAAAGGTGAAATTAAAAAAGATGTATTGCACAGATAGAAAATCAAGATTAACAGAAAGCTCATGTTATAAACCTTGAATGTTAAATAGACCCTCCCTGGTCTGCATACTCCAGAACTGGTTTTAGGTTTAGCATCTTACAGCCCTGTATCTCCTGCAGAAAGCCCCACTAACAGCCCTGTATCTCCTGCTGAAAGCCCCACTAACAGCCCTGTATCTCCTGCAGAAAGCCCCACTTACAGTCCTGTATCTCCTGCAGAAAGCCCCACTTACAGTCCTGTATCTCCTGCAGAAAGCCCCACTTACAGCCCTGTATCTCCTGAAGAAAGCCCCACTTACAGCCCTGTATCTCCTGCAGAAAGCCCCACTAACAGCCCTGTATCTCCTGCAGAAAGCCCCACTTACAGCCCAGTATCTCCTGCAGAAAGCCCCACTTACAGTGCTGTATCTCCTGCAGAAAGCCCCACTTACAGCCCAGTATCTCCTGGCCCAGATCCTCACTTACAGCCCAGTATCTCCTGGTTCAGAGCCTCACTTACAGCCCAGTATCTCCTGGCCCAGATCCTCACTTACAGCCCAGTATCTCCTGGTTCAGAGCCTCACTTACAGCCCAGTATCTCCTGGCCCAGATCCTCACTTACAGCCCAGTATCTCCTGGTTCAGAGCCTCACTTACAGCCCTGTATTGACCTGGCCTCCTCAAGTGGAAAATGTACAAGAGAAACAGATGGGTGGTGATCAGAGCCAGGCAAGGCTGCAGGAAACACTAACCATGTTTGACACTGGCTAATCTACTGTGGTTAAAAAACGGTTAAATGAAGAAGAATAACAAGGACACCAGGCAGCGTTAATCCTATGGTGTTTAAATCAAGGTTAATTGAGGATATAACAGGGTTGTCTTCAACAGGGTAAACTGTAGAAAAATGTTTTGCAATGTACAGTCGCAGTCAAAAGTTTGGAACACCTACTCATTCAAGGTTTATTTTTTATTTTTACTATTTTCTAAATTGTAGAATAATAGTGAAGACATCAAAACTATGAAATAACACATATTGGAATCATGTAGTAACCAAGAAAAGGTATTAAACAAATCAAAATATATTTTATATTTGAGATTCTTCAAAGTAGCCACCCTTTGCCTTGATGATGGCTTTGCACACACTTGGTATTCTCTCAACCAGCTTCATGAGGAATATATTTAAATTAACAGGTGTACCTTGTTAAAAGTTAATTTGTGAAATTTATTTTCTTCTTAATGCTTTTGAGCCAATCAGGTGTGTTGTAACAAGGCAGGGTTGGTAGACAGACGATAGTCCTATTTGGTAAAAGACCAAGTCCAGAATATAGCAAGAACAGCAATTAGGCACTATTATTCTACAATGTTGGTAAATAGTAATAACACTATCATGAGTAGGTGTGTCCAAAGTTATGACTGGTACTGTAAAATACACATCTTTGTTCTTATTGGATAGTAGGCCTACGTCCCTGAATGAAATGTTTATTTTTCCAAATGAACACAACCCAGATACCCTGGCCTGGACTGTAGATATACCCTGGACTATAGAGATACCCTGGCCTGGACTATAGAGATACCCTGGACTATAGAGATACCCTGGCCTGGCCTATAGAGATACCCTGGACTATAGAGATACCCTGGCCTGGACTATAGAGATACCCTGGCCTATAGAGATACCCTGGACTATAGAGATACCCTGGACTATAGAGATACCCTGGCTTGGACTATAGAGATACCCTGGACTACAGAGATACCCTGGCCTGGCCTATAGAGATACCCTGGACTATAGAGATACCCTGGACTATAGAGATACCCTGGCCTATAGAGATGACCTGGCCTGGACTATAGAGATACCCTGGCCTGGACTATAGAGATACCCTGGACTATAGAGATACCCTGGACTATAGAGATGACCTGGCCTGGACTATAGAGATACCCTGGACTATAGAGATACCCTGGCCTGGACTATAGAGATACCCTGGCCTATAGAGATACCCTGGCCTGGACTATAGAGATACCCTGGCCTGGACTATAGAGATACCCTGGCCTGGACTATAGAGATACCCTGGACTATAGAGATACCCTGGCCTGGACTATAGAGATACCCTGGCCTATAGAGATACCCTGGCCTGGACTATAGAGATACCCTGGACTATAGAGATACCCTGGCCTGGACTATAGAGATACCCTGGACTATAGAGATACCCTGGACTATAGAGATACCCTGGACTATAAAGATAGCCTGCAATATAGAGATACCCTGGACTATAGAGATACCCTGGACTATAGAGATGACCTGGACTATAGAGATGGCCTGGACTATAGAGATACCCTGGACGGACTATAGAGATGACCTGGACTATAGAGATACCCTGGACTATAGAGATACCCTGGACTATAGAGATGACCTGGACTATAGAGATACCCTGGACTATAGAGATGACCTGGACTATAGAGATACCCTGGCCTGGACTATAGAGATACCCTGGACTATAGAGATACCCTGGACTATAGAGATGACCTGGACTATAGAGATACCCTGGACTATAGAGATACCCTGGACTATAGAGATACCCTGGACTATAGAGATGGTCTGGACTATAGAGATGGTCTGGACTATAGAGATACCCTGGACTATAGAGATGACCTGGACTATAGAGATACCCTGGACTATAGAGATACCCTGGACTATAGAGATGACCTGGACTATAGAGATGACCTGGACTATAAAGATACCCTGGACTATAGAGATACCCTGGCCTGGACTATAGAGATACCCTGGACTATAGAGATACCCTGGCCTGGACTGTAGAGATACCTTGGACAATAGAGATACCCTGGACTATAGAGATGCCCTGGACTATAGAGATACCCTGGACTATAGAGATACCCTGGACTATAGAGATACCCTGGCCTGGACTATAGAGATACCCTGGACAATAGAGATACCCTGGACAATAGAGATGGTCTGGACAATAGAGATGACCTGGACTATAGAGATACCCTGGACTATAGAGATGACCTGGACGATAGAGATACCCTGGACTATAGAGATACCCTGGACTATAGAGATGACCTGGACTATAGAGATGACCTGGACTATAGAGATACCCTGGACTATAGAGATACCCTGGCCTATAGAGATACCCTGGCCTGGACTATAGAGATACCCTGGACTATAGAGATACCCTGGCCTGGACAGTAGAGATACCCTGGACAATAGAGATACCCTGGACTATAGAGATACCCTGGACTATAGAGATACCCTGGCCTGGACTAGAGATACCCTGGACTATAGAGATACCCTGGCCTGGACTGTAGAGATACCCTGGACTATAGAGATACCCTGGACTATAGAGATACCCTGGACTATAGAGATACCCTGGACTATAGAGATGACCTGGACTATAGAGATACCCTGGCCTGGACTATAGAGATACCCTGGACTATAGAGATACCCTGGACTATAGAGATGGCCTGGACTATAGAGATGACCTTGACTATAGAGATACCCTGGCCTGGACTATAGAGATACCCTGGCCTGGACTATAGAGATACCCTGGACTATAGAGATACCCTGGACTGTAGAGATACCCTGGACTGTAGAGATACCCTGGACTGTAGAGATACCCTGGACTGTAGAGATACCCTGGACTGTAGAGATACCCTGGACTGTAGAGATACCCTGGACTGTAGAGATACTCTGGACTATAGAGATACCCTGGACTATAGAGATACCCTGGACTATAGAGATACCCTGGACTATAGAGATACCCCTGGACTATAGAGATGCCCTGGACTATAGAGATGCCCTGGACTATAGAGATGCCCTGGACTATAGAGATACCCTGGACTATAGAGATACCCTGGACTATAGAGATACCCTGGACTATAGAGATACCCTGGCCTGGACTATAGAGATACCCTGGACTATAGAGATACCCTGGACTATAGAGATGGCCTGGACTATAGAGATGGCCTGGACTATAGAGATGACCTGGACTATAGAGATACCCTGGCCTGGACTATAGCGATACCCTGGCCTGGACTATAGAGATACCCTGGACTATAGAGATACCCTGGACTATAGAGATACCCTGGACTATAGAGATGACCTGGACTATAGAGATGACCTGGACTATAGAGATACCCTGGACTATAGAGATTGCCTGGACTATAGAGATGGCCTGGACTATAGAGATGACCTTGACTATAGAGATACCCTGGACGATAGAGATACCCTGGACTATAGAGATACCCTGGACTATAGAGATGACCTGGACTATAGAGATGACCTGGACTATAGAGATACCCTGGACTATAGAGATACCCTGGCCTGGACTATAGAGAAACCCTGGACTATAGAGATACCCTGGCCTGGACTGTAGAGATACCCTGGACAATAGAGATACCCTGGACTATAGAGATACCCTGGACTATAGAGATACCCTGGCCTGGACTATAGAGATACCCTGGACTATAGAGATACCCTGGCCTGGACTGTAGAGATACCCTGGACTATAGAGATACCCTGGACTATAGAGATACCCTGGACTATAGAGATGACCTGGACTATAGAGATACCCTGGCCTGGACTATAGAGATACCCTGGACTATAGAGATACCCTGGACTATAGAGATGGCCTGGACTATAGAGATGACCTTGACTATAGAGATACCCTGGCCTGGACTATAGAGATACCCTGGACTATAGAGATACCCTGGACTGTAGAGATACCCTGGACTGTAGAGATACCCTGGACTGTAGAGATACCCTGGACTGTAGAGATACCCTGGACTGTAGAGATACCCTGGACTGTAGAGATACCCTGGACTGTAGAGATACCCTGGACTGTAGAGATACTCTGGACTATAGAGATACCCTGGACTATAGAGATACCCTGGAGTATAGAGATACCCTGGACTATAGAGATGCCCTGGACTATAGAGATGCCCTGGACTATAGAGATGCTCTGGACTACAGAGATACCCTGGACTATAGAGATACCCTGGACTATAGAGATACCCTGGACTATAGAGATACCCTGGCCTGGACTATAGAGATACCCTGGACTATAGAGATGGCCTGGACTATAGAGATGGCCTGGACTATAGAGATACCCTGGACTATAGAGATACCCTGGACTATAGAGATACCCTGGACTATAGAGATACCCTGGCCTGGACTGTAGAGATACCCTGGACTATAGAGATGGCCTGGACTATAGAGATGGCCTGGACTATAGAGATGGCCTGGACTATAGAGATGACCTGGACTATAGAGATACCCTGGCCTGGACTATAGCGATACCCTGGCCTGGACTATAGAGATACCCTGGACTATAGAGATACCCTGGACTATAGAGATACCCTGGACTATAGAGATGACCTGGACTATAGAGATGACCTGGACTATAGAGATACCCTGGACTATAGAGATTGCCTGGACTATAGAGATGGCCTGGACTATAGAGATGACCTTGACTATAGAGATACCCTGGCCTGGACTATAGAGATACCCTGGACTATAGAGATACCCTGGACTATAGAGATACCCTGGACTGTAGAGATACCCTGGACTGTAGAGATACCCTGGAATATAGAGATACCCTGGACTATAGAGATGGCCTGGACTATAGAGATGACCTTGACTATAGAGATACCCTGGCCTGGACTATAGAGATACCCTGGCCTGGACTATAGAGATACCCTGGACTGTAGAGATACCCTGGACTGTAGAGATACCCTGGACTGTAGAGATACCCTGGACTGTAGAGATACCCTGGACTGTAGAGATACCCTGGACTGTAGATATACCCTGGACTGTAGAGATACCCTGGACTGTAGAGATACTCTGGACTATAGAGATACCCTGGACTATAGAGATACCCTGGACTATAGAGATACCCTGGCCTGGACTATAGAGATACCCTGGCCTGGACTATAGAGATACCCTGGCCTGGACTATAGAGATACCCTGGACTATAGAGATACCCTGGACTATAGAGATACCCTGGACTATAGAGATGACCTGGACTATAGAGATGACCTGGACTGTAGAGATACCCTGGACTGTAGAGATACCC
This sequence comes from Salvelinus alpinus, assembly GCF_045679555.1. Lineage (NCBI taxonomy): Eukaryota > Metazoa > Chordata > Actinopteri > Salmoniformes > Salmonidae > Salvelinus > Salvelinus alpinus. The sequence goes on from NC_092095.1 coordinate 9,558,570, forward strand.
TGGACTGTAGAGATACCCTGGACTATAGAGATACCCTGGACTATAGAGATGACCTGGACTATAGAGATACCCTGGCCTGGACTATAGAGATACCCTGGCCTGGACTATAGAGATACCCTGGCCTGGACTATAGAGATACCCTGGCCTGGACTATAGAGATACCCTGGACTATAGAGATACCCTGGACTATAGAGATACCCTGGACTATAGAGATGACCTGGACTATAGAGATGACCTGGACTATAGAGATACCCTGGACTATAGAGATGGCCTGGACTATAGAGATGGCCTGGACTATAGAGATGACCTTGACTATAGAGATACCCTGGCCTGGACTATAGAGATACCCTGGCCTGGACTATAGAGATACCCTGGACTATAGAGATACCCTGGACTGTAGAGATACCCTGGACTGTAGAGATACCCTGGACTATAGAGATACCCTGGACTATAGAGATGGCCTGGACTATAGAGATGGCCTGGACTATAGAGATGACCATGACTATAGAGATACCCTGGCCTGGACTATAGAGATACCCTGGCCTGGACTATAGAGATACCCTGGACTGTAGAGATACCCTGGACTATAGAGATACCCTGGACTGTAGAGATACCCTGGACTGTAGAGATACCCTGGACTATAGAGATACCCTGGACTATAGAGATACCCTGGACTATAGAGATACCCTGGACTGTAGAGATACCCTGGACTGTAGAGATACCCTGGACTGTAGAGATACCCTGGACTGTAGAGATACCCTGGACTATAGAGATACTCTGGACTATAGAGATACCCTGGACTATAGAGATACCCTGGACTATAGAGATACCCTGGACTATAGAGATACCCTGGACTATAGAGATACCCTGGACTATAGAGATGCCCTGGACTATAGAGATGCCCTGGACTATAGAGATACCCTGGACTATAGAGATACCCTGGACTATAGAGATACCCTGGCCTGGACTATAGAGATACCCTGGACTATAGAGATGGCCTGGACTATAGAGATGGCCTGGACTATAGAGATGGCCTGGACTATAGAGATGACCTGGACTATAGAGATACCCTGGCCTGGACTATAGAGATACCCTGGACTATAGAGATGACCTGGACTATAGAGATGACCTGGACTATAGAGATGACCTGGACTATAGAGATACCCTGGCCTGGACTATAGAGATACCCTGGCCTGGACTATAGAGATACCCTGGCCTGGACTATAGAGATACCCTGGACTATAGAGATACCCTGGACTATAGAGATACCCTGGACTATAGAGATACCCTGGACTATAGAGATACCCTGGACTATAGAGATACCCTGGACTATAGAGACACCCTGGACTGTAGAGACACCCTGGACTGTAGAGATACCCTGGACTGTAGAGATGCCCTGGACTGTAGAGATGCCCTGGACTATAGAGATACTCTGGACTATAGAGATACCCTGGACTGTAGAGATACCCTGGACTATAGAGATGCCCTGGACTATAGAGATACCCTGGACTATAGAGATACCCTGGACTATAGAGATGCCCTGGACTATAGAGATGCCCTGGACTATAGAGATGCCCTGGACTATAGAGATACCCTGGACTATAGAGATGTCCTGGACTGTATAGATACCCTGGACTATAGAGATGCCCTGGACTATAGAGATGACCTGGACTATAGAGATGGCCTGGACTATAGAGATGCCCTGGACTATAGAGATACCCTGGACTATAGAGATACCCTGGACTATAGAGATACCCTGGCCTGGACTATAGAGATACTCTGGACTATAGAGATACTCTGGACTATAGAGATACCCTGGACTATAGAGATGCCCTGGACTATAGAGATACCCTGGACTATAGAGATACCCTGGACTATAGAGATACCCTGGACTATAGAGATACCCTGGCCTGGACTATAGAGATACCCTGGACAATAGAGATACCCTGGACAATAGAGATGGTCTGGACTATAGAGATGACCTGGACTATAGAGATACCCTGGACTATAGAGATACCCTGGACTATAGAGATACCCTGGACTATAGAGATGACCTGGACTATAGAGATGACCTGGACTATAGAGATACCCTGGACTATAGAGATACCCTGGACTATAGAGATACCCTGGCCTGGACTATAGAGATACCCTGGACTATAGAGATACCCTGGCCTGGACTGTAGAGATACCCTGGACTATAGAGATACCCTGGACTATAGAGATACCCTGGACTATAGAGATGACCTGGACTATAGAGATACCCTGGCCTGGACTATAGAGATACCCTGGACTATAGAGATACCCTGGACTATAGAGATGGCCTGGACTATAGAGATGACCTTGACTATAGAGATGACCTTGACTATAGAGATACCCTGGCCTGGACTATAGAGATACCCTGGCCTGGACTATAGAGATACCCTGGACTGTAGAGAGACCCTGGACTGTAGAGAGACCCTGGACTGTAGAGAGACCCTGGACTGTAGAGATACCCTGGACTGTAGAGATACCCTGGACTATAGAGATACCCTGGACTATAGAGATACCCTGGACTATAGAGATACCCTGGACTATAGAGATACCCTGGACTATAGAGATACTCTGGACTATAGAGATACCCTGGACTATAGAGATACCCTGGACTATAGAGATACCCTGGCCTGGACTATAGAGATACCCTGGACTATAGAGATGGCCTGGACTATAGAGATGGCCTGGACTATAGAGATGGCCTGGACTATAGAGATGACCTGGACTATAGAGATACCCTGGCCTGGACTATAGAGATACCCTGGACTATAGAGATACCCTGGACTATAGAGATGACCTGGACTATAGAGATACCCTGGACTATAGAGATTGCCTGGACTATAGAGATGACCTGGACTATAGAGCTACCCTGGCCTGGACTATAGAGCTACCCTGGCCTGGACTATAGAGATACCCTGGAATATAGAGATACCCTGGACTATAGAGATACCCTGGACTATAGAGATACCCTGGACTATAGAGATACCCTGGACTGTAGAGATACCCTGGACTGTAGAGATACCCTGGACTGTAGAGATACCCTGGACTGTAGAGATACCCTGGACTGTAGAGATACCCTGGACTGTAGAGATACCCTGGACTGTAGAGATGCCCTGGACTATAGAGATACTCTGGACTATAGAGATACCCTGGACTGTAGAGATGGCCTGGACTATAGAGATGCCCTGGACTATAGAGATGCCCTGGACTATAGAGATGCCCTGGACTATAGAGATGCCCTGGACTATAGAGATGCCCTGGACTATAGAGATACCCTGGACTATAGAGATACCCTGGACTATAGAGATACCCTGGACTATAGAGATACCCTGGCACTATAGAGATACCCTGGACTATAGAGATACCCTGGACTATAGAGATGCCCTGGACTATAGAGATGACCCTGGACTATAGAGATGCCCTGGACTATAGAGATATCCTGGACTATAGAGATACCCTGGACTATAGAGATACCCTGGACTATAGAGATACCCTGGACTATAGAGATGACCTGGACTATAGAGATGACCTGGACTATAGAGATACCCTGGACTATAGAGATACCCTGGACTATAGAGATACCCTGGCCTGGACTATAGAGATACCCTGGCCTGGACTGTAGAGATACCCTGGACTATAGAGATACCCTGGACTATAGAGATACCCTGGACTATAGAGATGACCTGGACTATAGAGATGACCTGGACTATAGAGATGACCTGGACTATAGAGATACCCTGGACTATAGAGATACCCTGGACTATAGAGATACCCTGGCCTGGACTATAGAGATACCCTGGCCTGGACTGTAGAGATACCCTGGACTATAGAGATACCCTGGACTATAGAGATACCCTGGACTATAGAGATGACCTGGACTATAGAGATGACCTGGACTATAGAGATGACCTGGACTATAGAGATGACCTGGACTATAGAGATACCCTGGCCTGGACTACAGAGATACCCTGGCCTGGACTACAGAGATACCCTGGACTGTAGAGAGACCCTGGACTGTAGAGAGACCCTGGACTGTAGAGATACCCTGGACTGTAGAGATACCCTGGACTGTAGAGATACCCTGGACTATAGAGATACCCTGGACTATAGAGATACCCTGGACTATAGAGATACCCTGGACTATAGAGATACCCTGGACTATAGAGATACCCTGGACTATAGAGATACCCTGGACTATAGAGATACCCTGGACTGTAGAGATACCCTGGACTGTAGAGATACCCTGGACTGTAGAGATACCCTGGACTGTAGAGATGCCCTGGACTATAGAGATACTCTGGACTATAGAGATACCCTGGACTGTAGAGATACCCTGGACTGTAGAGATGCCCTGGACTATAGAGATACCCTGGACTATAGAGATACCCTGGACTATAGAGATACCCTGGACTATAGAGATGCCCTGGACTATAGAGATGCCCTGGACTATAGAGATACCCTGGACTATAGAGATGCCCTGGACTGTAGAGATACCCTGGACTATAGAGATGCCCTGGACTATAGAGATGCCCTGGACTATAGAGATACCCTGGACTATAGAGATACCCTGGACTATAGAGATACCCTGGACTATAGAGATACCCTGGACTATAGAGATACCCTGGACTATAGAGATACCCTGGACTATAGAGATGGCCTGGACTATAGAGATGGCCTGGACTATAGAGATGGCCTGGACTATAGAGATGACCTGGACTATAGAGATACCCTGGCCTGGACTATAGAGATATCCTGGACTATAGAGATACGCTGGACTATAGAGATACCCTGGACTATAGAGATGACCTGGACTATAGAGATACCCTGGACTATAGAGATGGCCTGGACTATAGAGATGACCTGGACTATAGAGATACCCTGGCCTGGACTATAGAGATACCCTGGCCTGGACTATAGAGATACCCTGGCCTGGACTATAGAGATACCCTGGCCTGGACTATAGAGATACCCTGGCCTGGACTATAGAGATACCCTGGCCTGGACTATAGAGATACCCTTTACTATAGAGATACCCTGGACTATAGAGATACCCTGGACTATAGAGATACCCTGGACTATAGAGATACCCTGGACTATAGAGATACCCTGGACTATAGAGATACCCTGGACTGTAGAGATACCCTGGACTGTAGAGATGCCCTGGACTATAGAGATACTCTGGACTATAGAGATACCCTGGACTGTAGAGATGCCCTGGACTATAGAGATGCCCTGGACTATAGAGATGCCCTGGACTATAGAGATACCCTGGACTATAGAGATACCCTGGACTATAGAGATACCCTGGCCTGGACTATAGAGATACCCTGGACTATAGAGATACCCTGGACTATAGAGATACCCTGGACTGTAGAGATACCCTTGACTGTAGAGATACCCTGGACTATAGAGATACCCTGGCCTGGACTATAGAGATACCCTGGCCTGGACTATAGAGATACCCTGGACAATAGAGATACCCTGGACTATAGAGATACCCTGGACTATAGAGATACCCTGGACTATAGAGATACCCTGGCCTGGACTATAGAGATACCCTGGACAATAGAGATACCCTGGACAATAGAGATGGTCTGGACTATAGAGATGGTCTGGACTATAGAGATGGTCTGGACTATAGAGATGACCTGGACTATAGAGATACCCTGGACTATAGAGATACCCTGGACTATAGAGATACCCTGGACTATAGAGATACCCTGGACTATAGAGATACCCTGGACTATAGAGATACCCTGGACTATAGAGATGCCCTGGACTATAGAGATGCCCTGGACTATAGAGATACCCTGGACTATAGAGATACCCTGGACTATAGAGATACCCTGGACTATAGAGATACCCTGGCCTGGACTATAGAGATACCCTGGACTATAGAGATACCCTGGACTATAGAGATGGCCTGGACTATAGAGATGACCCTGGACTATAGAGATGACCTGGACTATAGAGATGCCCTGGCCTGGACTATAGAGATGCCCTGGACTATAGAGATACCCTGGACTATAGAGATACCCCTGGCCTGGACTATAGAGATACCCTGGACTATAGAGATACCCTGGACTATAGAGATACCCTGGACTATAGAGATACCCTGGACTATAGAGATACCCTGCACTGTAGATATACCCTGGACTATAGAGATACCCTGGCCTGGACTATAGAGATACCCTGGACTATAGAGATACCCTGGACTATAGAGATGCCCTGGACTATAGAGATACCCTGGACTATAGAGATACCCTGGACTATAAAGATGCCCTGGACTATAGAAATACCCTGCACTATAGAGATACCCTGGCCTATAGAGATACCCTGGCCTATAGAGATGCTCCTGGACTATAGAGATGCCCTGGCCTGGACTATAGAGATACCCTGGCCTGGACTATAGAGATACCCTGGCCTGGACTATAGAGATACCCTGGACTATAGAGATACCCTGGACTATAGAGATACCCTGGACTATAGAGATACCCTGGACTATAGAGATACCCTGGACTATAGAGATACCCTGGACTATAGAGATACCCTGGACTATAGAGATACCCTGGACTATAGAGATACCCTGGACTATAGAGATACCCTGGACTATAGAGATGCCCTGGACTATAGAGATGCCCTGGACTATAGAGATACCCTGGGCTATAGAGATGCCCTGGACTGTAGAGATACCCTGGACTATAGAGATGCCCTGGACTATAGAGATGACCTGGACTATAGAGATGACCTGGACTATAGAGATGGCCTGGACTATAGAGATGCCCTGGACTATAGAGATGCCCTGGACTATAGAGATACCCTGGACTATAGAGATACCCTGGACTATAGAGATACCCTGGCCTGGACTATAGAGATACCCTGGACAATAGAGATACCCTGGACAATAGAGATGGTCTGGACTATAGAGATGGTCTGGACTATAGAGATACCCTGGACTATAGAGATGACCTGGACTATAGAGATACCCTGGACTATAGAGATACCCTGGACTATAGAGATGACCTGGACTATAGAGATGACCTGGACTATAGAGATACCCTGGACTATAGAGATACCCTGGACTATAGAGATACCCTGGACTATAGAGATACCCTGGACTATAGAGATGCCCTGGACTATAGAGATACCCTGGACTATAGAGATACCCTGGAATATAGAGATACCCTGGCCTGGACTATAGAGATACCCTGGACTATAGAGATGGCCTGGACTATAGAGATGGCCTGGACTATAGAGATACCCTGGACTATAGAGATACCCTGGAATATAGAGATACCCTGGCCTGGACTATAGAGATACCCTGGACTATAGAGATGGCCTGGACTATAGAGATGGCCTGGACTATAGAGATGGCCTGGACTATAGAGATGGCCTGGACTATAGAGATGACCTGGACTATAGAGATACCCTGGCCTGGACTATAGAGATACCCTGGACTATAGAGATACCCTGGACTATAGAGATGACCCTGGACTATAGAGATGACCCTGGACTATAGAGATGACCCTGGACTATAGAGATGGCCTGGACTATAGAGATACCCTGGCCTGGACTATAGAGATACCCTGGCCTGGACTATAGAGATACCCTGGCCTGGACTATAGAGATACCCTGGCCTGGACTATAGAGATACCCTGGCCTGGACTATATAGATACCCTGGCCTGGACTATAGAGATACCCTTTACTATAGAGATACCCTGGACTATAGAGATACCCTGGACTATAGAGATACCCTGGACTATAGAGATACCCTGGACTGTAGAGATACCCTGGACTGTAGAGATACCCTGGACTGTAGAGATGCCCTGGACTGTAGAGATGCCCTGGACTATAGAGATGCCCTGGACTATAGAGATACCCTGGACTATAGAGATACCCTGGCCTATAGAGATACCCTGGCCTATAGAGATGCCCTGGCCTATAGAGATGCCCTGGACTATAGAGATACCCTGGACTATAGAGATGCCCTGGACTGTAGAGATACCCTGGACTATAGAGATGCCCTGGACTATAGAGATGCCCTGGACTATAGAGATACCCTGGACTGTAGAGATACCCTGGACTGTAGAGATACCCTGGACTGTAGAGATACCCTGGACTATAGAGATGCCCTGGACTATAGAGATACCCTGGACTGTAGAGATACCCTGGACTGTAGAGATACCCTGGACTGTAGAGATACCCTGGACTATAGAGATGCCCTGGACTATAGAGATACCCTGGCCTGGACTATAGAGATACCCTGGACTATAGAGATACCCTGGACTATAGAGATGCCCTGGACTATAGAGATGCCCTGGACTATAGAGATACCCTGGACTATAGAGATACCCTGGCCTGGACTATAGAGATACCCTGGACTATAGAGATACCCTGGACTATAGAGATGCTATGGACTATAGAGATACCCTGGCCTGGACTATAGAGATACCCTGGACTATAGAGATACCCTGGACTATAGAGATACCCTGGACTATAGAGATGCCCTGGACTATAGAGATGCCCTGGACTATAGAGATACCCTGGACTATAGAGATACCCTGGACTATAGAGATACCCTGGACTATAGAGATGCCCTGGACTATAGAGATACCCTGGACTATAGAGATGCCCTGGACTATAGAGATACCCTGGACTATAGAGATGCCCTGGACTATAGAGATACCCTGGACTATAGAGATACCCTGGCCTGGACTATAGAGATACCCTGGACTATAGAGATAGCCTGGCCTGGACTATAGAGATACCCTGGACTATAGAGATACCCTGGACTATAGAGATGCCCTGGACTATAGAGATACCCTGGACTATAGAGATGCCCTGGACTATAGAGATACCCTGGACTATAGAGATACCCTGGACTATAGAGATACCCTGGCCTGGACTATAGAGATACCCTGGACTATAGAGATACCCTGGCCTGGACTATAGAGATACCCTGGACTATATAGATACCGTGGACTATAGAGATACCCTGGACTATAGAGATACCCTGGCCTGGACTATAGAGATACCCTGGACTATAGCGATGCCCTGGACTATAGAGATACCCTGGCCTATAGAGATGCAGAGAGTTCTCTTTGCCATTGCCATCGAAACAGAATGTCCATAATTATTGCCATGGTGTGAGTGGTCTTGGGTCAACATGGGTCAACTGTATACTTCTGGCCCTTCTTTGGACACTGTGTTAACAACCCTCCAGACGAGCTTCAATGCCATACAACTCTCCTTCCGTGGCCTGTAACGTGTACGTTACAGCTATTGTACTGCCGACTATAGCAAAAACGAGGTCAACAACATGCATCATCGATTCAGAGCAGTGATCCTCTGCATCCCTGTAAATGGACCAGCAGAAAAGTTTAAGATATGCACCATCCCTCCATACATACACAGTTAATGCTATTAGTATACTGCTGTAGGTATTTTCCCTGTGAAGTCAAATGCATGTGGAGCAAACGGGATCATTAATGCTCACAAGATAACGCGGCATTCCATCCATCCGTCCCGCTTATATCGTTATCTCCTCCACAGCTAGTCTGCTACGCTAGCCAGAGATTTTACACATCCTCCTGGTCACAGTGGTTCTCCATGTAAGTGAAAAGCTGTCAGACAGACAGAGCTGTTAACAGGAAACTGACAGCGCTGACCATTTCCTGTGTTGTCTGACTGATAAATGATATATTTTGACTACAGGTCTGAAACTGCTCATAACTTGTGTCTAATTAAGATTGCATCCTAATTGACTTATGATCACATAAGAGGTGTGTGTGTGTGCATGTGTTGCTTGTGTGTATGTACGTGCGCATGCATTCATGTCAGCATGTGTGTACAGATGCGTCAAGTGAGTCATCAAAATCACCTGTTGTCTCTAAGCAACACGATACAACACCTCCTCACCCATTGTCTCTAAACAACACAACACCTCCTCACCCGTTGTCTCTAAACACCTCCTCACCCGTTGTCTCTAAACACCACCTCCTCACCTGTTGTCTCTAAACAACACCTCCTCACCCGTTGTCTCTAAACAACACCTCCTCACCCGTTGTCTCTAAACAACACCTCCTCACCTGTTGTCTCTAAACAACACCTCCTCACCCGTTGTCTCTAAACAACACCTCCTCACCCGTTGTCTCTAAACACCACCTCCTCACCCGTTGTCTCTAAACAACACCTCCTCACCCGTTGTCTCTAAACAACACCTCCTCACCCGTTGTCTCTAAACAACACCTCCTCACCCGTTGTCTCTAAACAACACCTCCTCACCCGTTGTCTCTAAACACCTCCTCACCCGTTGTCTCTAAACACCTCCTCACCCATTGTCTCTAAACACCTCCTCACCTGTTGTCTCTAAACACCACCTCCTCACCCGTTGTCTCTAAACACCTCCTCACCCGTTGTCTCTAAACACCTCCTCACCCGTTGTCTCTAAACAACACCTCCTCACCCATTGTCTCTAAACACCTCCTCACCCGTTGTCTCTAAACAACACAACACCTCCTCACCCGTTGTCTCTATACAACACCTCCTCACCCATTGTCTCTATACAACACCTCCTCACCCATTGTCTCTAAACACCTCCTCACCCATTGTCTCTATACAACACCTCCTCACCCATTGTCTCTAAACACCTCCTCACCCGTTGTCTCTAAACAACACAACACCTCCTCACCCATTGTCTCTATACAACACCTCCTCACCCATTGTCTCTAAACACCTCCTCACCCGTTGTCTCTAAACAACACAACACCTCCTCACCCGTTGTCTCAAAACACCTCCTCACCCGTTGTCTCTAAACAACACAACACCTCCTCACCCGGTGTCTCTAAACAACACAACACCTCCTCACCCATTGTCTCTAAACACCACCTCCTCACCCGTTGTCTCTAAACACCTCCTCACCGGTTGTCTCTAAACACGAGACAACACCTCCTCTACTGTTTGCCTGGCCTTTTCCACTGCAGGGTAGTTACAAATTAAATTTAACATTAGTTTTACCATTTACCATTGAGAGAGAGGGAGTGCTGCCTGGCCTGCCTGGGGGAGGGAGAGGGATGGAGTGCTGCCTGGCCTGCCTGGGGGAGGGAGAGGGATGGAGTGCTGCCTGGCTTGCCTACATGTGTCTGGCTTTCTTACGTTACACTGATGGGAGATCAATAAGTGCCTGTGCCAGGCAGAGAGAGGCCAGTGTTATGCCAATGTAGGCAGAGCCCTCAGAGGAGATGAACCAGGAAGGGAGAGAGGTGAGGAGAGGAACCAGGAAGGGAGAGAGGTGAGGAGATGAACCAGGAAGGGAGAGAGGTGAGGAGATGAACCAGGAAGGGAGAGAGGTGAGGAGCGGAACCAGGAAGGGAGAGAGGTGAGGAGATGAACCAGGAAGGGAGAGAGGTGAGGAGAGGAACCAGGAATGGAGAGAGGTGAGGAGAGGAACCAGGAAGGGAGAGAGGTGAGGAGATGAACCAGGAAGGGAGAGAGGTGAGGAGAGGAACCAGGAATGGAGAGAGGTGAGGAGAGGAACCAGGAAGGGAGAGAGGTGAGGAGATGAACCAGGAAGGGAGAGAGGTGAGGAGAGGAACCAGGAAGGGAGAGAGGTGAGGAGATGAACCAGGAAGGGAGAGAGGTGAGGAGAGGAACCAGGAATGGAGAGAGGTGAGGAGAGGAACCAGGAAGGGAGAGAGGTGAGGAGATGAACCAGGAAGGGAGAGAGGTGAGGAGAGGATCCAGGAAGGGAGAGAAGTGAGGAGATGGGGAGAACGAAGGGAGGGGGAATGGGCAAATCACGTTTAGCTGGAAGCTAAACATGGTGTGCTGAGGGAGGATCTGAGAAGAGTAAGCTTGCACTTAGAGGCATGGGGCATGGAGGCCGATGGAGATGCAGAATAGTTAACTCACCACAGCAGCAGGCACTAAAGAACTGTATGTGATATAATAGGCTAGCTATTTAGTATTTATTAGGATCCCCATTAGCTGCTGCCAACGTGCACTGGACTAGCCACTCTTGAATAGCCCCTGGGCCAGCAAAGGTCAAATCCCTTCCCACTAATGAGATTGACAAGCCAGCACAGGTGTAACACATACTGACTAACAAGGTGACACCAATCTGTGCTCCCTACGTGCTAACGAGCTGTACGTGCCAAAGTCCGTCCTCAAAACATAAATGGAAAAAACCAAAGCCTATAACGTTACAAATCTTTTTCTTTCAAAACAGCATTTATAGGGACATAGGTGAACAACCAATGAGTAGCAGGTACTTCTAATCAGGGTCTCCACTCATCTGCCAATCAGAGTTGTGGCTTTTGTGGTCTACCTGTATTTGTTTGAACAACAAAATGAAAGAAAACATTGGTTAATCGCATCGAATTAGAGACATAATTCAGTATAGACATTATGATAACTCAGTTTGTAAAATCACTGACTTGAACTTGGGTTTTCAATCAAGTTGTCCTTATTAGGTGCAAATTCAAGCCTGATGTATTTTGTTATGTGCGGAAAATGTAATTGAGTTAGCGCTTGTGAATATCACCACCACAGGGCTCACGTTCTAATCAATACCAGTATAAACTATTTAAGACATTATCTACATGGATAAATCCCTTCCTTCTTTTAGGAACATTATCTACATGGATAAATCCCTTCCTTCTTTTAGGAACATTATCTATATGGATAAAATCCCTTCCTTCCTTTAGGAACATTATCTATATGGATAAAATCCCTTCCTTCCTTTAGGAACATTATCTATATGGATAAAATCCCTTCCTTCCTTTAGGAACATTATCTATATGGATAAAATCCCTTCCTTCCTTTAGGAACATTATCTATATGGATAAAATCCCTTCCTTCCTTTAGGAACATTATCTATATGGATAAAATCCCTTCCTTCCTTTAGGAACATTATCTATATGGATAAAATCCCTTCCTTCCTTTAGGAACATTATCTATATGGATAAAATCCCTTCCTTCCTTTAGGAACATTATCTATATGGATAAAATCCCTTCCTTCCTTTAGGAACATTATCTATATGGATAAAATCCCTTCCTTCCTTTAGGAACATTATCTATATGGATAAAATCCCTTCCTTCTTTTAGGAACATTATCTATATGGATAAAATCCCTTCCTTCCTTTAGGAACATTATCTATATGGATAAAATCCCTTCCTTCCTTTAGGAACATTATCTATATGGATAAAATCCCTTCCTTCCTTTAGGAACATTATCTATATGGATAAAATCCCTTCCTTCCTTTAGGAACATTATCTATATGGATAAAATCCCTTCCTTCTTTTAGGAACATTATCTATATGGATAAAATCCCTTCCTTCCTTTAGGAACATTATCTATATGGATAAAATCCCTTCCTTCCTTGTATTATGTGTATTAGTTTCACCATTTTAATGGGTCTATAAAGATAATGTACATGCTGTAATGCTGCAATGGTTAAAATAACAAACTGAGCTACAAGCCAAGGGATATTTTAATTGGATATCCTCAGGCTTTTGTTTTGCCAGACGTTTATTGAAGAACATAATTTTTTTAAACTAGGCGAGTCAGTTATGAACAATTCTTATTCACAATGATGACCTACCGGGGAACAATGGGTTAACTGCCTTGCTCAGGTGCAGAACAACAGATGTCTAACTAGTCAGGTCTGGGATTCAATCCAGCAACCTTTCAAATATTGAACCAACACTCTAACCACAAGGTTACCACCTTCCTCTAACCACTAAACTACCTGCCTCTTCTAACCACTAGACTACCTGCCTCTTCTAACCACTAGACTACCTGCCTCTTCTAACCACTAGACTACCTGCCTCCTCTAACCACTAGACTACCTGCCTCTTCTAACCACTAGACTACCTCCCTCCTCTAACCACTAGGCTACCTGCCTCCTCTAACCACTAGACTACCTGCCTCCTCTAACCACTAGGCTACCTGCCTCTTCTAACCACCGGGCTACCTGCCTCCTCTAACCACTAGGCTACCTGCCTCCTCTAACCACCGGGCTACCTGCCTCCTCTAACCACTAGGCTACCTGCCTCCTCTAACCACTAGACTACCTGCCTCCTCTAACCACTAGGCTACCTGCCTCTTCTAACCACCGGGCTACCTGCCTCCTCTAACCACTAGGCTACCTGCCTCCTCTAACCACCGGGCTACCTGCCTCCTCTAACCACTAGGCTACCTGCCTCCTCTAACCACTAGGCTACATGCCTCCTCTTACCACTAGACTACCTGCCTCCTCTAACCACTAGACTACCTGCTTCCTCTAACCACTAGACTACCTGTCTCCTCTAACCACTAGACTACCTGCTTCCTCTAACCACTAGGCTACCTGCTTCCTCTAACCACTAGACTACCTGCCTCCTCTAACCACTAGACTACATGCCTCCTCTTACCACTAGACTACCTGCCTCCTCTAACCACTAGACTACCTGCTTCCTCTAACCACTAGACTACCTGCTTCCTCTAACCACTAGACTACCTGCCTCCTCTAACCACTAGACTACCTGCCTCCTCTAACCACTAGACTACCTGCCTCCTCTAACCACTAGACTACCTGCCTCCTCTAACCACTAGACTACCTGCTTCCTCTAACCACTAGACTACCTGCCTCCTCTAACCACTAGACTACCTGCCTCCTCTAACCACTAGACTACCTGCTTCCTCTAACCACTAGACTACCTGCCTCCTCTAACCACTAGGCTACCTGCTTCCTCTAACCACTAGACTACCTGCCTCCTCTAACCACTAGACTACCTGCCTCTTCTAACCACTAGGCTACCTGCCTCCTCTAACCACTAGACTACCTGCCTCCTCTAACCACTAGACTACCTGCCCCCTCTAACCACTAGGCTACCTGCCTCCTCTAACCACTAGACTACCTGCCTCCTCTAACCACTAGACTACCTGCCCCCTCTAACCACTAGACTACCTGCCTCCTCTAACCACTAGACTACCTGCCCCCTCTAACCACTAGGCTACCTGCCTCCTCTAACCACTAGACTACCTGCCTCCTCTAACCACTAGACTACCTGCCCCCTCTAACCACTAGGCTACCTCCCTCCTCTAACCACTAGGCTACCTGCCTCCTCTAACCACTAGGCTACCTGCCTCCTCTAACCACTAGACTACCTGCCTCGTCTAACCACTAGGCCACCTGCCTCCTCTAACCACTAGACTACCTGCCTCCTCTAACCACTAGGCTACCTCCCTCCTCTAACCACTAGGCTACCTGCCTCCTCTAACCACTAGGCTACCTGCCTCCTCTAACCACTAGACTACCTGCCTCCTCTAACCACTAGGCTACCTGCCTCCTCCAACAAATAGGCTACCTGCCTCGTCTAACCACTAGGCTACTTGCCTCCTCTAACCACTAGGCTACCAGCCTCCTCTAACCACTAGACTACCTGCCTCCTCTAACCACTAGACTACCTGCTTCCTCTAACCACTAGACTACCTGCCTCCTCTAACCACTAGACTACCTGCTTCCTCTAACCACTAGACTACTTGTCTCCTCTAACCACTAGACTACCTGCTTCCTCTAACCACTAGACTACCTGCTTCCTCTAACCACTAGACTACCTGCTTCCTCTAACCACTAGACTACCTGCCTCCTCTAACCACTAGACTACCTGCTTCCTCTAACCACTAGACTACCTGCCTCCTCTAACCACTAGACTACCTGCCTCCTCTAACCACTAGACTACCTGCCTCCTCTAACCACTAGGCTACCTGCCTCCTCTAACCACTAGACTACCTGCCTCCTCTAACCACTAGACTACCTGCCTCCTCTAACCACTAGGCTACCTGCCTCCTCTAACCACTAGGCTACCTGCCTCCTCTAACCACTAGGCTACCTGCCGACTCTAACCACTAGGCTACCTGCCTCTCCTCTAACCACTAGACTACCTGCCCCCTCTAACCACTAGGCTACCTGCCTCTCCTCTAACCACTAGACTACCTGCCTCCTCTAACCACTAGGCTACCTGCCTCTCCTCTAACCACTAGACTACCTGCCTCCTCTAACCACTAGACTACCTGCCTCCTCTAACCACTAGGCTACCTGCCTCTCCTCTAACCACTAGACTACCTGCCTCCTCTAACCACTAGACTACCTGCCTCCTCTAACCACTAGACTACCTGCCTCCTCTAACCACTAGGCTACCTGCCTCCTCTAACCACTAGACTACCTGCCTCCTCTAACCACTAGACTACCTGCCTCCTCTAACCACTAGGCCACCCTGCCTCCTCTAACCACTAGGCTACCTGCCTCCTCTAACCACTAGACTACCTGTCTCCTCTAACCACCAGGCTACCTGCCTCCTCTAACCACTAGACTACCTGCCTCCTCTAACCACTAGGCTACCTGCCTCCTCTAACCACTAGACTACCTGCCTCCTCTAACCACTAGGCCACCCTGCCTCCTCTAACCACTAGACTACCTGCCTCCTCTAACCACTAGGCTACCTGCCACCTCTAACCACTAGACTACCTGCCCCTTCTAACCACTAGGCTACCTGCCTCCTCTAACCACTAGACTACCTGCCCCTTCTAACCACTAGGCTACCTGCCTCCTCTAACCACTAGACTACCTGCCTCCTCTAACCACCAGGCTACCTGCCTCCTCTAACCACCAGGCTACCTGCCTCCTCTAACCACCAGGCTACCTGCCGCCCCTATTATTATCCAGTTGATCCAGTCAGGTCTGAGGCTACCTGACTTCCTGTCTCCTCGTTTCTACTGGACTACGGGTATATTCTAACCATTAGATTACCTGTTTGTTTTTAAACATCAAGGCTGCCTGTCTCATCTGATCACTAGACTACCTGCTTCCAAGAATGAGTAGGTTACTTAGACTTCCTGTAAGGTCTGGACTACACTGCCACACGCTAACCACTACACTACACACCACCTCACACCACTACACTACACTACACACACACTAACACACTACACTACACTACTACACACTACACACACTACACTACACTACTACACACTACACACACTAGACTACCTACACACACACTAACCACTACACTACCTACCACCACTAACCACTACACTACCTACCACCACTAACCACTACACTACCTACACACACACTAACACACTACACTACACTACTACACACTAACACACAGAGGACTACCTGCGTCACACTAGACACACTACACTACACTACCTCCTCTAACTACTAGGCGAGCTGCAGGGAGTGACCGGGAGATTACCGGCCTCGTGCTGACCGCTAGGTTATTTGCTGCCTCTAGCGGCGGGAGGTTCCTTCCTCCTCTACCTCGCTAGACTACCTTAGTTTGTCAAAACCATCCAGGCTACCTGCTCTCTCTCTAACCACTAGACTCCCTGCCCTCTATCCACTAGGCTACTCTGCCTCCTCTAACCACTAGACTACCTGCCTCCTCTAACCACTAGACTACCTGCCCCCTCTAACCACTAGACTACCTGCCTCCTCTAACCACTAGACTACCTGCCCTCTCTAACTACTAGGCTCTCTCCTCTAACTACTAGACTACTCTGCCTCTCTCTAACTACTAGACTACCTGCCCCCTCTAACCACTAGGCTACCTCCCTCCTCTAACCACTAGGCTACTCTGCTCTCTCTCTAACCACTAGGCTACTCTGCTCTCTCTCTAACTACTAGACTACTCTGCTCTCGTCTAACTACTAGGCCATCTGCCTCTCTCTAACCACTAGACTACTCTGCCTCTCTCTAACTACTAGGCTACCTCTCTCCTCTATCCACTAGGCTACTCTGCTCTCCTCTAACCACTAGGCTACCTGCCTCCTCTAACCACTAGCTCTCCTCCTCTCTACTACTACTCTGCCTCCTCTAACCACTACTACTCTGCTCTCCTCTAACTACTAGGCTCTCTCTCCTCCGGCAAATCAGGCTACCATGCCTCGTCTAACCACCAGGCTACTCGCCTCTCTCTAACCACTAGGCTACCAGTCCATCCCCTAACCACCAGGCTACCTGCCTCCTCTAACCGGCTCAGACTACCTACTTCCCCTAACCACCAGGCTACCTGCCTCTCTCTCCGGCTCAGACTACCTACTTCCCCTAACCACCAGGCTACCCCTCTCCTCTACCGGCTCAGCTACTGCATCCCCTAACCACCAGGCTACCTGCCTCTCTCTACCGGCTCAGACTACCTACCTCCCCTAACCACCAGGCTACCTGCCTCTCTCTAACCGGCTCAGACTACCATGCCTCCTCTAACCACCAGGCTACCTGCCTCCTCTAACCACTAGGCTACCTGCCATCCCCTAACCACCAGGCTACCTGCCTCCTCTAACCACCAGGCTACCAGTCCATCCCCTAACCACCAGGCTACCTGCCTCTCTCTAACCGGCTCAGGCTACCTATCGCCTCTAACCACCAGGCTACCTGCCTCTCCTCCGGCCACTAGACTACCTACTCCCTCTAACCACCAGGCTACCTGCCTCTCCTCCGGCTACTAGACTACCTATCTCCTCTAACCACCAGGCTACCTGCCTCTCCTCTAACCACTAGACTACCTATCTCCTCTAACCACCAGGCTACCTGCCTCCTCTAACTACCAGGCTACCAGTCTCATCCCCTAACCACCAGGCTACCTGCCTCTCTCTAACCGGCTCAGACTACCTGCCTCCCCTAACCACCAGGCTACCTGCCTCCTCTAACCTCCAGGCTACAGTGCCATCCCCTAACCACCAGGCTACCTGCCTCCTCTAACCACTAGGCTACCAGTCCATCCCCTAACCACCAGGCCACCCTGCCTCCTCTAGCTACTAGACTACCTATCTCCTCTAACCACCAGGCTACCTGCCTCCTCTAACCGGCTCAGACTACCTATCTCCTCTAACCACCAGGCTACCTGCCTCCTCTAACCACTAGCTCCTGCTCCTCTAGCCACTAGGCCACCCTGCCTCCTCTAACCACCAGGCTACCTGCCTCCTCTAACCGGCTCAGACTACCTATCTCCTCTAACCACCAGGCTCCCCTGCTTCCTCTAACCGGCTCAGACTACCTATCCCCTCTAACCACCAGGCTACCTGCCTCTCTCTAACCGGCTCAGACTACCTATCTCCTCTAACCACCAGGCTACCTGCCTCCTCTAACCGGCTCAGACTACCTACTCCCTCTAACCACCAGGCTACCTGCCTCTCTCTAACCGGCTCAGACTACCTATCTCCTCTAACCACCAGGCTACCTGCCTCTCTCTAACCGGCTCAGTCCATCCCCTAACACCAGGCTCCCCTCTCTCTCCGGCTCAGTCCATCCCCTAACCCCAGGCTCCCCTCTCTCCGGCTCAGTCCATCCCCTAACCCCAGGCTCCCCTCTCTCTCCGGCTCAGTCCATCCCCTAACCCCAGGCTCCCCTCTCTCTCCGGCTCAGTCCATCCCCTAACCCCAGGCTCCCCTCTCTCTCCGGCTCAGTCCATCCCCTAACCCCAGGCTCCCCTCTCTCTCCGGCTCAGTCCATCCCCTAACACCAAGGTAGGGGCGTCGCCAAACAAAGCCTGGGTTTTGGAGCTAAAGTTAAATTTGCATGAAAGGAGATGAAATGTTATTTTCTCTTCACCTAAAAGCTGTGATGGTGTTGAAGTGGATTAAGACAGAAAGTCATGGTAATAACCCTCAATGCAATACATCAGACACCAAACAGATAAACAAACAATAAAATACATCTACTACGTTTCTCATCCATCCTGCTCTCAATTCAATTCAATTGACTTTATTGACATGGCAAGTTATTATTACTTACATTGTCAAAGTATACATATCGAAAAATTTAAATTAAATATATATGTATATATATACACAAAATATATATATATTTATATATAAATAAATGGTGGGACTAACAGTAATAATAATAGTAGTAGTGGACATCGGATTACCATTAATAACAGCTACAACAACAATATTAATCAGAACAACAATACATTAAAGCAACAGTAGTAGACCAGTGTCAACATGACTGAGAAGACACATGACCTGGTACGAAAGACAAAACAAAACTAAGCTAAATGGGAAATATTATCAACATTACTTTGCATTTTTCACTGGCTGTCCCTCAGGCTGTGGCAGGAGGACACATATTTGGCTGCCAAAACTGCACATTTTGGCTTTTCACCCAACAAATATTTGAATTTTTCTTCATCTTTTATAGTTTCAAATTCTTTGTATTGAGTTATAATTTTGGGAAAGAAATATGCTCTTAGGTCTGAGTATTTGTCACAGTGTAGTAGGAAATGCACTTCTGTCTCTACCTCTCCCCTGGAGCAGAGTGAGCACAGCCTGTCCTCCCTGGGCAGCCAGGTTTGTCTGTGACGACCGGTCTCTATAGCCAGACTGTGCTCACTGAGTCTGTACCTAGTCAATGTTTTCCTCAGTTTTCTATCAGTCACAGTGGTCAGATAGTCTGCCACCATGTACTGTCTGTTTAGAGCCAAATAGCATTGAAGTTTACTTTGATTTTTTGTGGTGTCTTTCCAATAGGTTATATATTTTTCTTTTTGTTTTGTGATGATTTGGTTGGGCCAGATTTTCTGAGGGCTGTCCCGAGGCTCTATGGGGTTGGTTTGGGTTGGTGAACTGAGCCTCAGAACCAGCTGGCTGAGGGGACTCTTCTCTGGTTTCATCTCTTGACATTGTAGAGCTGTGTGATGGAATGTTTTAGGGTCACTTGTTTTTAGATGGTTGTAAAATTTGATGGCTCTTTTTTCTATTCGAATGAGGAGGGGATATTGGCCCAATTCTGCCCTACATGCGTTATTTGGAGTTTTTCTTTGTACTTGCAATACAGGTCTTGCAAAACTCTGCATGCAATACTTCAATTGGATGTTTGTCCCATTTAGTAAATTCATTATTAGAGAGTGGACCCCATACTTCACTGCCATATAGAGCAATTGGTTCTATAACTGATTGAAACATTTTGAGCCAGATTCTAATTGGAATTTCAATTTTGATGTTCCTTTTAATGGCATAGAATGCTCTTCTTGCTTTGTCTCTCAGCTCATTCACAGCCATGTGAAAGCTACCTGTGTTGCTGATATTTAGTCCTAGATATGTGTAGTTTTTGGTGTGTTCTAATAGAACTGTGTCCAAATAGAATTTATATTTGTCATCCTTATTTCCGGACCTTTTTTGGAATATCATTATATTTGTTTTTTTTAGGTTAACGGTCAGAGCCCAAGTCTGACAGAACCTGTGAAGATGATCTAGGTGTTGCTGTAACCCCTCTTTAGTGGGAGACAGCAGCACCAGGTCATCTGCGTACAGCAGACACTTGATTTCAGTGTTGTGTAAGGTGATACCAGGTGCTGTCGATTCTTCTAATGTTTTTGCCAATTCATTCATGTAGATGTTAAATAATGTTGGACTTATTGGGCAGCCCTGTTTCACTCCCCGCCCCTGAGAGAAGAAGTCTGTTTGCTTGTTGCCAATTTTAACCCCACATTTGTTTTTAGTGTACATTGATTTAATAAAATCATATGTTTTCCCTCCAATACCACTTTCTATTAGTTTATAAAAAAGACCTTCGTGCCAAATTGAATCAAATGCTTTCTTGAAATCTACAAAACACGAGTAGATTTTGCCTTTGTTTTGGTTAACTTGTTTATCAATTAGAGTGTGGAGGGTGTAAATGTGGTCTGTTGTACGATAATTTTTTAGAAATCCAATCTGGCTTCTGCTCAGGACGTTGTGTTCGTCAAGGAAATGATGTAGTCTGCTATTTATAATACTGCAGAGAATTTTCCCCAAGTTGCTGTTAACGCATATTCCTCTGTAATTATTTGGGTCAAATTTGTCTCCATTTTTATAGATTGGTGTGATCAGTCCCTGGTTCCAAATATCGGGGAAAATACCTGCAGTGAGGATAATGTTGAAGAGTTTGAGTATAGCCAATTTGAATTTGTGGTCTGTATATTTGATCATTTCATTTAAAATCCCATCAGCACCACAGGCCTTTTTGGGTTGGAGATTGCATATTTTTTCCAATAATTCTTCTTCTGTAATTGGGGTATCCACAGTCTTTGACTGCTAATTCAAGGATTTGTAATTTTTCTTGTATATCTTTTTGTTCTGGGCTCTTTGTTATATTGCTGTAGAGGTTTGCAAAGTGATTTCTCCACATATCCCCATTTTGGATAGCCAACTCCTCATGATGAGGTTTGTTTAATTTATTCCAATTCTCCCAGAAGTGGTTTGATTCTATGGATTCCTCAATTCCATCCAGCTGATTTCTAATGTGCTGTTCCTTTTTTGTTCTTAGGGTGCGTTTGTATTGCTTCAGTGTTTCCCCATATTGAAGGCGTATATTTTTGTTGTCTGGTTCTCTGTGTTTTTGATTAGATATATTTCTCAATGACTTTCTTAAATTTTTGCAATCATTATCAAACCATTTTTCATTATCTGTTATTTTTGGTTTGCTCTTATGCTTCTTTAGATTAGCCAAGGAGGCTAATTTGTCAAATATAAAGTTTATGTTCCTAACGGCCAAATTTACACCTTCATTGCTGAAGGAGAATGTTAAGGCTAAAAAGTTGTCCAGGAGAGATTGTATTTTTTGGCTACTAATTGCTTTTTGGTAGATGTCTGTACTGTTTGCACTCCATCTATAGGCTTGTTTAGTACCATGTAATTTATTGGGCCATGATGCTTCATGGTTGGGTTCTGCTCTTCTCAGATACACTGTGATTTTACTGTGGTCTGAGAGAGGTGTTAGTGGGCTGACTGTGAAGGCTCTGAGAGACTCTGGGTTTAGGTCGGTGAGGAAGTAGTCTACAGTGCTGCTGCCAAGGGATGAGCTGTAGGTGTACCTACCAAAAGAGTCTCCTCTCAGCCTGCCATTGACTATGTACAGACCCAGTGTTCGACAGAGCCTCAGGAGCTGTAATCCATTTTTGTTTTTCACTTTGTCATAGTTGTTTCTGTGGGGGTATGTGGGGAGGGAAAGGTTATTGCTTCCTGGTAGGTGTTTATCCCCATGACTGTTAATAGTGTCTTGTTCTTCTGCTATTCTAGCATTCAGGTCTCCACAGACCAGTACGTTGCCTTGGGCCTGAAAGTGACTAATCTCTCCCTCTAGAATGGAGAAGCTCTCTTCGTTGAAGTAGGGTGACTCTGAGGGGGGAATGTATGTGGCACAGAGGAAGACGTTTTTATCTGTCAAGATAGCCTCCTTGTTGATTTTTAACCAGATAAAGAATTCTCCTGTTTTGATCAATTCGATTGAATTAATTAGTTCAGATTTATACCATATTAGCATTCCCCCTGAGTCTCTGCTCTGTTTGATTCCTTTTAATTTAGTGGATGGTATGATTATCTCCCTATAACCTAGTGGACAGCCAGTGGAAACATCACCTCTGCACCATGTTTCCTGTAGTACTAAAATATCAACATCATCAATTTCTTTCAGGAAGTCTGGGTTTCTGCTCTTTAGCCCAAAAGCAGAGGACTTCAATCCTTGTATATTCCAACATGCAACGTAAAAAGACTTCATAACTTTTTTTTTCTCTTTTCTTTACCTTTCAAAATGAGACAAACACTCACAATCCAAGAAGAACCATTAAAATAGGATTTTTCAATTAAAGTAAACTCTTATTTTGCAAATGTGATTTGTTTATCATTTAAGATAGAATTTGTGTCATGCCACTTGGGTGGATGTAGTGTGAGAATGGTGGAGTTCTTGTGCTCATCTTACCATGACCCTCGGCCCATCACATGTGAGCATAGTAGACTCAGCATTTGTTTAATGTCACTCATTTGGTTGGTGGGGGCTGGGCCAGTTGCTCCTCTCACAGCCTGTGCGTAGCTCTGCCTGCTGGGCTGTGGCTCCTCCAGGTGTGGGTCTGCGGTGGGGAGGAGGGGGGTGGTAGGCCTCATCTGGGTGGCTCTGAAGCTGGGCTGGGGTGGTTTGTGCTGCGCTGGCTGTGGTGGGCATTGAGGTTGGTGGTGCTGTGGTCGTGGCTGGGGGGTCCAGGGTGCTGGTCCGGGATGTTGTCTCAGTGATCTCGGCGGGGTGGAGATTGCTCCGCTGTTCCTGGGTGGAGAGGTCGGGCTGCGGTTTAGAGCGACGTCCTTGAGAGTCTTGGCAAGGATGGGGACTGTCTCCCTGTACAGGTGAACATGGTCATAGAGACAGTCCAGATCGAGGGTGGGATGGTGGGCCAGGTGTACATTGGGTCGCAGGGCACAGTCCCGGGATAGGCTGGCATTTATTCTTTGGATTGTGGCAGGGTGGAAGTCCCTCCTCTGTAGAAGGGTTGACACTATGATTCTTGAGTTGGGGAAGATTGCGGAGGCCTTCTCAATCACTCCCCGTAGTGAAGTCGCCACCCTCTCCTGCTGAGCACGCAGGTCGTTGCTTCCGGTATGTATGATTATGTGGCTTGGCGACCCGAGATGGTTCTTATCAAGCAGCTCCATGGCACTTTGCGTTGTTGGGCACCACACCTTTCTCGTTTTGTGTCTAGGGAAAAGTTTCTTCTCCTGAACATACTTCCCATTTGAGTCCATTAACAGGACGATGTCAGCCAGTGTTTCTTCTGGACTGGGGGGGGGGCAGAGGGGGGGCTGGTGGGTGTTGGAGCTGGGGTGTGGCTGGTCTGTGTGGGTGCCACTGTCAGTGGGAGGCTGTTCTGTGGGTTGGGGAGGAGGGGTGCAGCAGCCAGGGCTGGGGAAGTCTGGCTGGTTGAGCTGGGCTCCTCTGCTGTGTGAGGGCAGGTCATAGGGTGGTGATCTATCTGCTCCTGCAGCCTGTCCTCTGCTCTCTTTCTCTCCTGCAGCTCCTCTCTTAGTGCGGTCAGCTCCTTATTGCTGCTCTGCCTGTCTTTTTGGAGCTCTCTCACCTCCTTTGTTAGATCAGCCAGCTCTCTCTTGAGTCCGTCTCTCTCTTGCTGAACCTCTTTCAGCTGTGTTGCAAGGCTGCTGTCCTGCTCTGTCCTCACCTTGGTTAGGAGCTCCTCTAAGGTGTGGTTGTCTGGTTGCTGTTTGCTCACGCTCTCCCTGAGCAGGACCACCTCCCCCTCCAGTTTGGTGAACTCATCCCTCATGGCAGCCATGGTGGTGAGGAGGGCCTGAGCCTGCTCTGCACTGAGGGGGTCGCTCTCCTCCTGGGGCGTGTCCTCCACTATGGTGGAAAGAGAGGTGCTGGATGTGCCTTTTTGGGTGGGGAGGGTAGGGGTGAGGGTGGAGTTTGTGTTGTGGGAGGGCATGTCACTGGTGGTGTCCTTCTCTCTCTCCGCTCTCTCCTTAATGGTCTGAAAGTCTGTTTCAAACAGCCTGATGTTACCTTGCACCATGACAGTCCCAGTCTTGTAGAGGTTGATTGTTATCATGGTGCTGTCAGGGTCGTCTGTCTCTTTGATTTTCAGCTTCCACCCATTACAGATTCCCTCTTTCTTTATGCATGGGTAGTGAGAGCAGACTGCTGAGCGCCATGCATTTGGCTGGTCAGTGAGGAAGATGAGATTACTCACGTCACCGTTTTTGTAGAGGTCTGCAAAAAGGGTTTCTGGCCTCTTCTCTAGTAGTTTCTGTTTGAAAGCTTTCCTCATTGTGTCATTTTTGACCTTTTTTGGGTAGAGAATGGATTCTGCGCTGAGGGGGAGTGGGGACATGGTGTCAGTGCGCTCTGCTACTACCGCTACTGCTGCGCTGTTCTGCTGCCCCGTTGCCATGGCAACCGATTTGTTCGTCTGCTGTTCGCGCTACTTTCAAAAAACAGCAAATATAGTGAAAAATCCTCACACAAAAGACTGAAGATATGTTTACAGTTAGTCCGTGCTCCTTTTTGTTTTACTCACTCAGTTTGGTCGTTTGATGTAGTTGTATTAACTGACCTTGCTAGTTTTGTTCTAGCTCGTTTCTTATGGCTAGCTTGTTAGTCTGCTGGCTGGGTCTTTGTTGTGTAGCTAGCTAGCTAGACTCAAAACTTCTTAACTTGAGGCGCCAAGTTACTTTTTTTTCTATTCTGAATGTATAGAGTTGTTGTTCATCACTTCTTGTCTGGAATTCTTCTTCGATTAGAGTGTTTATCTCATTCTAAAAACCAAAAAAATCAAATATATCAGGAGCTCATGTTGAGCATGACTCTCTCTCTCGCTCTTTCTCTCTCTCTCTCTCTCTCTCTCTCTCTCTCTCTCTCTCTCTCTCTCGCTCTTTCTCTCTCTCTCTCTCTCTCTCTCTCTCTCTCTCTCTCTCTCTCTCTCTCTCTCTCTCTCTCTCTCTCTCTCTCTCTCTCTCTCTCTCTCTCTCTCTCTCTCTCTCTCTCTCTCTCTCTCTCTCTCTCTCTCTGTCTCTCGCTCTCTCTATCTCTCTCTCCTTTTAACAGCAGAGCTGCGTGAAGCTAGAGAACAACTTTGATGACATTGAACACACAAATCTGAGTGAGTGCCGAGCACTTTGAGAAGCGTGAGGTAAGGTTTCACCCACGGGGTCACCATGGCAACAGTTCCAGATGTGACAATGAGAGCAAGTGGAGGAGGGGGGAGCCCTTAGGAAGAAGGGGGAGGAGGGGGAGGGGGGGGGGGGGAGAGGATGGGATAAAAAGTAATTGTCAATTATTGGACAAACAAATTAGGTAATCGCCACCGTTCAGATTTGTAGTCGACGAGAAACCTCCTCCCCCACAATGTAAACTAGTCCCCGGTGGTTATTTTCCAAACACACACACCACTAACACCTAGTTACTGTTTAATGTGTCCTTCCATACTGCTTATGGGTGTCCTGTAAAGATATTAAAACCCTTGGAGATGTGGAACACGGTTTGGCTGTTGTTTTAGCTCAGGGTTGTTTGAAGTGAGCTTGAATACAGCGATGTGTTCCGTCGACATAGGATTTATTTAAACCG
The DNA here is from genome assembly GCF_045679555.1 of Salvelinus alpinus. Classification (NCBI taxonomy): domain Eukaryota; kingdom Metazoa; phylum Chordata; class Actinopteri; order Salmoniformes; family Salmonidae; genus Salvelinus; species Salvelinus alpinus. The sequence goes on from NC_092095.1 coordinate 9,585,480, forward strand.
CACATGTAAATGGGGACACGTAATAATTTCATGCACTAGCTGGGATTGGAGAAAGATGTATTTTTGTGACTTCATTAGATCCCTTTAGATGTGTTTTTTAAGAAGCAAATCATGTTAGACAATTTAACACCTTTAACCATGTATTTTCCATTGTAACCAATAGAGTCTTTTTTCCATGACCCAATTAACCAATAGAGTTTTTTTTCCCATGACCCAATTAACCAATAGAGTTTTTTTTCCCATGACCCAATTAACCAATAGAGTCTGTTATCCATGACCCAATTAACCAATATAGTTTTTTTCCCATGACCCAATTAACCAATATAGTTTTTTTCCCCATGACCCAATTAACCAATAGAGTCTGTTATCCATGACCCAATTAACCAATATAGTTTTTTTCCCCATGACCCAATTAACCAATAGAGTCTGTTATCCATGACCCAATTAACCAATATAGTCTTTTTTCCATGACCCAATTAACCAATATAGTCTTTTTTCCATGATCCAATTAACCAATAGAGTCTGTTATCCATGACCCAATTAACCAATAGAGTCTGTTATCCATGACCCAATTAACCAATATAGTGTTTTTTCCATGACCCAATTAACCAATATAGTATTTTTTCCATGATCCAATTAACCAATAGAGTCTGTTATCCATGACCCAACATGGATGAGAACATCTCAGTTCACCTCCTTAGCTTCACGCTTAGGGAGGAGAACATCTCAGTTCACCTCCTTAGCTTCACGCTTAGGGAGGAGAACATCTCAGTTCACCTCCTTAGCTTCACGCTTAGGGAGGAGAACATCTCAGTTCACCTCCTTAGCTTCACGCTTAGGGAGGAGAACATCTCAGTTCACCTCCTTAGCTTCACGCTTAGGGAGGAGAACATCTCAGTTCACCTCCTTAGCTTCACGCTTAGGGAGGAGAACATCTCAGTTCACCTCCTTAGCTTCACGCTTAGGGAGGAGAATATCTCAGTTCATATTCTTAGCTTCCTGCTTAGGGAGGAGAACATCTCAGTTCACCTCCTTAGCTTCATTAAAAACACATAGAATAGGATTAAAACTGCATGTAAATGAACACAATTCCTGGAGAAATTGAAACAGCTCAGAGGTAAATACATCTTCAGGGAGTCGCAAACGTAATCGACACACACATTAATTGGTTTCCTCTTATAAATAATACTCTGTTATTAGCCGGAATTAAGACTGAACTAGAATGTACCAATTGGCTGAACCAATAGTTGGGATTACAATATTTCTCTCTCTCTCTCTCTCTCTCTCTCTCGTTCTCTCTCTCTCTCTCTCTCCCTCTCTCTCTTTCACATTCTCTCTCACCTGCTCTCTCTCGATTGCTCTCTCTCTCCCTCTCTCTCTCTCTCTCTCTCTCTCTCTTTCTCTCTCTCCCTCTCTCTCGTTCTCTCTCTCTCTCCCTCTTTCTCTTTCACATTCTCTCTCACCTGCTCTCTCTCGATTGCTCTCTCTTTCTCCCCCTCTCTCTCTCTCTCTCTCTCTCTATTTCTCTCAATTCAATTCAATTCAATTCAATTTACTGTATTGGCATGACGTAACAATGTATATATTGCCAAAGCTTATTTTGGATATTTACAATATAAAAATAAAAATGAGAATCAAAATTGTCAACGGGACAAAAGTAACAACAATAACCAAGTGTCAAAATAACCATACATTCAACAATAACAATAAGCATACAGTAGAGGACATGTGCAGGTTGATTGGTCTGTCAGACACTGTCCCTCATTTTATGGCAGGCAGCAATGTAGTGCACTGCCAACCCACAGCTCTCTGCGTCCTCCCCCAACAGGACGGGTAGCCTATCCTCATCAGAGAGGTCTTTTGATCAGTAACCATGGTCAAATATTTAGCCACAGTGTACTGTCGATTTAGGGCCAGATAGCACTGCATTTTGCTTTGTGTTTGTGCTTGTGTTTCCCAATAAGCAATGTAGTTTTGTTTTGACTGTGTTGTAATTTGGTTTATTCTGATTGATTGGATGTTCTGGTCCTGAGGCTTCAGTGTGTTAGTAGAACAGGTTTGTGAACTCAGTCCCAGGACCAGCTGGATGAGGGGACTCTTTTCTTTGCTCAGCTCTTGGCATTGCAGGGCTTGGTAGTGATATGAGAGGGGGTCACTGTATTTTAGATGTTTCCAAAACTTAATTGCTCTTTTTTGAGTTTTTATTATTAGTGGATATTTGCCTAATTCTGCCCTGCATGCATTGTTTGTAGTTTTCTTCTGGACATGTAGGATAATCTTACAGAACTCTGCATGCAGGGTTTCAATGGGGTGTTTGTCCCATTTGATGAAATCTTGTTTTGCAAATGGACCCCACACCTCACTTCCATAAAGTGCAATTGGTTCAATGACATATTCAATTAGTTTTAGCCAAATTTTAATAGGTATTTCAATTTGAATTAGCTTTTTAATGGCGTAGAATCCCCTGCGTGCTTTCTCTCTCAGTTCATTCACTGCCTCATTAAGGTGTCCAGTTGAGCTTATTTTTAAACCTAAGTAATTGGAGTGTGTGCAGTACTCTATATATTTTGTACTGTATCATTTGAGAACTTTGGTCTAAATCCCTGAGTTCTGGATCTTCTCTGGAAAATCATTATTTTAGTCTTTTTGGGGTTTACTGCCAGGGCCCATGTCTGGCAGTTCTGCTCTAGCAGGTCCAGGCTCTGTTGTAGGCCATGTGCTGTGGGTGACAGCAGGCATAGGTCATCTGCGAAGAGTAGGCATTTACCCTCTGAATTGTGAAGACTAACACCAGGGGCTGAGGATTTTTCTAGAATAGTGGCCAATTCGTTGATGTAAATATTGAAGAGTGCAGGGCTCAGATTACAACCCTGACGAAGGCCCCGCCCCTGGTTAAAGATTTCTGTTATTTTCTTGACAATTTTAATGCTGCACGTATTGCCAGTATACATTGATTTAATTATGTCATATGTTTTACCGCCTACACCATTTTCAATAACTTTGTAGAACAGTCCTGTATGCCAAATAGAATCAAATGCTTTTTGGAAGTTGATAAAGCAAGCGTATATTTTGGTATTATTTTGGTGGACATGTTTATCTATCAGGGTGTGTAGGGTGTAAATATGATCAGTTGTGCAATGTTTTGGTATACATCCAATTTGGCTTTTACTCAAGACATTGTGCTTATAAAGGAAGTTTAGAACTTACATTTATAATACTACAGGAAACGTTCCCCAGGTTACTGTTCACACAAATGCCTCTGTAATTGTTAGGGTCAAATTTGTCTCCGTTTTTAAAGATTGAGGTTATGAGTCCTTGATTCCAGATGTCAGGGAAATAATCCACACTCAGGATCAAATTAAACAGTTTTAATATAGCCAATTGAAATTTTGCACTAGTGAGTTTGAGCATCTCATTTAGGATGCCATCAGGTCCGCATGTTTTTTTTAAATTTGAGAGCCTGAAGTTTCTTATAGAGCTCCTGGTCAGTAATTGGGGAGTCCAATGGATTTTGATTGTCCTTTATAGCTGTTTCTAATCCATTCAACTTCTCATGAATCTCTCTCTCTCTGTCTACATCTATCCCTTTCTCTCCCTCTCTCTCGCTCTCTCTCTCTCTCTCTCCCTCTCTGTCTGTCTACATCTATCCGTTTCTCTCTCTCTCTCTCTCTCTCTCTCTCTCTCTCTCTCTCTCTCTCTCTCTCTCTCTCTCTCTCTCTCTCTCTCTCTCTCTCTCTCTCTCTCTCTCGCTCTCTCTCGCTCTCTCTCGCTCTCTCTCTCTCAATTCAATGGCTATATTGGCATGTGAAACACATGTTTACATTGCCAAAGCACGTGAAGTAGACAATAAACAAAAGTGAAATAAACAATAAACTGTAACATTAAACATTACTCTCACAAAAGTTTCAAAAGAATAAAGACATTTCATATTTTGTGCAAAAAGTACAAAAGGGAAAATAAATAAATATGGTTTGTATTTACTTCTTACACGGCCTTCAGTAGACTTGGCAGAGAGAGGAGAAAAGGCCTTTCCTTCTTCTAACAAACATCTAAGAGGATTTATACAAGCACAATAAGACAATGGCATACACAGTGTAGGCTAGTTGCCAGTTACAGCATATGACTATTCCATGGTTACTCAGCTATCTGCACAATACATATTGGCATAACACAAGCCATTTCTATTTCCTGTGGAGAAATGGCAAATAAGTTCCATGATACCTTGATACTTATGTATTTATTATTTCACAATCAGTTATAGCTTCTGTTTTCATGGTACTGTATACAGTTTGCTTTATACTAATTTAGATTCTTGTCTCTCACCTGGGGTGGCAGGTAGCCTAGTGGGTAGAGTTTTGAACTAGTAACCGAAAGGTTGCCAGATCAAATCCCGGAGCTGACAACGTAAAAATCTGTCGTTCTTCCCCTGAACAAGGCAGTTAACCCACTGTTCCTAGGCCGTCATTGAAAATAAGAATTTGTTCTTAACTGACTTGACTAGCTAAACAAAGGTATAAAAAAAAAAAAATTGTCATTGAACAATATGGAGACTGCAGCGCTGTGTACTGTAGAGCCAACCAGCAGCTGATATATAGTGTATGTCGATAATTACAAAATGGAGGAGGTTCTGTTCTTTCCCATTGGTTCCGGGTTGTTCCAGCGGTTCCAGCCTGAACGCCAGTATATGACTTTAATGGCTTGAGTTAACAAGGTTAGCTCCACTCCACCACCTTTAAGCTGAAAACAAAGCAGAGCCGGAATATTCCCCACCTATCCCCATAAACCTCAAATGCTAGTGCATCTAGGGTAAAAATCTGAGCAATAAAAGCAATATTGGGTGGATAAACATTCCTTAAATCCTTAAATGGTGTTCTTCCAGTGTGCTGAGGGACTTCATTGTCACGACTTCCGCCCGAAGTTGGTTCCTCTCCTTGTACGGGCGGCGTTCGGCGGTCGACGTCACCGGTCTTCTAGCCGTCGTCGATCCACTTTTCATTTTCCATTTGTTTTGTCTTGTTTACCTGCCCACCTGGATTACATCTAATCATAATTACTATGTGTATTTAGCCCTCTGAGTCCCTCCGTGTCTGTGTGGGGTATTGTTTATTTGTCAAGGTTGGCACGCTTCCGGCTGGTTTGCGCCGGGTTTTGTTTTATGCACGTGCTTTGTGGCAGCCGGTACTTTGATCTTGTGTTTTGTACTTTGTGCTGCCTCACTTATTCCTTGGGCATTTGTTTTTTGTGACGCGGTTGCGTTCTGTTCAAATAATTGCCTCAGTAAAGTGCTTTGTCCGCTCATCTCTGCTCTCCTGCGCCTGACTTCTATGCAACCAGCTACACCCACCAGTGACATTCATTGGGGTCGGTATAACCCCGCTCTTCAAACAGCGTATTTCTCCTGTAATGTTAGAGAGAAGGAGGGAAGTGTAAGACTCATAGATTATGATTGGTCCCAGATTGAGAGAGGAGATAGACATCTCATCACCTATATTGCAGCTTGGCGGTGATAACAAATAGAGGAATGTTCAAGCCAGATATGTTGTGATGGATATCCAGTATCGGCAGGAGCAGGTGACAGTTGTAAAATGTTGATTCGTACTGAACTATACCCCATTAATATGTAGTGGGTCCACACTCAAAACATATATTTTGACAATTAATGAATGCTATTAAATTAATTTATATGCAACACGACCAAAAACAAACATTTTGTCTTGGAGAGCATTTTCAGTGTGTATTTAATTGTGTATAATGAAACACATAGTTCCTGCTTCCTCTTCAGAGCCCCTTCCTCCTCCACAGAGCCCATTCCTCCTCCACAGAGCCCCTGCATCCTCCACAGAGCCCCTGCCTCCTCCACGGAGCTTCTGCCTCCTCCATAGAGCTTTTGTCTCCTCCACAGAGCCCCTTCCTCCTCTACAGAACCCCTACCTCCTCCACAGAGCCCCTGCCTCCTCCACAGAGTTCATGCCCCCTCCAACGAGCCCCTTCCTCCTCCACAGAGCCCGTTCCTCCTCCACAGAGTTCCTGCCTCCTCCACAGAGTTCCTGCACCCTCCACAGAGCCCCTTCCTCCTCCACAGAGCCCCTGCCTTCTCCACAGAGTTCCTGCCCCCTCCACAGAGCCCATTCCTCCTCCACAGAGTTCCTGCCTCCTCCACAGAGTTCCTGCATCCTCCACACAGCCCCTTCCTCCTCCACAGAGCCCCTTCCTCCTCCACAGAGCCCCTTCCTCCTCCACAGAGCCCCTTCCTCCTCCACAGAGTTCCTGCCTCCTCCACATAGCCCCTGCATCCTCCACAGATCTCCTGCCGGTAGTGGGATAGAATGGAGGGGAAGAGGGACTGTGTGTGTGTGTGTGTGTGTGTGTGTGTGTGTGTGTGTGTGTGTGTGTGTGTGTGTGTGTGTGTGTGTGTGTGTGTGTGTGTGTGTGTGTGTGTGTGTGTGTGTGTGTGTGTGTGTGTGTGTGTGTGTGTGTGTGTGTGTGTGTGTGTGTGTGGCAAGGATAGGTTGTTCGCTGGTAGTGGAGAAAGATAATGAATGTTGTAGGAGGCCTACACTTGAATTGGAGTGATGTGGCATATTTGCATGATACACCCCCCCACACACACACACTCACACACTCATAAATCTCTCTTATCAGCGTAAAGGGACACACTCGGTCATTGTGGAGGAGGAGAGGGCAGTATCATGCTTTAAATGAAAGAATTTGACTCAAAAACAATGTGTGTACAGCCTAACCCAAACTATAACCACCCGTCTCTTTTTATTTTGATTGGCTCTTATTCTACTCATTTCCTCTGTCTCCCTGTCTGTCTGTCTCCCTGTCTCTCTGTCTGTTTCTCTGTCTGTCTCTCCGTCTGTCTCTCCGTCTGTCTCTCCGTCTGTCTCTCCGTCTGTATCTCCATCTGTCTCTCCGTCTGTATCTCCGTCTGTCTCTCTGTCTGTCTCTCTGTCTGTCTCTCCGTCTGTATCTCCGTCTGTCTCTCCGTCTGTCTCTCTGTCTGTCTCTCCGTCTGTCTCTCCGTCTGTCTCTCTGTCTGTCTGTCTCTCTGTCTGTCTGTCTCTCTGTCTGTCTGTCTCTCTGTCTGTCTGTCTCTCTGTCTGTCTGTCTCTCTGTCTGTCTCTCTGTCTGTCTCTCCGTCTGTCTCTCCGTCTGTCTCTCCATCTGTCTCTCCGTCTGTCCGTCTGTCCGTCTGTCTGTCTGTCTGTCTGTCTGTCTGTCTGTCTGTCTGTCTGTCTGTCTGTCTGTCTGTCTGTCTGTCTGTCTGTCTGTCTGTCTGTCTGTCTGTCTGTCTGTCTGTCTGTCTGTCTGTCTGTCTGTCTGTCTGTCTGTCTGTCTCTCCGTCTGTCTCTCCGTCTGTCTCTCCGTCTGTCTCTCCGTCTGTCTCTCCGTCTGTCTCTCTCTGCCTCTGTCTGCCAGTGTACAGCTGTACTGTGCTATGAGTGATGATATTGCCATTGAATACTGCTGTGTATGCAGCCCGGGCCTTGTTGAATAGCTATATGAATTTCAATTGCAGTTAATGAAAACATAGAGACCTTGGGAGAATTTTGAATGACCTTTGTCAAGAGGGGATGATGGTTATTTATTTACTTCATTGTTGGAAACATGGAATAAGAATTTAAGAATAAAGTATATATCTTTTTTTATCTTTTTTCAATTTTTCAATTGATTTAATTCCTGTATCCATCTCCGTGGGAGAATATTTGGATGGTGTCTGATAGGCCATCTCAGCTGCATGATCAAAACCATTATCTTGTCAAAATACTCTCTAAGATGAAAGTTGTCTCTTCTTTGACTCTGTACTTCAGCTATAAAAACCGTCTCTCTTCAAATTAAAATGTTTCCTTTGTCATCTGGTATTATTGCCACACTCCCCTTTCACCCGCTGGTATGTATGCACTTATAAACCTTAATAAAACAAAACATTTTGCACATTAAAAACACACCTCGTGCCATACCTCCCTCTCCAATCATTCCTAGGTCTGTAATCACATTCTTAAAAACTGTTGGAGCTAGACAATTCATCTCTCAGTGACTCATCTTAAAGTTAAGCAACATAAAAAAAATAACTGTTAAAGCTGGAATCCTTAAGACCAGTTAATACTTGGTCTAACCAAATATAATGAACAGCCTGATGAAGAGGTTGTCTGCAGCACCGGGCTGCTGGTGTCATGAAGAGGCTGTCTGCAGCATCGGGCTGCTGGTGTCATGAAGAGGCTGTCTGCAGCACCGGGCTGCTGGTGTCATGAAGAGGCTGTCTGCAGCATCGGGCTGCTGGTGTCATGAAGAGGCTGTCTGCAGCATCGGGCTGCTGGTGTCATGAAGAGGCTGGAGCTCCGGGCTGCTGGTGTCATGAGGAGTCTGGAGCACCGGGCTGCTGATGTCATGAGGAGGCTGGAGCTCCGGGCTGCTGGTGTCATGAGGAGTCTGGAGCACCGGGCTGCTGGTGTCATGAGGAGGCTGGAGCTCCGGGCTGCTGGTGTCATGAGGAGTCTGGAGCTCCGGGCTGCTGGTGTCATGAGGAGTCTGGAGCTCCGGGCTGCTGGTGTCATGAGGAGGCTGGATCTCCGGGCTGCTGGTGTCATGAGGAGGCTGGAGCTCCGGGCTGCTGGTGTCATGAGGAGTCTGGAGCACCGGGCTGCTGGTGTCATGAGGAGTCTGGAGCTCCGGGCTGCTGGTGTCATGAGGAGGCTGGAGCTCCGGGCTGCTGGTGTCATGAGGAGTCTGGAGCTCCGGGCTGCTGGTGTCATGAGGAGGCTGGAGCTCCGGGCTGCTGGTGTCATGAGGAGTCTGGAGCTCCGGGCTGCTGGTGTCATGAGGAGGCTGGAGCTCCGGGTGTCACGAGAGACTAGGTGCGTGAGGAAGAATCAGGCGCAGAGAGCATAAGTTCCACAGAAAGAAGTGCACTTTAATAACGCACGAAAAACAATGCCCACAACACAGGGCACGGGAAAAATGTGGACCAACCCAAACACACAGGGTACCAGGTCTGGAGCACGAACACCAAATATCATACACACGTAACATAAAAATAATCCCGCACAAAACAAGGGCGGGTAAACGTACTATAAATAAGGAAGCCCATCAAGCACACAAAATAAACACAGGTGCAACTAATAAGACAAAACAACCAGACAACGAAAAAGGGATCGGTGGCGGCTAGTAGACCGGTGACGACAATCGCCGAGCACCGCCAGAACAGGCAGGGGAGCCAACTTCGGCGGAAGTCGTGACAGTGGGCTGCTGGTGTCATGAGGAGTCTGTCATCGTGTTAATATTTCCTCATAACGACAATGACAAGTTTGATGTCGGACAACAATAGAACGTTCCTGTCACTGCTACAACTGTCTACAGACATGTAGACATAGATCAACTGTAAACCAGCCTTTAGCGGTGAAACTGTCCCACCAAAGATGTTACTTCAAAACAATCTACACTGTTTTTTCCCCAGAGACGTCATTGCACATTAGATAGAACAGCAGAAAATGATGTTCGGTTAAAAAAAAAACGAAGTAAAAACAATAAATGCGCTGGTTCACAGATGCCAGCTTTAAAGAGTCTAAAGAGAAAAAAATACATATTTCTCCTCCACTGCACTGCCATGCATCTTCGTCTCTCTGCCTGTGATCTGACCTAGGGTCAGGAGTTAAGGGGCCTGCTCATTATCCGTTCACTGTGCTCAGTGGCTGTAGGTCTGATAAAGCTGATCTGAGGTCAGGGCTAGTAGGTCTCTGCAGCTACATCGGTCTAAAGGATGTTCTTCTTCTTCTTCAGATCATCAAGAAAGAAGTGTGTGTAACGTGGTGGCGCAGCGGTCTAAGGACTGCATCTCAGTGCTAGAGGCGTCACTACAGACCCTGGTTCGATTCCAGGCTGTATCACCACTAACTGTGACTGGGAGTCCCATAGGGTGGGTCACAATGTGCCCAGCGTCGTCCGGGTTAGGGTTCAGCCGAGGTAGGAGGTCATTGTAAATAAAGATTTGTTCTTAACTGACATTAAAAAATATGTATTCCTGTAGCCGATTCTACACCAGGGGAGAATCTCCAGGATACTACACCAGGGGAGAATCACCAGGATACTACACCAGGATACTACACCAGGGGAGAATCACCAGGATACTACACCAGGGGAGAATCACCAGGATACTACACCAGGGGAGGATAACCAGGATACTACACCAGGGGAGGATAACCGGGATACTACACCAGGGGAGGATAACCAGGATACTACACCAGGGGAGGATAACCAGGATACTACACCAGGGGAGGATAACCAGGATACTTTGCCAGGGGAGAAGCTTAGTGCTAAACTAAACATAACAGGTTCTTTACATCAGGGACTGGAGCATGGAATGATCAGACCAGAAATATAATTTTTATTCACAATTGCAATTACTCAAGCAACTCAATGAACTTTTCTCATAAACACCCATTTTCAATGCCTAGCACTCCTTACAATAACTGCTGACAAGCACAACAGGGCTAAATCATCCTCATAGTTTCATCAGCACATAGCCATCCAATCATCAATCAATGTATAACATATCAATCAATATTCAGATTATTTCTGGCCAGCACACAAAATACATACCTAGGGATGAGTGCCATATGGGAGAAGGGGAACGAGTACCAGCGGCTACGGGCAACCTTTCCATTTACATACTCACAATCCATTGTCATCACTTTGTGGTCTGGGCGATGGTCGCCACATCCGTCCTCCCAAGGCACAACAGCATAGTAAGGGGATCCACTGAAGGAATTAAACAGACAAGCATTTCAAATTTTATCAAATTGTATCGGTCACATGCGCCAAATACAACAGGTGTAGACCTTATAGTGAAATGCTTACTTACAAGCATCTAACCAACAATGCAGTTGTAAAAATATGAATAAGAATAAGAAATAAAAGTAACAAGTCGTTAAATACCAGCAGTAAAATAACAATAGCCAGACTATATACAGGGAGTACCAATACAGAGCCAATGTGTTGGGGCACTGGCCAGTCGAGGTAATTGAGGTAATATGTACATGTAGGTAGAGTTATTAAAGTGGCTATGCATAGATAATAACAGAGAGTAGCAGCGGCGTAAAATAATGGAGGGGCGGGCAATGCAAATAGTCTGGGTAGCCATTTGATTAGATGTTCAGGAGTCTTATGGCTTGGGGGGGTAGAAGTTGTTTAGAAGCCTCTAGGACCTAGACTTGGCACTCCGGTACCGCTTGCCGTGTGGTAGCAGCGAGAACAGTCTATGACTAGGGTGGCTGGGGTCTTTGACAATGTTTAGGGCCTTCCTCTGACACCGCCTGGTATAGAGGTCCTGGATGGCAGGAAGCCTTGCCCCAGTGATGTGCTGGGCTGTACGCACTACCCTCTGTAGTGCCTTGCGGTCGGAGGCCTAGCAGTTGCCATACCAGGCAGTGATGCAACCAGTCACGATGCTCTCGATGGTGCAGCTGTAGAACCTTTTGAGGATCTGAGGACCCATGCCAAATCTTTTCAGTCTCCTGATGGGGAATAGGTTTTGTCATGCCCTCTTCACGACTGGCTTGGTGTGATTGGACCATGATAGTTTGTTGGTGATGTGGACACCAAGGAATGTGAAGCTCTCAACCTGCTCCACTACAGCCCCGTCGATGAGAATGGGACTGTGTGAATTTAAGTATGCTCCCTCTAACTTGCTAACTCTCTCTCTCTCTTTTCTCTCTTTTCTCTATTCTCTCAGAGGACCTGAGCCCTAGGACCATGCCTCAGGACTACCTGGCCTGATGACTCCTTGCTGTCCCCAGTCCACCTGCTGTCCCCAGTCCACCCTAGTCCACCTGCTGCTGCTCCAGTTTCAACTGTTCTGCATGCGCCTATGTAACCCTGACCTTTTCACCGGACGTACTACCTTGTCCCAGACCTTCCGTTTTCGACTCGCTCTCTTTTCCGCACCTGCTGTCTCTAACTCTGAATGATCGGCTATGAAAAAGCCAACTGACATTTACTCCTGAGGTGCTGACCTGTCGCACCCTCTACAACCACTGTGATTATTATTATTTGACCCTGCTGGTCATCTATGAATGACTTGGCCATGTACTGTTATAAATCTCTAACCGGCACAGCCAGAAGAGGACTGGCCACCCCTCAGAGCTCAGTGCAGATGTTGCCTGTAATCGATGGCTTCTGGTTGGGGTATGTACGTATGGTCACAATGGCGATGACGTCATCGATGCACGTATTGATGAAGCCAATGACTGATGTGCTAGAAAAACAGTTCTCTAGCTTAGCATCTGCTTCATCTGACCACTTTTTTATTGACCGAGTTACTGGTACTTCCTGCTTTAATTTTTGCTTGTAAGCAGGAATCAGAAGAATAGAATTATGGTCAGATTTGCCAAATGGAGGGCGAGGGAGAGCTTTGTATGCATATCTGTGTGTGGAGTAAAGGTGGTCTAGAGTTTTTTTCCCTCTGGTTGCACAATTAACATTCTGATATAAATTTCGCAAAACAGATGTAAGTTTCCCTGCATTAAAGTCCCCGGACGCTAGGAGTGCCACCTCTGGATGTGTGTTTTCCTGTTTGCTTATGGGGTAATGCAGCTCAATGAGTGTGGTTTTAGTGCCAGCATCCGTTTGTGGTGGTATTTAGACAGCTACGAAAAATACAGATGAAAACTTTTAGGTAGATAGTGTGGTCTACAGCTCATGAGATACTCTACCTCAGGCGAGCAAAACCTCGAGACTTCCTTAGATATCATGCACCAGCTGTTGATAATGTCATCATTCAGCCACGACTCCATGAAGCATAAGATATTACAGTTTTTAATTTCCCGTTGGAATTTTAATCTTCCTCGTAGGTTCTTCCTTTTATTTTCCAATGATTGCGTGTTTGCTAGTAGAATGGAAGGCAGGGGGGAGTTAATTACATCACCTACGAATTCTCAGAAGGCAGCCCGACCTCTGTACTCTTTTTCTCCATCGTCTCTTCATACAAATGACTGGAGATTTGGGCCTGTTCCCGGGAAAGCAGTATGTGGTTCACGTCGGGCTCGTCGGACTCGTTAATGGAAAAAAAAAGCTTCTGCCATTTTGTGGTGAGTAATCGCTGTTCTGATGTCCAGAAGTTATTTTTGGTCATAAGAGACGGTAGCAGCAACATTATGCACAAAATAAGTTAAAAAAATTAAATAAAAGTTACAAGCAACACAAAAAAAATTACATAAAAACACAACCGTTTAGGAGCACGTAAAACGTCAGCCATCTTGTCTTTTCAAATGTTTATCTTTGGTCATGCCCTTTATTACAACGAGGCATACCTGGGACTGGTAGAGAGGAAAGAACAGCCAGCTCAACATCTTTATTTATGTTCAATCCCAGCCCCCGTCCCCGCAGGATGCCCGCTGCCTCTTGGTAGGCCGTCATTGTAAATAATATTTGTTTCCATAATTTAGTTACCTGGTTAAATAAAGATTACATCTTACATTACCTTGAAAAAAAAGCAAGGTTTTCTTTGTGATCTGTTTGAGCAAGGTTCTGTTGTTTAATGTGATTGGGTAATGTCTGTTCATTGCTATAATGTTATAATGATAGTTATTGCTGAGGTCTATTAGGAGGACCAGATGTTGATTATTGAATATGTGGATGGACTATTGTCTACACGAATAAATGAATAAATGCAGACATGTAACGGTTTCTATATTATTCAGTGTAACGTGAATTAATTGAGTATTTTTTCTTGGACATGCTAAATGGTGTACAGAGAAAACATTATAAGGCTACGTTTAATTAGGGCCAAGTGGCGTCTCGGTCTATTAGCTAACCGTTACACATGAAGGCATCTCTCGCTTTCTCTCCCTCTCTCACACACTCCATTTCTCTCTCTCCATACACCCCTTCCTGTCTCTCTTGATGGAGATGACAGAACATACGCGTGAAGAGCAGACCTACCATGTTCATGTTGCTGGTAGTTGACAGTGTGGTCTGAATATGGTTATGAAACCCATGTTTATTTCAGCCTCAGAATATAATTCCTTACAATAGTGTATTTATTTAAAAAAAATAGTTTTTATCTAATACTTTAAACCATGGTTTACTTTAGATACAGTATATATCAGATTTCACATGATAGTTCAGTTCTGTGTAATCAGTGAAATGCTTCTATTGTCACCCCTAATTGTCAGTTGATATATCTCTTCCTGATTGTGATAGACAACATCAAATATCTTCCTGGTTGTGATAGACATCATCCAGTCAGTGGCGTGAATAGACTGGAAGGCAATCTTTTCCTTATTTCTTCCTCGTTGTGAAAATGAATGCAAATGACTAATTTCACAAAGACACTAGTGAACAGAGAAAACATTAAGGCTACAAGCGATAATTTCTATTGCAAACCCCTCAGAGGTGTGTGGGGCTTTATGGCATTTCTGTTGCTAAGCTCATTTGGCTACACACAATAATAATAGAACAATGAATTCGGAGGTTAGGTGTCTCGCTCATATTGAGGATTCATAATGTGCAGGAATGCACTCATCAAAGCTCTGATGATTATTAGGAGAGGAACAAGGATGAAATCAGTACAGTAGTGGACTCTACTGTATCTACTGTACTCTACTGCACTGTACTACACTGTAATACACTGGACTCTACTGTACTGCACTGTACTCTACTACACTGTAATACACTGGACTCTACTGTACTGCACTGTACTCTACTACACTGTAATACACTGGACTCTACTGTACTGCACTGTACTCTACTACACTATACTACACTGGACTCTACTGTACTGCACTGTACTCTACTGCACTGTAATACACTGGACTCTACTGTACTGCACTGTACTCTACTACACTGTACTACACTGGACTCTACTGTATCTACTGTACTCTACTGAACTGTACTACACTGGACTCTACTGTACTGCACTGTACTCTACTACACTGTAATACACTGGACTCTACTGTACTGCACTGTACTCTACTACACTGTAATACACTGGACTCTACTGTACTGCACTGTACTCTACTACATACCATACCATACCATATCATACTATACTATACCATACCATACCATACCATACCATATCATACTATACTATACCATACCATACCATACCATACCATACCATGCCATACCATACCATGCCATACCATACCATACCATACCATACCATACCATACCTTACCATACCATACCATGCCAAACCATGCCATGCCATACCATACCTTACCATACCATACCATACCATACTATGCTATACCATACCATACCATACCATACCACACCATACCACACCATACCATACCATACCATACCATACTATACCATACCATACCATACCATATCATACTATACAATACCATACCATACCATACCATACTATATCATACCATACCATGCCATACCACACCATACCACACCATACTGTACTGCACTGTACTCTACTACACTGTAATACACTGGACTCTACTGTACTGCACTGTACTCTACTACACTGTAATACACTGGACTCTACTGTACTGCACTGTACTCTACTACATACCATACCATACTATACTATACCATACCATACCATGCCATACCATACCATGCCATACCATACTATACCATACCTTACCATACCATACCATACTATGCTATACCATACCATAACATACCACACCACACCACACCACACCATGCCACACCACACCACACCACACCATGCCATGCCATGCCATGCCATGCCATACCATGCCACACCATACCACACCATACCACACCATACTATACCATACTATACTATACCATACCATACCATACTATGCTATACCATACAATACCATACCACACTATACCATACCATACCATACCATACTATACCATACAATACTGTACTATACAATACTATACTATACCATGCCATACCGTACCATAATATGCTATACCATACCATACAATACCACACCACACCAAACCATACCATACTATAACATACCATACTGTACTATACCATACTATACTATACCATACCATACCATACCATACTATGCTATACCATACAATACCACACCACACCATACTATACCATACTATACCATACTGTACTATACCATACCATACCATACCATACCATACTATACTATACCATACCATACCATACTATACCATACCATACCATACTATACCATACTGTACTATACCATACCATACCATACTATACCATACCATACCATACCATACCATACTATACTATACTATACCATACCATACCACACCACACCATACTATACCATACCATACTATACCATACCATACTGTACTATACCATACTATACCATACTATACCATGCCATACCGTACCATACTATGCTATACCATACCATACCATGCCATACCATACTATGGTATACCATACCATACCATACTATACTATACTATACTATACTATACATACCATACCATACCATACTATACCATACTATACCATACCATACCATACAATACTGTACTATACAATACTATACTATACCATGCCATACCGTACCATAATATGCTATACCATACTATACCATACCATACTGTACTATACCATACTATACTATACTATACCATACCATACTATGCTATACCATACAATACCACACCACACCATACTATACCATACTGTACTATACCATACCATACCATACCATACTATACTATACTATACTATACCATACCATACCATACTATACCATACCATACCATACTATACCATACTGTACTATACCATACCATACCACACCATACTATACCATACCATACCATACCATACCATACCATACCACACCACACCATACTATACCATACCATACTATACCATACCATACCATACTGTACTATACCATACCATACCATACTATACCATACCATACTGTACTATACCATACTATACCATACTATACCATGCCATACCGTACCATACTATGCTATACCATACCATACCATGCCATACCGTACTGTACTATGGTATACCATACCATACCATACTATACTATACTATACTATACCATACCATACTATACCATACCATACTATATACCATACCATACTATACCATACCATACTATACCATACTGTACTATACCATACCATACCACACCATACTATACCATACCATACCATACTATACCATACCATACCATACCACACCACACCATACCATACCATACTATACCATACCATACTGTACTATACCATACCATACCATACCATACTATACCATACCATACTGTACTATACCATACCATACCATACCATACCATACTATACTATACCATACCATACCATACCATACTATACCATACCATACCATACTGTACTATACCATACTATACCATGCCATACCGTACCATACTATGCTATACCATACCATACCATACCATACCATGCCATACCGTACCATACTATGGTATACCATACCATACCATACTATACTATACCATACCATACCATACCATACCATACCATACTACACCATACCATACCATACCATACCATACCATACTATACCATACCATACCATACCATACCATACCATACTGTACTATACCATGCCATATCATACCATACCATACTGTACTATACCATGCCATATCATACCATACCATACTATGCCATACCGTACCATACCATACCATACCATACCATACCATGCTATACCATACCATACTGTACTATACCATACCATACCATACTATACCATACCATACTGTACTATACCATACTATACCATACTATACCATGCCATACCGTACCATACTATGCTATACCATACCATACCATGCCATACCGTACCATACTATGGTATACCATACCATACCATACTATACTATACTATACTATACCATACCATACTATACCATACCATACTATACCATACTATACTATACCATACCATACCATACCATACCATACTACACCATACCATACCATACCATACCATACCATACTATACCATACTATACCATACCATACCATACTATACCATACTGTACTATACCATGCCATATCATACCATACCATACTGTACTATACCATGCCATATCATACCATACCATACTGTACTATACTATGCCATACCGTACCATACCATACCATACCATACCATACCATACCATACCATGCTATACCATACCTTACTATACTATACTATGCTATACTGCACTGAGCTCTACTGTACTGCTCTGCGCTGCGCTTGCCTCTGACTGTACATTACATTCTCCTGTCTCTAAGTCCCCATAATGGTTGATTTAGAGGTGGGCTGCAGCATCAAGCTCAGTATTAACGGTGTATCTCAACTCTTTGTTATGGTGTCGGTGCGGGCCCAGGTGCAATGTGTCTGTCACCCTCTGCCAATAAAGTCATCATTTTACCCCTAGTTTATTATCCAAGCCTTCTGCGACGCTACGCATCCGATTCCCCGTTAGAAAACAGGTGACGGGAGAAGGAGATAGAGTTATAAGCCAGGGAAAATACAACAGAACAGAGACTTACGCAATATGTCAAAGTCAACACAGACGACTCAGTTGAGACACGTTGTTAAGGAGACATTTTTGAATGGGAGAATCTGTCTTTTTGTTTGTTCTCAAAACATACAGGAGTCAACGTCAACTGACGTTCATTTTATGTTCTAAAGGAAAAGGACACGTTTTGAATAAAATAAAATAAAAAAATAAATACAGAGGCATTTAATGTAATTCTGTAGTGATTGTTTAGTGGTAAATAGATATGAGAGGATGTGGATTGTTCTTCCCTGACCGTTATCACTGATGACAGCAGTTAGCGTCAAGCCTCATGCTTTGAACTGCTACATTCGTTTGATCATCTGTCCTCCCGGTCTTTTCCCCCCATTCTTCTTTTTCCTCGTGTTGAATTATTATTAGAACATCAGGTGTGTGTGTGTTTGTGTCTCTGTGTGTGTGTTTGTGTATGTGTGTCTCTGTGTGTGTGTTTGTGTGTGTGTGTGTGTCTCTGTGTGTGTGTTTGTGTGTGTGTGTGTCTCTGTGTGTGTGTTTGTGTGTGTGTGTGTCTCTGTGTGTGTGTTTGTGTGTGTGTGTGTCTCTGTGTGTGTGTTTGTGTGTGTGTGTGTCTGTGTGTCTGTGTGTCTGTCTGTCTGTCTGTCTGTCTGTCTGTCTGTCTGTCTGTCTGTCTGTCTGTCTGTCTGTCTGTCTGTCTGTCTGTCTGTCTGTCTGTCTGTCTGTCTGTCTGTCTGTCTGTCTGTCTGTCTGTCTGTCTGTCTGTCTGTGTGTGTGTGTGTGTATGCCTAGATGTGAGTATGTCAATCAATCAATCAAGTTTATTTTATATAGCCCTTCGTACATCAGCTAATATCTCGAAGTGCTGTACAGAAACCCAGCCTAAAACCCCAAACAGCAAGCAATGCAGGTGTAGAAGCACGGTGGCTAGGAAAAACTCCCTAGAAAGGCCAAAACCTAGGAAGAAACCTAGAGAGGAACCAGGCTATGAGGGGTGGCCAGTCCTCTTCTGGCTGTGCTGGGTGGAGATTATAACAGAACATGTTCAAAATGTTCATAAATGACAAGCATGGTCAAATAATAATCAGGAATAAATGTCAGTTGGCTTTTCATAGCCGATAATTAAGAGTTGAAAACAGCAGGTCTGGGACAGGTAGGGGTTCCATAACCGCAGGCAGAACAGTTGAAACTGGGACAGCAGCAAGGCCAGGTGGACTGGGGACAGCAAGGAGTCATCATGCCCGGTAGTCCTGACGTATGGTCCTAGGGCTCAGTTCCTCCGAGAGAGAAAGAAAGAGAGAAGGAGAGAATTAGAGAGAGCCAAGATGTTCAAAATGTTCATAAATGACAAGCAAGGTCAAATAATAATCAGGAATAAATGTCAGTTGGCTTTTCATAGCCGATCATGTGTTGCCACAGTTGCCATAGCCGAGTATGTGTTGCCACAGTGTAGCTCAGAGATAATCAGGGTGTCATGCTGAGCTTCATTTAGTCCCATGGTAACAGCTAATTTAAGTAAAATGGCATTGATAGTGTGTGTGGGCTTACTGCTTTTAACCCACATGTCACCTTGTAGGGCTGCCTACTACTAAGGATGCATTTCCTACAGTAATGAACACTTTCATCCCGGAGAGAGTGGAACAAAATGACATGCATTGTGAAGAATGGGTGTAAACGTTTTTACTTATTCTACAAAATGACTGATGGATCATTAATTCTGACGCTTATTGACACCATCCTACACATCCTAAAATTTGCTCACGATTTGACTATAAGGGTCATTCTGGTTTTTAAGCCGGTGTTTCTGGTTTTGGTTCCACAGGTAACTTAGAGAAAAATAAACTATGTCCAAGTCACTTTAGTCAGCGTTATGCAACTGTACCAATAATATAAGTAAGGTATTTCTGGTTTTATTTTTATACATTTGCAAAAATGTATAAAAACCTGTTCATGTTTTGTCATTATGTGGTACTGTGTGTAGATTGATGAGATTATTATATATATTTTTTTTACATTTTAGAAGAAGGCTGTAACATAAACAAAAATCTGTACAGGATCAGTGCATATAGGATCCGTATATATAGGATCAGAATATATAGGATCAGTATATATAGGATCAGTACATATAGGATCAGTACATATAGGATCAGTACATATAGGATCAGTATATATATAGGATCAGTATATATATGATCAGAATATATATAGAATCAGTATATAGGATCAGTATATAGGATCAGTATATACAAGACCTGTATATATAGGAGCAGTACATTTAGGATCAGTATATATAGGATCAGTATATATAGGATCAGAATATATATAGGGCCAGTATATATAGGATCAGTATATATATATAGGATCAGTATATATAGGATCAGTATATATATATAGGATCAGTATATATATGATCAGAATATATATAGAATCAGAATATATATATAGGATCAGTATATATAGGATCAGTATATATAGGGTCAGTACATATAGGATCGATATAGGAGCAGTATATATATAGGATCAGTAAAATAAGGATCAGTACATATAGGATCAGTATATATACAGGATCAGTATATATAGGATCAGTATATATACAGGAGCAGTATATAAAGGATCAGAATTTATAGGTTCAGTACTTATGGGATCAGTACATATAAGATCGGTATATATAGGATCAGTATATATAGGATCAGAATATATATATAGGATCAGTATATATAGGATCATAATATATATATATATATAGGATCAGTATATATAGGATCAGTATATATAGGATCAGTATATATACAGGATCAGTAAATATACAGGATCAGTATATATAGGTTCAGTACATATAGGATCAGTATATAGGATCAGTATATAGGATCAGTATCTACAAAACCTGTATATATAGGAGCAGTACATATAGGATCAGTATATATAGGATCAGTATATATAGGATCAGAATATATATAGGGCCAGTATATATAGGATCAGTATATATATATAGGATCAGTATATATAGGATCAGTATATATAGGATCAGAATATATATAGGATCAGTATATATAGGATCAATATATATTTATGATCAGTATATATCGGATCAGTATATATAGGATCAGTATATATAGGATCAGTATGTATAGAATCATATTTAATATAGGATCAGTATACATATGCTCAGTACATATAGGATCAGAATATATAGGATCAGTATTTATATAGGATCAGTATATATAGGATCAGTATATATAGGATCAGTATATACATATAAATATATACATATATATATAGGATCAGTATACATAGGATCAGTATATATAGGATCAGTGTATATATAGGATCAGTACGTATAGGATCAGTATATATAGGATCAGTATATATATAGGATCAGTACATATAGGATCAGTATATATAGGATCAGTACATATAGGATCAGTATATATATATATAGGATCAGTATATATAGAATCAGTATATATAGGATCAGTATATATACAGGATCAGTATATATAGGATCTGTATACATAGGATCATAATTTATATAGGATCAGTATACATAGGCTCAGTACATATAGGATCAGAATATATAGGTTCAGTATTTATATATATATATATATATATATATATATTTATATAGGAACAGTATACATAGGATCAGTATATATAGGATCAGTATATATATAGGATCAGTATATATAGGATCAGTACGTATAGGATCAGTATATATAGGATCAGTACATATAGGATCAGTATATATAGGATCAGTATATATAGAATCAGTATATATAGGATCAGTATTTATATAGGATCAGTATATATAGGATCAGTATATATAGGATCCTAATTTATATAGGATCAGTATACATATGCTCACTACACATAGGATCAGAATATATAGGATCATTATTTATATAGGATCAGTACATATAGGATCAGTATATATAGGATCAGTATATATATATATATACATATATATATATATATAGGATCAGTATACATAGGATCAGTATATATAGGATCAGTATATATATAGGATCAGTATATATAGGATCAGTACGTATAGGATCAGTATATATATATAGGATCAGTATATATATAGGATCAGTACATATAGGATCAGTATATATAGGATCGGTATATATATATATATAGGATCAGTACGTATAGGATCAGTATATATAGGATCAGTGTATATAGGATCAGAATATATATAGGATCAGTATACATATGCTCACTACATATAGGATCAGAATATATAGGATCAGTATTTATATAGGATCAGTACATATAGGATCAGTATATATATATATACATATACAGTGGGGAGAACAAGTATTTGATACACTGCCGATTTTGCAGGTTTTCCTACTTACAAAGCATGTAGAGGTCTGTAATTTTTATCATAGGTACACTTCAACTGTGAGAGACGGAATCTAAAACAAAAATCCAGAAAATCACATTGTATGATTTTTAAGTAATTCATTTGCATTTTATTGCATGACATAAGTATTTGATCACCTACCAACCAGTAAGAATTCCGGCTCTCACAGACCTGTTAGTTTTTCTTTAAGAAGCCCTCCTGTTCTTCACTCATTACCTGTATTAACTGCACCTGTTTGAACTCGTTACCTGTATAAAAGACACCTGTCCACACACTCAATCAAACAGACTCCAACCTCTCCACAATGGCCAAGACCAGAGAGCTGTGTAAGGACATCAGGGATACAATTGTAGACCTGCACAAGGCTGGGATGGGCTACAGGACAATAGGCAAGCAGCTTGGTGAGAAGGCAACAACTGTTGGCGCAATTATTAGAAAATGGAAGAAGTTCAAGATGACGGTCAATCACCCTCGGTCTGGGACTCCATGCAAGATCTCACCTCGTAGGGCATCAATGATCATGAGGAAGGTGAGGGATCAGCCCAGAACTACACGGCAGGACCTGGTCAATGACCTGAAGAGAGCTGGGACCACAGTCTCAAAGAAAACCATTAGTAACACACCATGCCGTCATGGATTAAAATCCTGCAGCGCACGCAAGGTCCCCCTGCTCAAGCCAGCGCATGTCCAGGCCCGTCTGAAGTTTGCCAATGACCATCTGGATGATCCAGAGGAGGAATGGGAGAAGGTCATGTGGTCTGATGAGACAAAAATAGAGTTTTTTGTCTAATCTCCACTCGCCGTGTTTGGAGGAAGAAGAAGGATGAGTACAACCCCAAGAACACCATCCCAACCGTGAAGCATGGAGGTGGAAACATCATTCTTTGGGGATGCTTTTCTGCAAAGGGGACAGGACGACTGCACCGTATTGAGGGGAGGATGGATGGGGCCATGTATCGCGAGATCTTGGCCAACAACCTCCTTCCCTCAGTAAGAGCATTGAAGATGGGTCGTGGCTGGTTCTTCCAGCATGACAACGACCCGAAACACACAGCCAGGGCAACTAAGGAGTGGCTCCGTAAGAAGCATCTCAAGGTCCTGGAGTGGCCTAGCCAGTCTCCAGACCTGAACCCAATAGAAAATCTTTGGAGGGAGCTGAAAGTCCGTATTGCCCAGCGACAGCCCCGAAACCTGAAGGATCTGGAGAAGGTCTGTATTGAGGAGTGGGCCAAAATCCCTGCTGCAGTGTGTGCAAACCTGGTCAAGAACTACAGGAAACGTATGATCTCTGTAATTGCACACAAAGGTTTCTGTACCAAATATTAAGTTCTGCTTTTCTGATGTATCAAATACTTATGTCATGCAATAAAATGCAAATAATTTACTTAAAAATCATACAATGTGATTTTCTGGATTTTTGTTTTAGATTCCGTCTCTCACAGTTGAAGTGTACCTGTGATAAAAATTACAGACCTCTACATGCTTTGTAAGTAGGAAAACTTGCAAAATCGTCAGTGTATCAAATACTTGTTCTCCCCACTGTATATATATATATATATATATATATGTATATATATATATATATATATATAGGATCAGTATACATAGGATCAGTATATATAGGATCAGTATATATAGGATCAGTACGTATAGGATCAGTATATATATATAGGATCAGTATATATATAGGATCAGTACATATAGGATCAGTATATATAGGATCAGTACATATAGGATCGGTATATATATAGGATCAGTACGTATAGGATCAGTATATATAGGATCAGTATATATACATATATATAGGATCAGTATATATAGAATCAGTGTATATAGGATCAGAATATATATATATATATATATATATATATATATATATATATATATAATATATATAGGAACAGTATACATAGGATCAGTATATATATAGGATCAGTATATATAGGATCAGTATATATAGGATCAGTATATATATAGGATCAGTATATATAGGATCAGTATATATAGGATCAGTATATATAGGATCAGTATATATATAGGATCAGTATATATATAGGATCAGTACATATAGGATCAGTATATATAGGATCAGTACATATAGGATCGGTATATATATATATATATAGGATCAGTACGTATAGGATCAGTATATATAGGATCAGTGTATATAGGATCAGAATATATATAGGATCAGTATACATATGCTCACTACATATAGGATCAGAATATATAGGATCAGTATTTATATAGGATCAGTACATATAGGATCAGTATATATAGGATCAGTATATATATATATACATATATATATATATATATATATATATATAGGATCAGTATACATAGGATCAGTATATATAGGATCAGTATATATAGGATCAGTACGTATAGGATCAGTATATATATATAGGATCAGTATATATATAGGATCAGTATGTATAGGATCAGTATATATAGGATCAGTACATATAGGATCAGTATATATACATATATATAGGATCAGTATATATAGAATCAGTGTATATAGGATCAGAATATATATAGGATCAGTATATATAGGATCAGTATATATATATATATATATATATATATATATATAGGAACAGTATACATAGGATCAGTATATATAGGATCAGTATATATATAGGATCAGTATATATAGGATCAGTACGTATAGGATCAGTATATACACTTTATGTTAAGTCAGCGCTACGTAACTGTAACCAACTGTAAAATTCTCCTCAACACGTCCTCCCCCGCCCCCCCTTCTGCCTTCTCCCTATCAAGACTAATCTCCTAACACCCCTCAGAAAGAAAGAGAAGCCCAACACTGAGGTTTCATTACTTCCCTCTCCTCTCCTCTCCTCTCCTCTCCTCTCCTCTCCTCTCCTCTCCTCTCCTCTCCTCTCCTCTCCTCTCCTCTCCTCTCCTCTCCTCTCCTCTCCTCTCCTCTCCTCTCCTCTCCTCTCTAACCGCCAGCCACCTCTGCTGTGACTTATTTAACATCTCTATAAGGGTGGCAGTTATCCTCTCCTCTCTCGTTAATTGTGTAAGGTCAGGGTGGTTATCTAGCAGATAAGTAGATAAGCTCAAGACAAAGAGGAAGAGGGTTATCGCTGCTCAGCTCCTCTCAGCTCCATGCTCCTAGCTGTAGTCCCTCTCAACATTACTGATAATATCAAATCCTCCTTTCATTTAGAGGAAAACACGTGGCAGCAGTTATTTTTTTCTTTCTTGATTCTTTATTGTCCTAATCCCATAGCAAGGGTATTAGTGTCTCTCTACAGCCAGGAGCTGAGAGGTGCAATATGGCCTGAGTGAATGTGTTACTGTTTGTCTCAGGAGTTCAGACAGAAAAAGGCCGGCCCTGGGCATAACCGACATAAGGTTACGGACCCTTATTTGTATTTATTTATTTTGGGGAACTCTCTATTTACTGTTTAAAACCTCTTGAAGCTAGGGGGCAGAATTTTTAAGTTTGGAAAAATAACATTCCCATTGTAAGCTGCCTATGTCTCAGGTCCAGATGCTAGAATATGCATATAATTGACAGAGTAGGATAGAAAACACTCACACAGTTTCCAAAACTGTCAAAATATTGTCTGTGAGTATAACAGAACTGATTTTGCAGGCGAAAACCTGAGGAAATCCAACCTTGAAGTTACTCTTATTTAGAAAAATCCCTGTTCCATTGCCTGCGTTTCCTCCATTTAAAGGGATATCAACCATATTCCTTTTCCTGTGGCTTCCTCAGGGTGTGAACAGTCTTTAGACATAGTTTCAAGCTTTTATTTTGAAAAATGAGCGAGAGTTATCAAAACGCTTCAGTGGATACACGGATGTCCCTCCATTAGTTGATGCGCTCGACACTGGTTGCTCGACATTTTCTTTCTCTCCAGTAATGAATAGTTTACAGTCCGGTTGAAATATTATCGTTTATTGATGTTAAAAACAACCTGAGGATTGATTATTTAAAACGTTTGACATGTTTCTACGAACTTTACGGATACTCTTTGGAATTTTCATCAAGCCTTGATGACCTGTCTAAGGCTTTGGAATACTGAACATAGCGCGCCAAACAAATGGAGATTTTTTTATATAAAAATAATCTTTATCGAACAAAAGGAACATTTATTGTGTAACTGGGAGTCTCGTGAGTGCAAACATCTGAAGATCATCAAAGGTAAGCGATTAATGTTATTGCTTTTCTGGCTTTCGTGACCAATCTATACTGCTGCTAGGTGTTCTTAATGTTTTTAGCCTAGTGATCGATAAACTCACACAAACGCTTGGATTGCTTTCGCTGTAAAGCATATTTTCAAAATCTGACACGACAGGTGGATTAACAACAAGCTAAAATGTGTTTTGCTATATTGCACCTGTGATTTCATGAATATAAAAAAAAAATCATTTTTTTTTTAAATTGGCGCTCTGCAATTTAGCGGTTGTTGATGAAAATGATCCCGCTAAAGGGATCCATGCGTCAATAAGTTTTTAAAGTCCCCGGTTGGGGTCAAAGAGTTGTCCTAGTCCTATTAAACAAAGTCCCAGGTTGGGGTCAAAGAGTTGTCCTTGTCCTATTAAACAAAGTCCCAGGTTGGGGTCAAAGAGTTTTCCTTGTCCTATTAAACAAAGTCCCATGTTGGGGTGAAAGAGTTGTCCTTGTCCTATTAAACAAAGTCCCAGGTTGGGGTCAAAGAGTTGTCCTAGTCCTATTAAACAAAGTCCCATGTTGGGGTCAAAGGGTTGTCCTTGTCCTATAAAACAAAGTCCCAGTTTGGGGTCAAAGAGTTGTCCTTGTGCTATTAAACAAAGTCCCAGGTTGGGGTCAAAGAGTTGTCCTAATCCGATTAAACAGTTCGGGAGCATTATTGTATATACTTCTTGTTCTTTTGTAATATTACAACCAGACTGAAATATTCCTTTCTTGTAGATAAGTAAAACACATGTCAATGTCAACTCTAAAGAGGTGTGACAAGAAACACTGGTGGGATTAGGAAGATTTACCTCAGATCTACTTCTGTTTTTTGAATATGGTGATGTTATCCCAGACGAGCCAGGTAGGAAGTACAGCTGATGCTGGCAGTACCACATCAAATCAGAACGATATAAGGAAGCTGTCAGGAATCTGACCCAGAGGAGGGAGAGCTGGGTTCCTCACCTGGAGGATTCACATTTTACTGAAGATCTGAAGGGGGAACTGACACACACCGTTTACTTACTTGCTTAATTACGTAGACCGTTGAATTCCTTGTGGAAAATAGCTAGGCATTCATGAACCACAACTGCTTCCAACCCCGTTTTTCCTGTTTCATTTGTTCCGTTAAATGTATGCTTGGTTTATCCCTGTGCAATACTAGCGATGCTTGCCAATGCCTGTCTAGATTGACCGACTGTATCCTGGTCTGTTCGTTTATCCTTGACATGCTAAACCCAGACTAAGTGTTTGATTGCACATATAAAACATTTCAAAACTTTAATTAAAACATGGCCTGCCAAACTAAAAGCTATTACTGCAATACACCATACTGACTTAACTAGCCAATGATTTATAAACTAGAAAAATACAGGAAGAAAACAGCATTCACCTAATGATGTTGAAGAGATATACAGATTACTGGAACACAAACAGTTGAAAGAGATGTACAGATTACTGGAACACAAACAGTTGAAAGAGATGTACAGATTACTGGAACACAAACAGTTGAAAGAGATGTACAGATTACTGGAACACAAACAGTTGAAAGAGATGTACAGATTACTGGAACACAAACAGTTGAAAGAGATGTACAGATTACTGGAACACAAACAGTTGAAAGAGATGTACAGATTACTGGAACACAAACAGTTGAAAGAGATGTACAGATTACTGGAACACAAACAGTTGAAAGAGATGTACAGATTACTGGAACACAAACAGTTGAAAGAGATGTACAGATTACTGGAACACAAACAGTTGAAAGAGATGTACAGATTACTGGAACACAAACAGTTGAAAGAGATGTACAGATTACTGGAACACAAACAGTTGAAAGAGATATACAGATTACTGGAACACAAACAGTTGAAAGAGATGTACAGATTACTGGAACACAAACAGTTGAAAGAGATGTACAGATTACTGGAACACAAACAGTTGAAAGAGATGTACAGATTACTGGAACACAAACAGTTGAAAGAGATGTACAGATTACTGGAACACAAACAGTTGAAAGAGATATACAGATTACTGGAACACAAACAGTTGAAAGAGATGTACAGATTACTGGAACACAAACAGTTGAAAGAGATATACAGATTACTGGAACACAAACAGTTGAAAGAGATATACAGATTACTGGAACACAAACAGTTGAAAGAGATATACAGATTACTGGAACACAAACAGTTGAAAGAGATATACAGATTACTGGAACACAAACAGTTGAAAGAGATATACAGATTACTGGAACACAAACAGTTGAAAGAGATATACAGATTACTGGAACACAAACAGTTGAAAGAGATGTACAGATTACTGGAACATAAACAGTTGAAAGAGATATACAGATTACTGGAACACAAACAGTTGAAAGAGATGTACAGATTACTGGAACACAGACAGTTGAAAGAGATATACAGATTACTGGAACACAGACAGTTGAAAGAGATATACAGATTACTGGAACACAGACAGTTGAAAGAGATGTACAGATTACTGGAACACAAACAGTTGAAAGAGATATACAGATTACTGGAACACAAACAGTTGAAAGAGAACACAGTAGCAGCAACATAACCAGGAGTGAAATACACCCCCAAAAAATACTCAATGAAATAAAAGCCTTTCGTGAACTAACTGGCATTACTGATTGCTAATTCTTTGAGGAAAATTGTACTTACTATTTCTGTGACATGTTCTTGTCCCACCTAGCTATTTTAAGATGAATGCAGTGACTGTAAGTCGCTCTGGATAAGAGTGTCTGCTAAATGACTCAAATGTCAATGAAAATGAGAGTGAGGATGCTTGGTCTCCTTATTAAGATTACATAGATCCATACATGAAGGATCTGATTGTTTCTGCAGTATTATGCCTGAGCAGGCAACATTATACGTGATATTAATTTAGTTATTCATGAGTTTCATGAACTGTGAGGCCCAAATTTGCTGCATGGCAATGCATTTAATAGTCCCTACGAGCAGTTCTGAGGCCTCCCTATTATCCCTGCTGCCGTGGAAACCAAACAGCCCATCCATTTAAAACACCAACTCTGTTTTTCTAATTCTTCTCACGCTCTGATTGAAACAATGAACACCCAACTACTTGATTTATGTGTGGGTAACACTGGGTACAATGAGCACACAGAACATTCATTCAGAAGCATCAATCAAAAGCAGGGCTGAAAATTCTGTGAACCAGGATATCTGGAAAACCTAGGAATTTATTGAAAGTTCCCAGACATTTGCTACCCTAATTAAAAGCACAATTCAACTTCGATGGATGAAACATGACTCCCCCCTGCCCAGTTTACATCATCATAAAACACCTGGACACATCAACATTCTGACTCCCGTCCCCCTGCCTAGTGAATAACATCATAAAACACCTGGACACATCAACATTCTGACTCCCCCCCCCCTGCCTAGTGAATAACATCATAAAACACCTGGACACATCAACATTCTGACTCCCCCCCTGTCTAGTGAATAACATCATAAAACACCTGGACACATCAACATTCTGACTCCCCCCCTGCCTAGTGAATAACATCATAAAACACCTGGACACATCAACATTCTGACTCCCCCCCCGCTGCCTAGTGAATAACATCATAAAACACCTGGACACGTCAACATTCTGACTCCCCCCCTGTCTAGTGAATAACATCATAAAACACCTGGACACATCAACATTCTGACTCCCCCCCTGTCTAGTGAATAACATCATAAAACACCTGGACACGTCAACATTCTGACTCCCCCACTGCCTAGTGAATAACATCATAAAACACCTGGACACATCAACATTCTGACTCCCCCCCTGTCTAGTGAATAACATCATAAAACACCTGGACACATCAACATTCTGACTCCCCCCCCCTGCCTAGTGAATAACATCATAAAACACCTGGACACATCAACATTCTGACTCCCCCCCTGTCTAGTGAATAACATCATAAAACACCTGGACACATCAACCTTGCTTTCGCAAGATGAGCCCTCCTATTGAACTGAGCCAACCATGGCTTTTCCTAGCCTTTTGGGGGCCCTAAGCTAAAATTAAAAACATTTTGTGGCCCCCCTACTGACGGCGGAGATAAAAAGAGTTTAGAGTTAATTTCCTGGATTCTGCCATGGTGGGCAGAGAAAATGTGTCAGTATTAAAGCACGTCTAATGTAATTCAACATATTTTGCCATGGGGCAAAGAGAAGATATTTGTATAACTAATTTTATGCAATTCCATGGGGTGGATAGTTCTTTTGTTGTTGCAGTTTTACAGGTAATTTCCTGCAATATTAAAAAAATGGCATAGGGTTGAATTTTTTATTTTGTAGTTTTAAAACGAATATCCTGCAATTCTACACATTTTGCCCTGACTTACAGTGCGTTCGGAAAGTATTCGTACCCCTTGCTTCAGGGCCTGAGATACAGGCAGTTAGATTTGGGTATGTCATTTTAGGCAAAAATTGAAAAAAGGGGCGGAAGCAACATTTCTTAAAATCAGTCCCATATACAATGTACAATGTTCTTACTGAAAAAGGTTTTAAATTCTCTAGTACAGTCACTATTGAAGGCTATCAAATTATTCCCAAAGATGCCCTCTGGTGGTCAATCTAGCACTAATTAACGTTATATATTTTTTTTATTTTTTTTTACATTCGCTAGAATGTACTTAGGTAACTTTTTCAAAACTCTTCACACAGTGAGTACAACAGCAGTCTATGTGGGCTAAACTGGATCATTTTTCATTGCTTTGGCACAACATGCATTTAATGACTACATCTTTCAAATTTCATTAATTATTTTCTAACTCAGACACAACCAACACCAAAACTATGTACCTACAGGCCAATTTGCACATGTTTACATACTCTTTTCAAAACTGTTAAACTTCAGTTCAAAACCTAACATAACACAACATTGAATAACGCAGCAATTTGCTACATTTCTACAGTAATACTGTATTGAAATATATTCCATATCTAAAAAATGAAATACTATCAAACCAATTAGACCAGCCACAGCTGATTCCCATTGTAGATGAACACCTACCCAGGTGTTAGTCTTTCAATTTCATTACCATCTAAACAAAAGGGGACATCTTAGGAATAATGCTGTACTGTAATGTAAACATGGACCCAGCCAGAGATAGAGAAGTGGCTGACAGAGGAAGAAGAGTGGCTGGGAGAGGGAGAGGAGTACGTACGCATGGTGGAAGAAGACTGAGAGGAAGATCAAGAGCTGTAGTCTCAGATGAGATTAGGACTACTATAATTGATAATGTAATAAGTCACAGTCTATCAATGAGAGAGGCTGGTCTGAGAGTGCAGCCATATCTGCAACGCTCAACAGTGGCATCTATTGTGAGAAACTTCCGGCAAAACACCAGGTAAGATGTGCATTCTGCAAGGGCATCTGACTGAACTGCACATTACAGAAGTCAATGGAGCAAAGCCTCCAAACCCACTTGTGTGTATTTTTTTTTTGTACTTCTGCTTAGGACCCAATGGTTTCCTCCCACAGGCGGGAGAGGTAGGATTTTCACTGCTGTGCAGTAAACTGCCATCGTTGATATGGTCATCAAAAACAGTGGCATAAAACTCACAGAGATTCGGGACGGAGTGTTGGCAGATAACATTACATTTGAAAATATTCACAATGTAAGCATAACAACTATTTCTAGACTCCTGAAACAACATAAAGTCAGGAGGAAGCAGGTGTACACTGTCCCCTTTGAGAGGATCTCTGAACGAGTCAAGCAACTCAGGAACCAATATGTTCAGGTAAGATGACTATAAAATACAGAACTGGTTTTGAACAAAACCAAACAGAGCAGAGGCACACAACGGCATGTTTTAAGGTATAATGTAAACTACCGTGATACCCTGACTCTTATGTTGCCTTGTGGATTTATTTTAGAGAGTCATGGAGATTGAAGCCAGGCAAACACCCCACATATTCATCTTTGTGGTTGAGGCTGGTTTCAACTTGGCCAAAACACGGCGGCGAGGAAGGAATGTGATTGGGGAAAGAGCCACAGTGGATGTCCCGGGCCAGAGGGGTGCCAACATCACAATGTGTGCAGCAATATCCTCTGATGGATTGCTGTTACACAAACCGCTAATTGGGCCATACAACACCGAGCGTCTCATTTCATTCCTGGATGACCTCTATGGAAGGTTGTGCCAGGTGAGGAAAGGGTTGCAGTGAGGCAAAATCGGCCAACGTTTGTAATTGTATGGAACAACTTGGCATTTCACCACTCCCGTGCAGTCACAGAGAGGTTTTCAGCCCGTCCCAGGATGTTGTCCTCCCACCTTACTCTCCATTCCTCAACCCCATAGAGGAAGTATTTTCCTCATGGAGGTGGAAGGTTTATGACCACCATCCACATGATCAACTGTCCCTCCTGGATGCAATGAATGCTGGATGCCTGGACATATCTGCAGAAGATTGCCAGGGATGGACCAGGCATGCCTAAAGATTCTTTCCTGGGTGTATTGCCCAAGATGACATAAGATGTGATGTGGATGAGAACATGTTGCCAAATGCAGAAGACAGGGTTGACTAGCATTGCCACTGTATCTGTATCGGTAGATGGTATATATACAAATTATTGTATTTTGGAATCACTCAATTCCTAAAAATGACATAAAACATATTGAAGCATATTGCATAATGTCTGATTCATTCCTATAACATATACTGCAGTGAATTCTAAACAGTAGAGAGGTGTCATTCTTGTTTTGTAAAGACATTTTACAAAAGAAAACATTGTGTAATGCTACCTGTTGTTAGTGTTTTTTAGGTCATTGTTTTATGAGTGACACAGTGTGCTTGTTGGGTGACAACCTTTGATAGTGTTATGGAAGAATGAGATGTTTTGAGACCTGTATGAAGTGTTTGGTCATTTTTGGTGCATTTTGTATGTGAAATTAAATGCAGTGCCAAGCTGAAAGTTGGTTGGTAGAACTGTGTGAAGAGTTTTGAAAAAGTGACCTAAGTATTGAGAAATGGGTCCTAGAGATTGTAAAACAAAAAACTTTAAAAAAAACTATAATGGTAGCAGTGGTTGGTACTTTAATAACGTGCAGTTTAATTCTGCGGCATCACGCAAGCTGTGCTGTGGTTCGCTGCAACTTTTTTAAAGGACGAATCACTGTACATGATTCCATATGTGTTATTTCATAGTTTTTGATGTCTTCACTATTATTCTACAATGTAGAAAATAGTAAAAATTAAGAAAAACCCTTGAATGAGCAGGTGTGTCCAAACATTTAAAATATATATTTTCCTTAATTATTTTTCCCTAACCCTTCCACCCCTCCTCTAACTGGAGTAAACTAATAGACAACAACACTTAGGCTTCTACTTCCAGCATATACATACTAAATACATTTTACGGACACAGTATATTTCACAATGGTTATCTTTTGTTTGTTTTTGGTCCCATCCTTCTGCTACCCTCAACTCCTCCCCTTCCATCTCTGAAGACCATCCAGTTTTGATTTCTGAACCTTTCCATTCTCATAGTTTTTACAGATTGTAAATTAAAGACAAACATTTTTGCTAAGTATTATTATATTATTGATCGATTAAATCACCCAGCAGTGCTATTTTCAGAGTTAGCTCCTGGTAAATGTTGCATTTCTTCAGCCATTCCTGAACCAGCGACCAAAAACAAGCTACAATATGAACAGTACGAAAACAAATGATCTGTTCACAGCAAAATCTGCAGAGCTGGGATGGTTGTATCCCATATATACAGTGGGGAGAACAAGTATTTGATACCCTGCCGATTTTGCAGGTTTTCCTACTTACAAAGCATGTAGAGGTCTGTAATTTTTATCATAGGTACACTTCAACTGTGAGAGACGGAATCTAAAACAAAAATCCAGAAAATCACATTGTATGATTTTTAAATAATTAATTTGCATTTTATTGCATGACATAAGTATTTGATCACCTACCAACCAGTAAGAATTCCGGCTCTCACAGACCTGTTAGTTTTTCTTTAAGAAGCCCTCCTGTTCTCCACTCATTACCTGTATTAACTGCACCTGTTTGAACTCGTTACCTGTATAAAAGACACCTGTCCACACACTCAATCAAACAGATTCCAACCTCTCCACAATGGCCAAGACCAGAGAGCTGTGTAAGGACATCAGGGATAAAATTGTAGACCTGCACAAGGCTGGGATGGGCTACAGGACAATAGGCAAGCAGCTTGGTGAGAAGGAAACAACTGTTGGCGCAATTATTAGAAAATGGAAGAAGTTCAAGATGACGGTCAATCACCCTCGGTCTGGGGCTCCATGCAAGATTTCACCTCGTGGGGCATCAATGATCATGAGGAAGGTGAGGGATCAGCCCAGAACTACACGGCAGGACCTGGTCAATGACCTGAAGAGAGCTGGGACCACAGTCTCAAAGAAAACCATTAGTAACACACTACGCCGTCATGGATTAAAATCCTGCAGCGCACGCAAGGTCCCCCTGCTTAAGCCAGTGCATGTCCAGGCCTGTCTGAAGTTTGCCAATGACCATCTGGATGATCCAGAGGAGGAATGGGAGAAGGTCATGTGGTCTGATGAGACAAAAATAGAGCTTTTTGGTCTAAACTCCACTCGCCGTGTTTGGAGGAAGAAGAAGTATGAGTACAACCCCAAGAACACCATCCCAACCGTGAAGCATGGAGGTGGAAACATCATTCTTTGGGGATGCTTTTCTGCAAAGGGGACAGGACGACTGCACCGTATTGAGGGGAGGATGGATGGGGCCATGTATCGCGAGATCTTGGCCAACAACCTCCTTCCCTCAGTAAGAGCATTGAAGATGGGTCGTGGCTGGGTCTTCCAGCATGACAACGACACAAAGCACACAGCCATGGCAACTAAGGAGTGGCTCCGTAAGAAGCATCTCAAGGTCCTGGAGTGGCCTAGCCAGTCTCCAGACCTGAACCCAATAGAAAATCTTTGGAGGGAGCTGAAAGTCCGTATTGCCCAGCGACAGCCCCGAAACCTGAAGGATCTGGAGAAGATCTGTAGGGAGGAGTGGGCCAAAATCCCTGCTGCAGTGTGTGCAAACCTAGTCAAGAACTACAGGAAACGTATGATCTCTGTAATTGCAAACAAAGGTTTCTGTACCAAATATTAAGTTCTGCTTTTCTGATGTATCAAATACTTATGTCATGCAATAAAATGCAAATTAATTACTTAAAAATCATACAATGTGATTTTCTGGATTTTTGTTTTAGATTCCGTCTCTCATAGTTGAAGTGTACCTATGATAAAAATTACAGACCTCTACATGCTTTGTAAGTAGGAAAACCTGCAAAATCGGCAGTGTATCAAATACTTGTTCTCCCCACTGTATATATATATATATATATATATATATATATATATATATATATATATATATAAACATTCTATTGGTTGCAATAATTTTGTATAATAATTTACATTTAAAAACTCAATGAATTGAATCCAGCGCCATTTTGTGTATCAGTTCATACCATGTGGCATAGAATCGGTAATTCGAAAATCTCTTCCCAACTATTTTGCAATCTATGTGGCACAGCTAAAATGTTGTTGGTCCTTATACTGTATAACTTTTTATTTATCACAATTTTGTTTAACCAATTTTGGTCTTTAATGTAAGACCGACAAACAAGTTCCTAAATTTCTTCTCCTTCCACTTGCCTCTTTCATTTTTTGCTGTAAATTGGTTGTAATTTGGAGTAGAGCAGACATTTACATATATTTTTGTTAGCTGCATGTATGACCTAACTCCACCAGTCCTATTTATGATATAATTTACAAAGATTATACAGTACCATTTTTATATTTTTTTCTCCAAAAATATAGTTTTTTTTTTAATCAATTAGTATATTTGAGTTTAAACATAATATTTTTTGTAATATTTATTCAGTATTTTCTGGTGGATTAAACTGAAATTGCAAGCAACAAGAGAACCAGTTTCGATTAAAGTATAACTTTTGTATGACTGAAGCCTTTTGTGATGTAATGCTTTGATATAGAATAATTTCTGCCCTTTGAATTAATTTTCATTATATACGTAGGCCTGTTTAGTTTTGTCTGGTTTATCGTTCCAAATAATAATAAAAAACAAGTGGCTAGGTGTAGGCAAGGCCATAAGAAAATAGGTCAACTTGGCTATGACTAAAGAATTAATCAAGGTCATTTTTCCACAAATAGATAGGTATTTTCCTTTCCATGGTAAAACGATTTTATTTATTTTTGCAAACTTTCTATTAAAATGTTTTATAAAATAGTACACTTATCATAATTTGGTTGTAATCCAGAGAGGTTAGAAAAAGTATCTAGATCCTCCTATGAGGCTGTGGAGGGATTCTAATTGTGGGTTTAAAAGAAAACATGAATCATCAGAGTACAATGACACCTTTGTTTTTAAGCCCTGGATTTCTAATCTCTTAATATTATTGTTGGATTTTAATAGCTAACATTCTGATGGCCAAAATAAATAGATGTGTCGATGTTAGACAACCTTGTTTTACTCCTCTAGCCAGTGTAATACTTTCTGAGAAGTAGCCATTATTTACAATTTTACACCTAGGGTTACTATACATAACTTTAACCCATTTTCTAAGAGATTCTTCAAAATTGAAATTTTCCAGGCAGTTTATATATAAATTCCAGTCGTACTGTATAAAAAGTTGTCACGGATCCCCACGGTACTGCTGCTCATTCTGTTCACCAGTTCCGGAGGTTGACGTCACCGGCCTTCTAGGCTGCACTGAACTGTGTAAATACAGTTCCAATACAGTTCCAACAGTTCCAATACCTGGTTCCAATTCCTCACTGATTGTATTTGTATAAATGTGCCCTTTGTTTCCTCATTGGGCTGTCGATTATTGTTCCCATGTCCATTGGTCGTGTGAGTACCTATGTACAGACCGAGGGTGATTGACCGTCATCTTGAACTTCTTCCATTTTCTAATAATTGCGCCAACAGTTGCTGCCTTCTCACCAAGCTGCTTGCCTATTGTCCTGTAGCCCATCCCAGCCTTGTGCAGGTCTACAATTTTATCCCTGATGTCCTTACACAGCTCTCTGGTCTTGGCCATTGTGGAGAGGTTGGAGTCTGTTTGATTGAGTGTGTGGACAGGTGTCTTTTATACAGGTAACGAGTTCAAACAGGTGCAGTTAATACAGGTAATGAGTGGAGAACAGGAGGGCTTCTTAAAAAAAAACTAACAGGTCTGTGAGAGCCAGAATTCTTACTGGTTGGTAGGTGATCAAATACTGATGTCATGCAATAAAATGCAAATTAATTACTTAAAAATCATACAATGTGATTTTCTGGATTTTTGTTTTAGATTCCGTCTCTCACATTTGAAGTGTACCTATGATAAAAAATTACAGACCTCTACATGCTTTGTAAGTAGGAAAACCTGCAAAATCGGCAGTGTATCAAATACTTGTTCTCGAGTGGAGGGAATGGATGGGGTAGAGTGGAGGTGGAGGTAGTGGAATGTAGGGAGTAGAGTGGGAGGGAGTGGAGTGGAGGGAGTAGAGTAGAGTGGAGGGAATGGAGGGAGTAGAGTGGAGTGGAGGTAGTGGAATGTAGGGAGTAGAGTGGGAGGGAGTGGAGTGGAGGGAGTAGAGTGGAGGGAGTAGAGTGGAGTGGACGGAGTGGAGTGGAGATAGTGGAGTGGCGTGGAAGGGTGTTGAGTGGAAGGGAGTAGAGGTAGTGGAGTGGAAGGAAGTTGAGTGGAGGTAATGGAGTAGAGGGAGTGGAAGGGAGTTGAGTGGAGGTAATGGAGTAGAGGGAGTGGAAGGGAGTTGAGTGGAGGTAATGGAGTAGAGGGAGTGGAAGGGAGTTGAGTGGAGAGGAGAGGAGGGGAGTGGAGTAGAGTAGAGTGGAGGGGAGAGGAAGAGAGTTGAGCAGAGTGGAGTTGAGCAGAGTAGAGTTGAGCAGAGTGGAGTGGAGTAGAGTGGAGGGAGTGAAGGGGAGTGGCGGCAGTGTGGGGAGTGAAGGTTGTGGATGGGAGTGGAGGTAGTGGAAGGAAATGTGGAGGAGAGTAGAGTGGAGGGAGTGGACTCCAAACACACAGAAAAGGCTACTCTCCTTGATGTTATCCTCACAAATAATCCTGATAGCCATCAGTCTGGTGTTTTCTGTAGTGACCTTAGGGATAACTGTTTTACAGAATGTGATCGTAATGACTGCTCAGTTAAACGACCTGTCCTGATTTGTCAAAGATTGCTTGCTGAAAAACTTTAATTGGTATTATTAACAAGCACACCCCATAAAGAAAATGAGAATTAAAGCAGGTTTTAACAGGTTCAGTCCCTGCTTCGACCGTGATCTAGCAGAGTTACTCCACCTCAAGAACTTAATTTGAAAATTGCAATTTCCTTCTACTCTACAGTAAACTGCCTAAGTTTCTTTGATATACCTTTAATATACCTTTGTGAGTGTTTAATATTAGCCAGTTTTATTACTATAATTGTTATATTCAGCCATGTTTTTTTTGTGGGTACTTTGTGGTTTCTATTGTATGTTTTGTTCTGAAAGTATTACTTAAGTATTTTATATTTTTGCATGGGCATATGCATTCCTACCTCGTTCAAAAAGCATGTTCCCACGTTTTATTGAATGTGCAATATACTGTATTTCAAGCACTAATACCAATAAAAATAGTAAAAAATACATTTATAAAATAACACCATTTGGACACCTGGGACAATCAGGGGAACTTCAGGGGACCATGACACAACGTCTCAACAACATCTGAAAAATGTCCTTGGGGACGTCCCCGGGAAAAACCGGGAAATGACCTCCAGTTAACCATGACACAACGTCTCAACAACGTCCTAAATACGCTTTTGGGGATGTTCCCGGGGAAAACCGGGAACTAGAAAATTTCCCCCAGAGACGCTTGGGTCCATCACATGACATCCTAAGAACTAGTAAAATGAAAGTTCTGAGAAAGCCAGCTGGCTGTTCTCTCCGAGGTCATCATATGACCAGCCTCACGGTATCAACCCTTTTCACTTCTCATTTGTTATTCCTGTGAGTGAATAAATAACTTTGCATGTGTGGCTCCTTACCACAATCAATCAGTGTGGCAAAAAATTATCTCTGCTAATAACGCCTTAAAAGATGAAGAATTTTCCCGACTATGAGGATCATGTCTCTGTCAATTCGGAGTCTGACAGTGAGTTGGAAGAAGAGGATGAGATTGACCCTCAGCCAACCCCAGGACCAGCCAGTTAGCAGCCAGGCCCAGGACTAGCCTGTCAGCAACCAGCTCATCAGCAGCCTGCAGGAGGAGAAATATGCATGTAATTTTAAAACATTTATTTAATGATCTTCTTGCCCAAGGAATGATCCGCCCTGCATGGCTGCCAATGTGATAAGGATGGAACCAGGGCCGGACGGCGGTTACGCATCTGCAGAACAGTCTTCTTTTGAACGGTTCGACCCAGACAACATCCAGGGAAATCATAATGGACTGCACTAATTTGGGGGGGAAGGTGTGTTTTTGGAGAGAGATGGAAGGAGTTGGACCAAACTCATTTACATGCGTACTTTGGCGTTCGTTTCCTTGCTGGTGTTTTCACATCCAATGGAGAATCCACAGAATCCTTGTGGGATTCAAAAACTGTCAAAGAACTTTTCCGTGCGACAATGTCTCTGGAAAACTTCCACATTAAATCCAGGATTATCCGTTTCGATAACAGAGACACCAGACCAGCTCGGCAGCAGAGAGACAAGCTAGCTGCAATCAGGTCAGTGTGGAGAGACAAGCTAGCTGCAATCAGGTCAGTGTGGAGAGACAAGCTAGCTGCAATCAGGTCAGTGTAGAGAGACAAGCTAGCTGCAATCAGGTCAGTGTAGAGAGACAAGCTAGCTGCAATCAGGTCATTGTGGGACAATTGGGTGGACCGCCTTCCCCTGTTTTACAACCCTGGGCCCAACGTTACTGTTGATGAGCAGCTTATGCCATTTAAGGGCAGCTGCCCCTTCAGGCAGTACACACCGTCTAAACACGCAAAATATGGAATCAAGATCTGGGCTTGCTGTGATGCTGCTTCATCATGTGAGTGGAACTTGCAATTGTGTACGGGGAAGGCAGATGGAGGAGCCCCTGAGAAGAACCAAGGGATGTGGGTTGTCCTGGACGTGACACAGGAACTTCGTGATCACAACAACACATGCAATAACTTTTTTACTTCGCACAAGCTGGGACAGGAACTCCTCAAGAGGAAGCTGACGATGGTAGGAACAGTATGAAAAAACAAGCCAGAGCTCCCACCTCAGCTGTTGAATACACAGAACAGGCCTATCAATACCTCTTTGTTTTTGTTCACGGCAGCCACATCCCTGGTGTCCTATGTGCCAAAGAAAGGCAAAAATGTGGTACTCATGAGTACGCTGCATATGGATGGGAGAATCTGTGGCCTAAAACATAAAATAACAGACATCATAATGGATTTCAATGCCACAAAAGGAGGGTTGGACAATTTAGACAAACTGGTGACTGGCTACAACTGCAAAAGAAGAACCCTACGCTGGCCAATTGTCCAAGATGTTGAAGATTGTCACATCTCAGCGTACAACGTGTTTGTCATCTGGATGGCGTTGAACC
Organism: Salvelinus alpinus; assembly: GCF_045679555.1. NCBI lineage: Eukaryota > Metazoa > Chordata > Actinopteri > Salmoniformes > Salmonidae > Salvelinus > Salvelinus alpinus. The sequence continues at coordinate 9,627,182 of NC_092095.1, forward strand.
CAGAATGGAACAGAGGGAAGCTCCAGAGGAGACAGTTCTTTCTCAAGGAGCTGGGCAAGGCATTGGTAAGACCTCAAATCTAGAGGAGGCAACATATCCCAAGGACCCCAGCTTCTGCAGCCATCGTGAGGAGGATTCAGGAGGAGGATGCTGGTGCCCCATCCGCCCGACCAACAGAACCAACAACTCCAATACAGGAAGTAAGTTTGAGTGATGTTCTTGCATGTGTGTGTGTCTGACTCTCCTACCTTGACCTGCTGTAACTATATTTGTGAGTGAGATATTAGTAAAATTCCTGAACTAAGTGTTTTCATCATTCTATAGATTGCAGCCGAAAGCAACAAGAAGAAGTGATGGGATGTGTGTGGACCCAAGAAGGACAGGAAGACACAGTACATACGCATCAAGTGCAAGAAATTTCATTTGCAACACACACACAGGACAACTCTGTCCCTCATGTGGTCTGTAGACCGGCCTTCATTTGTGTTCATTGGGGCTCATTTATCATTTCCATAAAATACTGTATGTAAAATGTGTCCTTCCAATGTGTTCAGTTCAAAGAAATAAACATCAAAGTGATGAAAACCTTCCATTTATATTTGCTCAAGATAAACATGATTTATTCCACCCATGTCTTGATTATAATAGATTTTTGTTGACAAATCACATTTTGTTTTAAAAAACAAATAGAGCTTTAATTGTTAAATGTGATGTAGCAGAGGTAAATGGCAAATATGAACATGTATGCTGTCTATGATGCTTGCAATTGATATAAGTCAGCATCTATTAAGTATTTGTACATACATTTGTATGCGTGTATTGTTCTAAAAACCCTATAATGTTGTGGGTCCGTCAGACCCGTGAACATTGGCTGAATAACAAACACATGAACACCATAGGGTTAAAAAGATGATTATATAAAAAAAATACACCAATAATTCCTTGTTTCAAAATGCTCTGAATCGTTTGATAACAGTCTCCTTAATCTAAAACCATTTGGGGATTTTTTTAAAATAGGGATGTAAAGTACCTTCAATTCCTTCTGAAAAAGGAAAGCGCCAGGGTGTTTGAAATTCATTTCTGTGATTTCATACTAGTCCTTTACAAGCTTTTAAAATGTCATCCTCTGACATGATTGACATGGTAATATCTCCCTGGCAGTATGCTAATGGGGGCAGGTTGAGCGAGAGAAGTAAGGGCATTGTTTCTGAGCTATAGTTTTAGGAAGCCAGCTCAAAGGTTCTTTGGGTATAAACAGTGGATTAATCCTCTCATCTCCGCTCTACAATGTGATCAGGGGTTTCAACAGTGGACTAACCCTCTCAGCTAGACTCTACAATGTGATCAGGGGTTTAAACAGTGGACTAACCCTCTCAGCTAGACTCTACAATGTGATCAGGGGTTTCAACAGTGGACTAACCCTCTCAGCTAGACTCTACAATGTGATCAGGGGTTTCAACAGTGGACTAACCCTCTCAGCTAGACTCTACAATGTGATCAGGGGTTTCAACAGTGGACTAACCCTCTCAGCTAGACTCTACAATGTGATCAGGGGTTTAAACAGTGGACTAACCCTCTCAGCTAGACTCTACAATGTGATCAGGGGTTTGAACAGTGGACTAACCCTATCATCTAGACTCTACAATGTGATCAGGGGTTTAAACAGTGGACTAACCCTCTCATCTAGACTCTACAATGTGATCTCTGGTGGTGATGGTCAACTGTCTTGGTTCTTTGATTTCTCTGGTGTACGAAAATATTTTGGTGTTTTTTAAAGTGTACATTGGAGAGACAACAGATGTTATGAGTATTACTGAACGTCTCAAAGGACGGATGAACGAACGGTCCATTGGTTGGATAGGCACATCTTGAAAGAAAGGGTGGAAGAAATACGTTGATAAGATAAAACAAGCAAGTAAAGTCATAGAAGTAGACTTATTTTTAATGGTTAAAAAGGGTTCTGTAAATTCAGGGATGTCAACGTCAGGTTGTTGAATTAGTAGACTGGATGGTATAAATCAGAGACATCAACTTCTGTCACACCCTGATCTGTTTCACCTGTCCTTGTTATTGTCTCCACCCTCCTCCAAGTGTATTTATCCCTGTGTTCCCTGTCTCTCTGTGCCAGTTCGTCTTGTTTGTCCAACTCAACCAGCGGTTTTCCCCGTTCTCATGCCTTTGCTATTTCACCTTTTTCTAGTCCTCCCGGTTTTGACCCTTGCCTGTTTCTGGACTCTGCACCCACCTGCCTGACCATTCTGTACCTCCTGGACTCTGAACTGGTTTTGACTTTTTGCATGTCCACGACCATTCTCTTGCCTACTCCTTTATGGATTATTAAACATCTTAAACAATCTGCCTCCTGTGTCTGCATCTGGGTCTCGCCTTGAGTTATCTCAGGTTGTTGGATTAGTAGACTTGACGGGACAGATCAGGGATGTCAACGTCAGGTTGTTGGATTAGTAGACTTGACGGGACAGATCAGGGATGTCAACGCCAGGTTGTTGGATTAGTAGACTGAACGGGACAGATCAGGGATGTCAACGTCAGGTTGTTGGATTAGTAGACTGAACGGGACAGATCAGGGATGTCAACGTCAGGTTGTTGGATTAGTAGACTTGACGGGACAGATCAGGGATGTCAACGTCAGGTTGTTGGATTAGTAGACTTGACGGGACAGATCAGGGATGTCAACGTCAGGTTATTGGATTAGTAGACTGAATGATACAGGTCAGGGACACATTTCCAGCAGGAAGTAAACATCAGGTTGTGTCAATCAATACACATCAAAAGGAAAACTTGAAATGCGTTTCATTGTTATTAATAACAATTGATTTAATTAATTGATATATATATACAGTTGAAGTCGGAAGTTTACATACACAAGTTTTTCACAATTCCTGACATTTAATCCTAGTAAAAATCCCTGTCTTAGGGCAGTTAGGATCAACACGAATGATTTATTTCAGCTTTTATTTCTTTCATCACATTCCCAGTGGGTCAGAAGTTTACATACACTCAATTAGTATTTGGTAGCATTGCCTTTAAATTGTTTAACTTGGGTCAAATGTTTCGGGTAGCCTTCCACAAGCTTCCCACAATAAGTTGGATGAATATTGGCCCATTCCTCCTGACAGAGATGGTGTAATTGAGTCAGGTTTGTAGGCCTCCTTGCTCGCACACACTTTTTCAGTTCTGCCTACACATTTTCCATAGGATTGAGGTCAGGGCTTTGTGATGGCCACTCCAATACCTTGTCTTTTTTGTCCTTAAGCCATTTTGCCACAACTTTGGAAGTATGCTTGTGGTCATTGTCCATTTGGAAGACCCATTTGCGACCAAGCTTTAACATCCTGACTGATGTCTTGAGATGTTGCTTCAGTATACACACATAATTTTCCTCCTCATGATGCCATCTATTTTGGGAAATGCACCAGTCCATCCTGCAGCAAAGCACCCCCACAACATGATGCTACCACCTCCGTGCTTCACGGTTGCGATGGTGTTCTTCGGCTTGCAAGCACGCCCCTTTTTCCTCCAAACATAACGATGGTCATTATGGCCAAATAGTTATATTTTTGTTTCATCAGACCAGAGGACATTTCTCCAAAAGGTACAATCTTTGTCCCCATGTGCAGTTGCAAACCGTAGTCTGGCTTTTTTTTATGGTGGTTTTAGAGCAGTGGCTTCTTCCTTGCTGAGCGGCCTTTCAGGTTATGTCGATATATGACTCGTTTTACTGTGATAGATACTTTTGCACCTGCTTCCACCAGCATCTTCACAAGGTCCTTTGCTGTTCTGGGATTGATTTGCACCTTTCGCACCAAGGTACGTTCTCTCTAGGAGACAGAATGCGTCTCCTTCCTGAGAGGTATGACTGCTGCGTGGTCCCATGGTGTTTATACTTGCGTACTATTGTTTGTACAAATGAACGTGGTACCTTCAGGCGTTTGGAAATTGCTCTCAAGGTTGAACCAGACTTGTGGAGGTCTACAATTTCGTTTCTGCGGTATTGGCTGATTTCGTTTGATTTTCCCATGATGTCAAGACAAGAGACACTGAGTTTGAAGGTAGGCCTTGAAATACATCCACAGGTACACCTCCAATTGACTCAAATGATGTCAATTAGCCTATCAGAAGCTTCTAAAGCCATGACATCATTTTCTGGAATTTTCCAAGCCACAGTCAACTTAATGTATGTAAACTTCTGACTCACTGCAATTGTTATACAGTGAATTATAAGTGGAATAATCTGTCTGTAGACAATTGTTGGAAAAATTACTTGTGTCAGGCACGGAGTAGATGTCCTAACCAACTTGCCAAAACTATAGTTTGTTAACAAGAAATATGTGGAGTGGTTGAAAAATTAGATTTAATGACTCCAACCTAAGTGTATTTAAACTTCCGACTTCAACTGTGTACACTACCGGTCAAAAGTGTTTGAACACACCTACTCATTCAAGGGTTTTTATTTATTTTTTACTATATTAAACATTGTAGAATAATAGTGAAGACATCAAAACTATGAAATAACACATATGGAATCTTCCAGTAACCAACATTTTTTTTTTTACATTCTTCAAGTATTTGCCCTGACAGCTTTGCACACTGTTGGCACTCTCTAAACCAGCTTCACCTGGAATGCTTTTCCAACAGTCTTGATGGAGTTCCCACATATACTGAGCAGTTGTTGGCTGATTGTTGAGGCCAGGTCATCTGATGCAGACCTCCAACACTCTTCTTCTTGGTAAAATAGCCCTACACAGCCTGGAGGTGTGTTGGGTCATTGTCCTGTTGAAAAACAAATTTTAAGCGCAAACCAGAATGCTGTGGTAGCCATGCTGGTTAAGTGTGCCTTGAATTCTAAATAAATCACAGACAGTGTCACCAGCAAAGCACCCCCACACCATCACACCGCCATCACACCGCCTCCTCCGTTCTTCACGGTGGGAACCACACATGCGGAGATCATCTGTTCACCCACACCGCGTCTCACAAAGACATGGCGGTTGGAAACAAAAATATCAAATTTGGACTCCAGACCAAAGGACAAATTTCCACCGGTCTAATGTCCATTGCTTGTGTTTTTTGGCCCAAGCAAGTCTCTTCTTCTCATTGGTGTCCTTTAGTAATGGTTTCTTTGCAGGAATTTGACCATGAAGGCCTGATTCACACTGTCTCCTCTGAACAGTTGATGTTGAGATGTGTCTGTTACTTGAACTCATTTATTTTGGCTGCAATTTCTGAGGCTGGTGACTCTATTGAACTTGTCCTCTGCAGCAGAGGTAACTCTGGGTCTTCCATTCCCGTGACGAACCTCATGAGAGCCACTTTCATCATAGAGCTTGATGGTTTTTGCGACTGCACTTGAAGAAACTTTCAAAGTTCTTGACATTTTCCGTATTGACTGACCTTCATGTCTTAAAGTAATGATGGACTGTCGTTTCTCTTTGCTTGTTTGAGTTGTTCCTGTCATGATATGGACTTGGTTTTTTACCAAATAGGGTTATCTTCTGTATACCACCCCTACCTTGTCACAACACAACTGATTGGCTCAACAGCATTAAGAAGGAAAGAAATATCCAACAAATTCAAGAAGGTACACCTGTTAATTGAAATGCATTCCAGGTGACTACCTCATGAAGCTGGTTGAGAGTATGCCAAGAGTGTGCAAGCTGTCATCAACACAAAGGGTGGTTATTTGAAGAATCTCAATTATAAAATATATTTTGATTTGTTTAATAGTTTTTTGGTTACTACATGATTCCATATGTGTTATTTCATAGTGTTGATTGTCTTCACTATTATTCTACAATGTAGTAAAAATAAAGAAAAACCCTTGAATGAGTAAGGCTCTGTATATTAATTTAATATATTTATTACTACCACTTTTTATCTTTTGAAATGGTAGGCTATCCTTATGTCTGTCGAACATAAGGCCTATTTGAGTACCGGTGTCTTCCATAAGGCGTGGCAGAAGCGGCCATGTTCTCCCTCTGGATATATCCCTTTCTCCCAGTGACAAGGTTAATGGATCCCAGTACAGAGGGTAGTTATGGCTTCAGAGGTCTTTATGCTAAATCTTAATGTACTTAGTGTGCTGCTGCATCATTTAACACTCTGCCCTTGGTGCGTGTTCATCTATACACAATTCATAAGGGTTAAAGGTCAGGGACTGACTGCACAGTGAATAAACGTCACTGTGAGAGCGACTGCGAGAAAGAGAGAGATAGCGAGAGAGCAGACCAAGCGCTCCCTTCCTCTACCTTCTTTTTCGGTCTTTCTCCTTCTCTCTCTCTGTCTCTCTCCTGCTCCTTCTCTCTCTCTCTCTCTCTCTCACTCACTCTCTCTCTCTCTCTCTCTCTCTCTCTGTCTCTCTCCCGCTCCTTCTCTCTCTCTCTCTCTCTCACTCACTCTCTCTCTCTCTCTCTGTATCTCTCCCTCTCCTTCTCCCTCTCCTTCTCCTTCTCCCTCTCCTTCTCCCTCTCCTTCTCTCTCTCCCACTCCTCGCTCTCCCTCTCCTTCTCTCTCTGTCTCTCTCCCTCTCCTTCTTCTCCCTTTCCATCTCCCTCCCTCTCAATCTCTCTCTGTCTCTCTCCATCTCCATCTCGGTCTCTCTCCATCTCTCGCTCTGTCTCTCTCCCTCTCTCTCTGTGTCTCTTTCCCTTTCCATCTCTCTCTCTGTCTCTCTCCATCTCCATCTGTCTCTCTCCCTCTCCATCTCGCTCTCTCTCTCCCTCTCCAACCCAACTACATTATCCCCTTATCGTTCTTTTTTTGTTGCTCTTTTGCACCCCATTATCTCTACTTGCACATCATCATCTGCACATCTATCACTCCAGTGTTAATACTAAATCGTAATTATTTCGCTACTATGGCCTATTTATTGCCTTACCTCCCTAATCTTACTACATTTGCACACACTGTATATACACTGCTCAAAAAAATAAAGGGAACACTAAAATAACACATCCTAGATCTGAATGAATGAAATATTCTTATTAAATATTTTTTTCTTTACATAGTTGAATGTGCTGACAACAACATCACACAAAAATTATCAATGGAAATCAAATTTATCAACCCATGGAGGTCTGGATTTGGAGTCACACTCAAAATTAAAGTGGAAAACCACACTACAGGCTGATCCAACTTTGATGTAATGTCCTTAAAACAAGTCAAAATGAGGCTCAGTAGTGTGTGTGGCCTCCACGTGCCTGTATGACCTCCCTACAACGCCTGGGCATGCTCCTGATGAGGTGGCGGATGGTCTCCTGAAGGATCTCCTCCCAGACCTGGACTAAAGCATTCGCCAACTCCTGGACAGTCTGTGGTGCAACGTGGCATTGGTGGATGGAGCGAGACATGATGTCACAGATGTGCTCAATTGGATTCAGGTCTGGGGAACGGGCGGGCCAGTCCATAGCATCAATGCCTTCCTCTTGCAGGAACTGCTGACACACTCCAGCCACATGAGGTCTAGCATTGTCTTGCATTAGGAGGAACCCAGGGCCAACCGCACCAGCATATGGTCTCACAAGGGGTCTGAGGATCTCATCTCGGTACCTAATGGCAGTCAGGCTACCTCTGGCGAGCCCATGGAGGGCTGTGCGGCCCCCCCAAAAAATGCCACCCCACACCATGACTGACCCACCGCCAAACCGGTCATGCTGGAGGATGTTGCAGGCAGCAGAACGTTCTCCACGGCGTCTCCAGACTGTCACGTCTGTCACATGTGCTCAGTGTGAACCTGCTTTCATCTGTGAAGAGCACAGGGCGCCAGTGGCGAATTTGCCAATCTTGGTGTTCTCTGGCAAATGCCAAACGTCCTGTACGGTGTTGGGCTGTAAGCACAACCCCCACCTGTGGACGTCGGGCCCTCATACCACCCTCATGGAGTCTGTTTCTGACCGTTTGAGCAGACACATGCACATTTGTGGCCTGCTGGGGGTCATTTTGCAGGGCTCTGGCAGTGCTCCTCCTGCTCCTTCTTGCACAAAGGCAGAGGTAGCGGTCCTGCTGCTGGGTTGTTGCACTCCTACGGCCTCCTCCACGTCTCCTGAAGTACTGGCCTGTCTCCTGGTAGCGCCTCCATGCTCTGGACACTACGCTGACAGACACAGCAAACCTTTTTGCCACAGCTCGCATTGATGTGCCACCCTGGATGAGCTGCACTACCTGAGCCACTTGTGTGGGTTGTAGACTCCGTCTCATGCTACCACTAGAGTGAAAGCACCGCCAGCATTCAAAAGTGACCAAAACCTCAGCCAGGAAGCATAGGAACTGAGAAGTGGTCTGTGGTCACCACCTGCAGAACCACTCCTTTATTGGGGGTGTCTTGCTAATTGCCTATAATTTCCACCTGTTGTCTATTCCATTTGCACAACAGCATGTGAAATTTATTGTCAATCAGTGTTGCTTCCTAAGTGGACAGTTTGATTTCACAGAAGTGTGATTGACTTGGAGTTACATTGTGTTGTTTAAGTGTTCCCTTTATTTTTTTGAGCAGTGTATATTTTTCTATTGTGTTATTGACTGTACGTTTGTTCATCCCATGTGTAACTCTGTGTTGTTGTTTTTGTCGTACTGCTTTGCTTTATCTTTGGCCAGGTCGCAGTTGTAAATGAGAACTTGTTCTCAACTGGCCTACCTGGTTAAATAAAGGTTAAATGAAAACATTTAAAAAATAAATCTCCCTCTCTCTCCGTCTCTCTCCGTCTCGCTCCGTCTCTCTCCATTTCTCTCTCTGTCTCTCTCTGTCTCTCTCCGTCTCGCTCCGTCTCTCTCCATTTCTCTCTCCGTCTCTCTCTCTCATTTGATGGTAACTGATATGGTTTGATTAATGAGAGGAGGGCCCAGCAGAGAATGAAAACATCTGCAACAGATGACTTATTATACAGCATATCATATTAAATTATTCTATATTGTAAATGGTTCACTCAATGTACATGCTAACAGAGACGAAATGGAGAGCGAGAAAGAGAGGAAAGAGAGATAGTATCAGGAATCAGAGACCCAGATGCAGACATGTTGAATAAACAATGGTTTAATAGTCCAAGGGGCAGGCTAGAGACAGGTCAAGGCAGGCAGGGGTCAATAATCCAGAGAAGGGGCCAGGGTACAGGTCGGCAGGCAGGCTCAGGGTCAGGGGTAGGCAGAGTGGTCAGGCAGGTGTGTACAGAGATGGGACAGGCGAGGGTCAAAACCAGGCGTCCGAGAAAAAGTGAGGCTGGGAAAAAACAGGAGCTGACAGGGCAAACGCTGGTAAGCTTGACAAACAAGACAACTTGTCAACAGACAGAGAACACAAGTATATATACACAGGATAATGGGAAAGATGGGCGACACCTGGAGGGGGGTGGAGACAATCACAAAGACAGGTGAAACAGATCAGGGTGTGACAGATAGTTAGAGAGGGAGAGTACCACCGCAGACAGGTGCATGGAGAACACCATCTAATGCTGACTACGCAGTCTGCTAGAGTAGCACCGCAGACAGGTGGTACATGGTGAACACCGTCTAATGCTGACTACGCAGTCTGCTAGAGTACCACCGCAGACAGGTGGTGTATGGTGAACACCGTCTAAACCCAGAGGAATGGGCTTTAAGGTCATGTGTTCCGTAACTTCACATCCCTGTCGTCGTCGTTGCTGTTTAGTTACATAACAGTCGTGAACGTTTTGAATAACGGTGTTATAGTGTAGGTCTTCTAGATCTTTTGACAACAAATGCTATGTTGTTTGTTTGGCACATGTAGGAATGCTTTAATTGTGTTAATACTAAAGATGCTTTATGTTTTTATAGTTAAACTACTTATACAGATACTGTACTGTATGTGGTCAGTATCAGAGCAGTTCCCAGAGTATACGACTGTGTGTTTTCAGTATCAGAGCAGTTCCCAGAGTATACGACTGTGTGTTTTCAGTATCAGAGCAGTTCCCAGAGTATACGACTGTGTGTTTTCAGTATCAGAGCAGTTCCCAGAGTATACTACTGTGTGTTTTCAGTATCAGAGCAGTTCCCAGAGTATACGACTGTGTGTTTTCAGTATCAGAGCAGTTCCCAGAGTATACGAATGTATGTTTTCAGTATCAGAGCAGTTCCCAGAGTATACGACTGTGTGTTTTCAGTATCAGAGCAGTTCCCAGAGTATACGACTGTGTGTTTTCAGTATCAGAGCAGTTCCCAGAGTATACGACTGTGTGTTTTCAGTATCAGAGCAGTTCCCAGAGTATAAGACTGTGTGTTTTCAGTATCAGAGCAGTTCCCAGAGTATACGACTGTGTGTTTTCAGTATCAGAGCAGTTCCCAGAGTATACGACTGTGTGTTTTCAGTATCAGAGCAGTTCCCAGAGTATACGACTGTGTGTTTTCAGTATCAGAGCAGTTCCCAGAGTATAAGACTGTGTGTTTTCAGTATCAGAGCAGTTCCCAGAGTATACGACTGTGTGTTTTCAGTATCAGAGCAGTTCCCAGAGTATACGACTGTGTGTTTTCAGTATCAGAGCAGTTCCCAGAGTATACGACTGTGTGTTTTCAGTATCAGAGCAGTTCCCAGAGTATACGACTGTGTGTTTTCAGTATCAGAGCAGTTCCCAGAGTATACGACTGTGTGTTTTCAGTATCAGAGCAGTTCCCAGCTGTACTGACCAATATGTTTTAACATAAAATCCTTCTCCTAGTAATGAGGGCCACTACTCACTGTGTCGTAGTGAAATGTACCCATTTTGTTATATACCCCTGTTAGAAAACTGCTCTGCTCTGTGTCACAATATAACCTCCCAGTTTGCCATTACTTAACAGTTCATATACATGTTTAATGAGCTCTCAGCCGTGATATACAGTACCATCTCCATTGGGAGCCATACCAGTGGTGTTACCATTTACACAGGAGCAACATAGCACCAGAACGTAACTATCTAAAAGCTTGCGATTTTTCACGGCTCAAAATGTAACATTTTACAAAGCTATGATAACACTAGTATACACTAGACGGCAGTATTAAATATGCGTTGTAAAAAGTGGGCTAAAAAACAATATTGCTCCAAAAGTTGTTTTTCTATATGATGTCAGGTTGTATCACTTTCATATTCTTCTCAGTGGCTGTGCTTACACAGGCAGCTCAATTCTGATCTTTTTCCCAATTATGTGTTTGGCCGTGTGTGTGGTTCTCAATCAGGGACAGCTGTCTATCGTTGTCTCTGATTGAGAACCATACTTAGGTAGCCTGTTCCCACCTATGTGTTGTGGGTAGTTGTTTTCTGTTTTGTGTTGCTGCACCAGACAGGACTGTTTCGTTTCGTTCACTCTCTTTGCTGTTTTTTGTTGTTTCAGTGTTCAGTTTATTTATTAAATAAACGCTGCGTTTTGGTCTCCTCCTTTAGACGATCATTACAGAAACCTTTACTTTGACATTTTATTTTCAGTTTTAGGAGGAATTTACATCATTTGTTTGTTTGTTGTTTGTTTTTGCTGTAAAACCATTCTTACTCTCTGTTGCTTTCCTTTCGTGTGGTTTTAAAACCATTCTTACTCTCTGTTGCTTTCCTTTCGTGTGGTTTTAAAACCATTCTTACTCTCTGTTGCTTTCCTTTCGTGTGGTTTTAAAACCATTCTTACTCTCTGTTGCTTTCCTTTCGTGTGGTTTTAAAACCATTCTTACTCTCTGTTGCTTTCCTTTCGTGTGGTTTTAAAACCATTCTTACTCTCTGTTGCTTTCCTTTCGTGTGGTTTTAAAACCATTCTTACTCTCTGTTGCTTTCCTTTCGTGTGGTTTTAAAACCATTCTTACTCTCTGTTGCTTTCCTTTCGTGTGGTTTGGTCTCCAGGTCTTCCACAGTCTAGCAGACACACAATTATTGAGGGGCTGACCATCCACCAAGGCTTTCACACCTCCAATTAATTCCTGCCATTGTTTGCCAAGGCCAGCGAAAACAGGTAAACAAAATCCAACAAATAGAAAGAGCTGCAACAGCAGCGACTAATGAAATTGGTTAGATACATTTCTACTGGAATTGGAAGGTTGCAAAAACAAGGGCTTTTAGCAAACTTGTCGCAGTGATGTCGCTTTGGTACGTACTGAGTAGTTTGTCTTTGTGTGGCCCTTAAGAACAATCTGGTGTGAAGCAAAGGGAGACATGGACATGGTTCATAGCGTACTATGTGCAGCACAGAGAGGGTACGGCTGGAGTAATAGCACTAACAAAGTTGGGAACTGGAATCTTTAAACAAGATAAATAATTGTGCAATTTTGTCATAGTCAGGTGAGAGGATAATGGAATTATTTTGACCACAAAAGTCATGTGATGAAGAAAACCGTTTTAGAATACATAGATATCATTATCTTATTAATCTGAACAGCTTTTGTAGTTTGTAAACCATGCACTACTAGATCATGTGCCGCACTTGTATGTGTTCTCCAATGGAGGCACGTCAGAGGAGGAAGGGGAGGAAGGGGAGGACCATCCTCAGTGAATTTCATAAAAATTGTAAATAGTGATACATTTTAAAAGTTTTCCTTTGTAGATACAAATATACTCAATATGTTAATTTCACCAAATAATTGATTGAAACACACTGTTTTGCAATGAAGATCTACAGTAGCCTCAACAGCACACTTTAGGGTAGCATCATGGTGTAGCCGGAGGACAGCTAGCTTCCATCCTCCTCTGGGTACATTGACTTCAATACAAAACCTAGGAGGCTCATGGTTCTCACCCTCTTCCATAGACTTACACAGTAGGTATGGCAACTTCCACAGGACGTCCACCAACCTATCAGAGTTCTTGCAGCATGAACTGACATGTTGTCCACCCAATCAAAGAATCAGAAATGTAAATTAGTACTGAAAGCATAAGCTACAGCTAGCTAGCACTGCAGTGCCTAAAATGTGGTGAATAGTTGACTTAAAGATAGAGAAAGACAATAGTTGAACAGTTTTGAACAAATTAATTTCTTTAAAAATGAAGGAGAAGCAAGAGAGAGAGAGCGAACACTACTAGCTAGTTGTGCCTACTCAACCACCCGGCTCAAACAGAGAGGGATGCTATGTTACCTAGCTGGCTATGTCTATCCAACACTGGAACTCTTTTAAGTCAAGGTAGACTTTTGATTTTATAAATGTATTGCCTCCGGGGTCCACTGGTGTAACTGCTAAACTGCTTTCTGACTGTACACTGTACTGCATAATTGTAACGGGTTTACTAACATGTTAGTTCTAGTAGCTATTGACTTGACATTAGCTAATATGCTGACAAGAATGTAGGCTGTGTGTAGCGGTTAATGGTTATAATATGAAGGCGTGGACATTTTGCCTGGTCACAGACAGCTGATATGTTGTGCACTGAAGTCCACAAGCGAAGGGAAAAAGTGAGGAGGAGGAGGAGAGCACATTGATGCGAGAAGGAATTGTCCAACTATCATGCTGTTTGTGTGTGAATGCTATGAAAGTGAACTGTGTTTTCGTGTGATCATTCCGCCCTTTGCTGTTGAAAAACGTTTCTAAAACAGAATAAAACGGGGATAAACATACCTGAATTCGTCCAATAGAAACTCTCGTTTGCAACTGTTGGACTAACGATTACAACCTAGATCAGCTAGATGCAGGCAAGATTGTGCAAGAGGTGGTATTGAATGTGTCACTGTCTGTCACCTTGATTACTCTCATTTCTCTCAACCTGTGTGCACCTACGTTGTGAACTTTCATTCATACGCTAGGTTGTAGCAACCTCATGATGGGTATAGGAAAAATCTGAGTATCATGTAGTAGTCTAAACCTATTGATGTTACATTGAACTGGGTGAATGGAATATGAATGTCAGTCATCCAATATGATGTAATAGAAATGAGGCCCTGCTCATAAAGAAATCGTCCTTCCTCGTTTGAAACGTCACCAACCTCCCCTGGTGTACTGCACGCGTGTTTATTTAGTAAGATCAAGATCTCCAAGTGAACAATGAATCATCAGATTGGATCTCCTTTTCCCTTTGCTCCTTTACGGAATGTGCATCTGCAAGGCACGGTGATCGTGCCGGGTGCAGGAGACACAGCGCTGGCGGTGCCAAGCGGGTCTACCGGGTCTTCAATGGAGAGAGGAAGGATATCACGGACAGCACTGTTTCTTTTTTTGTTGACTGTTCATCCCTGCATTTGAAGCACGACATTGAATCGTCCCTTCAGTCTTGAATCTGATCAACTTTTGATGTAAAAGACCTTCAGTTAAAGTAACACGTGGCGTTAAGTCACATTATTCAACTGCTTTATATTAGTTACGATTGTGAGTGTGATTTAAAAGTTTAAGATGTCTTTCCGTTGATGCTATTCTAGTTGACAGAAAAGCACGTTCTGGAGTCCTTGTCCAACGGCAACTTTAGTCACCCGTCGGGTCAGAGCTCACCCTGCGCTCACCCTGCGAGCTCACCCTGCTCACCCTAGCTACGTCAAACAAAAAGCTATAAGGAAATGAGGAAAAACAAGGTAATTATCAAGAGCTGTTAACTTTTTCCCACTGAAACCGACAGTTTTAAGCTGCTGGAATTTCATCTCACTAATGAAGTTTGTTTTTTAAAGTATATTGAGTTAAGGCCTATTTTTAGGCGTAAGTAACCTTCACATCACATGCTGTGAAAAAACTCTGTATTGTGTGAAGCGTGAGCATTGATGTCAACTGAGACAATTTCAGGAAACTGTGGGAGAAAAGGATGCTTTTATAGAAGCAGCCCCCCCCCCATCTCCAGGATGCTTTAATAGAAGCAGCCCCCCCCCCCTATCTCCAGGATGCTTTAATAGAAGCAGCCCCCCCCCCATCTCCAGGATGCTTTAATAGAAGCAGCCCCCCCCTCCCCCCATTTCCAGGATGCTTTAATAGAAGCAGCCCCCCCCCCATCTCCAGGATGCTTTAATAGAAGCAGCCCCCCCCCCCATCTCCAGAATGCTTTTATAGAAGCAGCCCCCCCCCCCCCCCATCTCCAGGATGCTTTAATAGAAGCAGCCCCCCCCCCCCCCCCATCTCCAGGATTGTAAACGTAATTTGAATGACTTTGCTGACGTTTTTTTCTTTTTCATTAATTCGTTTGAAATTAAAGGTCTTTGAACAGGAAAACTTCCTAGTGTCTTCTATTTTGTGGCAATGCAATGCGTTAGACAAAATATATCTTCCTGTTCTGACCAACCAAATTATGTTTTCCCTAAGGCTTGATAATTAGACATGTTTCTGTCCAGTTTCATATTAAGTCCAGTTTCATATTAAATTAAATGTTCATTTCATGAAAAAGATTGTGATAAAAATGTGTACTCTCTGATACTTTAACTTCAAACACTTCAACACAATTTAAGCTACAATTACAAAATATGCTCTCACGACCTAGTGGTCATTTGACCTGTCAATGACCCCTCACCCTTGACCTCTGTATCTACCCCCCCCCCCCTCCCCCTCTACCTACATAGATGCTTGGTGCCTGGTCTGCTTGGTGCCTGGTCTGCTTGGTGCCTGGTCTGCTTGGTGCCTGGTCTGCTTGGTGCCTGGTCTGCTTGGTGCCTGGTCTGCAAACTACCTGGTCTGCAAACTGCCTGGTCTGCTTGGTGCCTGGTCTGCTTGGTGCCTGGTCTGCTTGGTGCCTGGTCTGCTTGGTGCCTGGTCTGCTTGGTGCCTGGTCTGCAAACTACCTGGTCTGCAAACTGCCTGGTGCCTGGTCTGCTTGGTGCCTGGTCTGCTTGGTGCCTGGTCTGCTTGGTGCCTGGTCTGCTTGGTGCCTGGTCTGCTTGGTGCCTGGTCTGCAAACTACCTGGTCTGCAAACTGCCTGGTCTGCTTGGTGCCTGGTCTGCTTGGTGCCTGGTCTGCTTGGTGCCTGGTCTGCTTGGTGCCTGGTCTGCAAACTACCTGGTCTGCAAACTGCCTGGTCTGCTTGGTGCCTGGTCTGCTTGGTGCCTGGTCTGCTTGGTGCCTGGTATGCTTGGTGCCTGGTCTGCTTGGTGCCTGGTCTTTCAAACTGCCTGGTCTGCTTGGTGCCTGGTCTGCTTGGTGCCTGGTCTGCTTGGTGCCTGGTCTGCTTGGTGCCTGGTCTGCTTGGTGCCTGGTCTGCTTGGTGCCTGGTCTGCAAACTACCTGGTCTGCAAACTGCCTGGTCTGCTTGGTGCCTGGTCTGCTTGGTGCCTGGTCTGCTTGGTGCCTGGTCTGCTTGGTGCCTGGTCTGCTTGGTGCCTGGTCTGCAAACTACCTGGTCTGCAAACTGCCTGGTCTGCTTGGTGCCTGGTCTGCTTGGTGCCTGGTCTGCTTGGTGCCTGGTCTGCTTGGTGCCTGGTCTGCTTGGTGCCTGGTCTGCTTGGTGCCTGGTCTGCAAACTACCTGGTCTGCAAACTGCCTGGTCTGCTTGGTGCCTGGTCTGCTTGGTGCCTGGTCTGCTTGGTGCCTGGTATGCTTGGTGCCTGGTCTTTCAAACTGCCTGGTCTGCAAACTACCTGGTCTGCTTGGTGCCTAGTCTGCAAACTGCCTGGTCTGCAAACTGCCTGGTCTGCAAACTACCTGGTCTGCTTGGTGCCTGGTCTGCAAACTACCTGGTCTGCAAACTGCCTGGTCTGCAAACTACCTGGTCTGCTTGGTGTGTTTCACAAGTGTTCCCGGAAGTCTCGCGATGTCGTGCCTCTGGGTTTAGAAACTCTTCTTGATGGAGTTGACCAAGGAGGAGAAGTGTGAGTGACCCTCGTGATGGTCGTCATGAAGTCACGTTGGCAGGAGTTCTGTCATACGGAGCAAAGGTGATTGGATGGAGGAACGAGGATCAGATCTATGCTGAGCCATGCCAAAGGTATCATTCATAATCAAACTTTATTTGAAATCGCATGGAACATCACAACCGTTTTTTTGGGGGGGGGGTCCGATTGTTGTATGAGTGACAGCTTTATAAACATGTTCTATGTTCTACGGTAAGTGAAGGTGTCATGTGACCATTGACTAAGCATGTCAGTAGTCTAACTTTTGATACACAACAATACCTTCACTGTGAACGGAACCAGAGTTATGACTCTTTAAACAGCACAGTCCCACTATTACGGACTACTCGTAGTCGATGAATCACCACTGAGCTCTTTGTTTATTAATGTACTCTGAGTGTTTCTCTGAAGTGTTTGTGTTGAATATTGTCGATAGCTTTAAAAGCAGCGTGAGGAGATTATCCTTGAGCAGCAGTAAACAGACAGTACAGAAAGAGAAAGCCTGGGGAACAGATTTGTCATTATATACTGCAAAGACAGGAGTTTGGATGAGACTGTCCCACTAATCTTCATTTAGCACATTTGGAGCAGGATTTAAGACGATACTCATCCCATTGTTTTGCTCATCATCATCTAGGCACAATATGCCTTGTTGTGTTGAGGCTGTAATTTAGATGAATACCAGTGCTGGGTTTTGAGGCTCAGGGGTATGTGTGTGTATGTTTTTGTGTGTGTGTGTGTGTGTGCGCGTGTGTGTGTGGACATAGACGTGTATACCTGTATGCATGTGTGTGTTTGTGTGTGCGTGCGTGTGTGTGTGTGGACGTAGACGTGTATACCTGTGTGTGTGTGTGTGTAGACGTGTATACCTGTGTGTGTGTGTGTGTGTAGACGTGTATACCTGTGTGTGTGTGGACGTAGATGTGTGTGTGTGTGTGTGTGTGTGTGGACGTGTATACCTGTGTGTGTGTGTGGACGTGTATACCTGTGTGTGTGTGTGGACGTGTATACCTGTGTGTGTGTGTGGACGTGTATACCTGTGTGTGTGTGTGGACGTGTATACCTGTGTGTGTGTGTGGACGTGTATACCTGTGTGTGTGTGTGGACGTGTATACCTGTGTGTGTGTGTGGACGTGTATACCTGTGTGTGTGTGTGGACGTGTATACCTGTGTGTGTGTGTGGACGTGTATACCTGTGTGTGTGTGTGTGTGTGTGTAGACGTGTGTGTTGCTACAGCACCGTGTTGTGTTAATCCCATCCATAATGACCTGCCCTTCATTCTCCTACACAGGACGACATGTTTAAAAAAATATATATAATCATCTTGCTGACAAGACAACACCTGTCTTTGTGTGTGACACTGTCGCCAGGGCAGGTAATTATATTGCATTGAGAAAAGGTCATACCTGCTATGATTCTCAATTAGGTTGCTATTGAATAAACAGAGGTGGTTGTCACAGACTGTCCAGAGTCACCCAACGATCATATGGAATCACTGTAATGGGTTTAATGGTACAGACCACCGCCCGACGACCACACACACACACACACACACACACACACACACACACACACACACACACACACACACACACACACACACACACACACACACACACACACACACACACACACACACACACACACACACACACACACACACGTGAATGCAAACACTCTCTCACATTCATAGACACACACACACACACACACACACACACACACACACACACACACACACACACACACACACACACACACACACACACACACACACACACACACACACACACACACACACACACACACACACACACACACACACACACACACACACATGAATGCAAACACTCTCACATTCATAGACACACATACACACAGACACTCAGACACACACACGCAAGCATGCTAGACACACACACACAAGCATGCCAGACACACACACAGACACTCAGACACACATGCAAGCATGCCAGACACACACACACACACACACACACTGCTCGGCAACAGAGCTTTACAACTGGCTACCCAGCTAGTGCAGCCGTTAGCCAATCTGTTGAGGAAGCACAGATCAACTAGTACATAGTCGGGGCTACCTAAGGAAGCAGAAACTGAACATGTTTTACAGGCTTTCGTAATCGGCCACGACGATGAAATACACATCTACTCAGCCATGTCATTAAGATAGAGAGAGAGACTGTGCAAACACAGCTCAGTGTTTCCATCAATATTCTAGCCTGACTGTGTCTATCTGACTGTGTCTGTCTGACTGTGTCTGTCTGTCTGACTGTGTCTGTCTGACTGTGTCTGTCTGACTGACTGTGTCTGTCTGACTGTGTCTTATTGATTTCATAGTAAAGGCTGTGATTTACTGATTGATATGGTAATCTGGTACACCCACTTCCTCCTCTTCACAGCTCAAATTGATTTTATGAACCATTTTGGTACTATTTTGTCATGTCAAATGGCACAATATTCTCTTTTAAAGTGCACTGCTTTGACCAGGGCCCATAGAGGTCTGGTGAAAAGTAATACACACTATATAAGGAAGAGGATGGCATTTGGGAAGCACACACTCTTTTTTCCTCCCCTCTGCTAATACTTTTAACTTGTTGAAAAAGAAACATTCTCAGAGCCTGTTGTTAAAGAAACATTCTCAGAACCTGTTGTTAAAGAAACATTCTCAGAACCTGTTGTTAAAGAAACATTCTCAGAACCTGTTGTTAAAGAAACATTCTCAGAACCTGTTGTTAAAGAAACATTCTCAGAACCTGTTGTTAAAGAAACATTCTCAGCACCTGTTGTTAAAGAAACATTCTCAGCACCTGTTGTTAAAGAAACATTCTCAGCACCTGTTGTTAAAGAAACATTCTCAGCACCTGTTGTTAAAGAAACATTCTCAGAACCTGTTGTTAAAGAAACATTCTCAGAACCTGTTGTTAAAGAAACATTCTCAGAACCTGTTGTTAAAGAAACATTCCTCAGAACCTGTTAAAGAAACATTCTCAGAACCTGTTAAAGAAACATTCTCAGAACCTGTTAAAGAAACATTCTCAGAACCTGTTGTTAAAGAAACATTCTCAGAACCTGTTGTTAAAGAAACATTCTCAGAACCTGTTGTTAAAGAAACATTCTCAGAACCTGTTGTTAAAGAAACATTCTCAGAACCTGTTGTTAAAGAAACATTCTTAGAACCTGTTGTTAAAGAAACATTCTCAGAACCTGTTGTTAAAGAAACATTCTCAGAACCTGTTGTTAAAGAAACATTCCTCAGAACCTGTTAAAGAAACATTCCTCAGAACCTGTTAAAGAAACATTCTCAGAACCTGTTGTTAAAGAAACATTCTCAGAACCTGTTGTTAAAGAAACATTCTCAGAACCTGTTGTTAAAGAAACATTCTCAGAACCTGTTGTTAAAGAAACATTCTCAGAACCTGTTGTTAAAGAAACATTCTCAGAACCTGTTGTTAAAGAAACATTCTCAGAACCTGTTGTTAAAGAAACATTCTCAGAACCTGTTGTTAAAGAAACATTCTCAGAACCTGTTGTTAAAGAAACATTCTCAGAACCTGTTGTTAAAGAAACATTCTCAGAACCTGTTGTTAAAGAAACATTCTCAGAACCTGTTGTTAAAGAAACATTCCTCAGAACCTGTTAAAGAAACATTCTCAGAACCTGTTAAAGAAACATTCTCAGAACCTGTTAAAGAAACATTCTCAGAACCTGTTGTTAAAGAAACATTCTCAGAACCTGTTGTTAAAGAAACATTCTCAGAACCTGTTGTTAAAGAAACATTCTCAGAACCTGTTGTTAAAGAAACATTCTCAGAACCTGTTGTTAAAGAAACATTCTCAGAACCTGTTGTTAAAGAAACATTCTCAGAACCTGTTGCTAAAGAAACATTCTCAGAACCTGTTGTTAAAGAAACATTCTCAGAACCTGTTGTTAAAGAAACATTCTCAGAACCTGTTGTTAAAGAAACATTCTCAGAACCTGTTGTTAAAGAAACATTCTCAGAACCTGTTGCTAAAGAAACATTCTCAGAACCTGTTGTTAAAGAAACATTCTCAGAACCTGTTGTTAAAGAAACATTCTCAGAACCTGTTGTTAAAGAAACATTCTCAGAACCTGTTGTTAAAGAAACATTCTCAGAACCTGTTGTTAAAGAAACATTCTCAGAACCTGTTGTTAAAGAAACATTCTCAGAACCCTAAAGAAACATTCTCAGAACCTGTTTAAAGAAACATTCTCAGAACCTGTTGTTAAAGAAACATTCTCAGAACCTGCTCCACATCCCCAAAGGTGCAGTGGGGAGTTAAGGATACTATTGTTATGATTAACAATTAGTCCCCAAGGTTAATTAAAACATGAGCAATTACTGATAAGAGCTGGAAATCAATGGGATGCATGGCTGCGAGAAAACTAGTTTAATTTGATAGGATGATATTTCTGCTTAACCTGATTGCCTACATATTTAGGCTGACTTGGTCGTGGCTTTCTTGTGTGTGTGTGTGAGTGTGTGTGTGAGTGTGTGTGAGTGTGTGTGAGTGTGTGTGAGTGTGTGTGAGTGTGTCCATGTGTTTGTTTTAGGATAAAAAGAAAGGTAGTAGAGGCACAGGCAAAACGTGGTTCAGTCTGCTTTCCACCAGACACTGGGAGACAAATTCACCTTTCAGAAGGACAATAACCTAAAACACAAAACCAAATCTACGCTGGAGTTGCTTACCAAGACAACTTTGCATGATTCTGCGTAGCCTAGTTACAGTTATGACTTAAATTGGCTTGAAAATCTATGGCAAGACTTGAAAATGTTTGAGTAGCAATGATCAACAACCAACTTGACAGAGCTTGAAGAATTTAAAAAATAATAATATGAAAATACTGGATAATCCAGACTCACAGCAATAATCACAGCCAACAACAGTGATTCTAACATGTATCACTTATGTAAATTATATATTTCTTCATTTCATTTTCAATGTAATATTTTTTAGAAAAACATGTTTTCACTTTTTCATTACGGGGTATTGTGTGTAGGTGTCTTTTTGTATTCAGCAAGGCCATCGTTCCTTCTGTTAGATGCAGACCATCGTTCCTTCTGTTAGATGCAGACCATCGTTCCTTCTGCTAGATGCAGGCCATCGTTCCTTCTGTTAGATGCAGGCCATCGTTCCTTCTGTTAGATGCAGACCATCGTTCCTTCTGCTAGATGCAGGCCATCGTTCCTTCTGTTAGATGCAGACCATCGTTCCTTCTGTTAGATGCAGACCATCGTTCCTTCTGCTAGATGCAGGCCATCGTTCCTTCTGTTAGATGCAGGCCATCGTTCCTTCTGTTAGATGCAGACCATCGTTCCTTCTGCTAGATGCAGGCCATCGTTCCTTCTGTTAGATGCAGGCCATCGTTCCTTCTGTTAGATGCAGACCATCGTTCCTTCTGCTAGATGCAGGCCATCGTTCCTTCTGTTAGATGCAGACCATCGTTCCTTCTGTTAGATGCAGACCATCGTTCCTTCTGCTAGATGCAGGCCATCGTTCCTTCTGTTAGATGCAGACCATCGTTCCTTCTGCTAGATGCAGGCCATCGTTCCTTCTGTTAGATGCAGGCCATCGTTCCTTCTGTTAGATGCAGGCCATCGTTCCTTCTGTTAGATGCAGACCATCGTTCCTTCTGTTAGATGCAGACCATCGTTCCTTCTGTTAGATGCAGGCCATCGTTCCTTCTGTTAGATGCAGGCCATCGTTCCTTCTGTTAGATGCAGGCCATCGTTCCTTCTGTTATATGCAGACCATCGTTCCTTCTGTTCAGTGGTGGGCCGTCAGGGCCTGCAAGGCCTTCTCTGCTGGCCTAAACATCATCAGAATATAATTTTTTTTAAAATATATTTTCCCACAAATATGTATTAAATTATTCCCCAGAGTAAGAGTTATACTCTTCATTTCATAGCTTTCCTCTTGGTTGCACTGCTTCCAGCCCCAGGTTGAGATTTGGAGGGCTGGTCTTTATGTTAGATCTTTTATCCAATCATATTCAGCCATCATGTGTTGCCAGGGGTCTAAAATCTGCCCTCAGGCCTTCAGAATCAACAGTGCGGGCGCTTGTAGCTTATAGTGAATGGAAATGAAAATTTAGTGTCAACCAATCAGCTTTAGAGTTGGCTATTGTACGCCTGCTGGCTGGCTCCAGTGTTACACAGGAGCCAGCTAGCAGGCGTAGTGCGTGCACGTCTTTTGATTGGATTACCAATATTGAGAGGCAGGTCCTATGGGCAGGTCTATGCAGATCTAGGAAACTGAATTTGATAAACGAATTAATTCGCGTACTACTAAACTGTTTTTTCAACCCACAATGGCGGAAGGAGGAGAAGATATTGATTTGGTCGAGGATATAATTATAACGCCATTCTCAAGACGAACTTTTCAAGAAAAGTTAGACATTGTAAGGAGAGGTCGCCCGACGCCACAAAGCCTGTCACAGGCGGGAAAGGGGTTTGTTCGCTCGCCACTTTCAAAGTTTCAACTACGAGCGCTGTCAATGGCTCACAGGCTCCGAGAAGCACTGCAAACTGTACTGCTGGGAATGCCTATTATTTGCAAGTGATCGATTTGGTGTTTGGAGCCACACTGGCTTTGCAAACTTGAGTTGTCTGACCAAGGCAGCAACGAGACACCAAAGTACGGCTGGGCACTTACAAGCAATGGTGCTTTTGAAAACTTTTGGGGACACCGGAGTGGATCTACAGCTCAAAGAACAAGCGCGCAGGGCAACGGAGCTGCACAATGAAAAGGTGAAGGGAAATATTGAAAAGACTCATTGATTGTGTCATGTTTTAGGGTAAACACTGTTTACCCAAAAATGTCAATTTGTCAATTTCAAGGTGACGCAACGCCTGGTTATACTGCGTTTCTGTCTAAATGTATAGTGTCTAGAGCCATGGCATCATAATGATGGTAATAAGAGGTGGATTAATTCGGGTGGGACTGTGTAGTACCTCACTGAAGGCCCAGGCCCCAGGCCCACGGCACGCCACTGCTTCTGTTAGATGCAGGCCATCGTTCCTTCTGTTAGATGCAGGCCATCGTTCCTTCTGTTAGATGCAGGCCATCGTTCCTTCTGTTAGATGCAGACCATCGTTCCTTCTGTTAGATGCAGGCCATCGTTCCTTCTGTTAGATGCAGACCATCGTTCCTTCTGTTAGATGCAGGCCATCGTTCCTTCTGTTAGATGCAGACCATCGTTCCTTCTGTTAGATGCAGGCCATCGTTCCTTCTGTTAGATGCAGGCCATCGTTCCTTCTGTTAGATGCAGGCCATCGTTCCTTCTGTTAGATGCAGACCATCGTTCCTTCTGTTAGATGCAGGCCATCGTTCCTTCTGTTAGATGCAGGCCATCGTTCCTTCTGTTAGATGCAGACCATCGTTCCTTCTGTTAGATGCAGGCCATCGTTCCTTCTGTTAGATGCAGACCATCGTTCCTTCTGTTAGATGCAGGCCATCGTTCCTTCTGCTAGATGCAGGCCACCTGTACTGAGTTATTTGCAATGGTTGTTTTACCTGCATTATAATGCATTGTAATGCTACTTAATTAAACACACAGCACTTTCGCTGTGCTGCTAACTGTTGTGCTGCATAGCTGCCCGCTAATGCATTACCAACAGAAATGTGATCAACATAATTCAATTTCCACTAGAAGAGGTAGAGAGAGAGAGGGAGAAAGGGTGAGGGAAGGAGAGAGAGAGAGAGAGAGAGTGAGGGAGAGGTAGAGGGAGGGAGAGGGAGAAAGATAGAGAGGGAGTGAGGGAGAGGGTGAGGGAAGGACAAAGAGAGAGAGAGAAAGAGACAGGGAGAGAGTGTGAGGTAGAGGGAGAGGGAGAAAGAGAGGGAGAGGGAGAAAGAGAGGGAGAGGGAGAAAGAGAGGGAAGGAAAATAGAGGGAGAAAGAGATTGGAAGAGGGAGGGAGAGAGAGGGAGAGGAAGGAGAGGGAGAGAGAGGGAGAGGGAGTGAGAAAGAGGGAGAGGGAGGGAGGGAGAAGGAGAGGGAGAGGGAGGGAGAAGGAGAGGGAGAGGGAGGGAGAAGGAGAGGGAGAGAGAGGGAGAGGGAGTGAGAAAGAAAGAAGGGAGGGAGGGAAAATAAGCCTGACTAACAGGTGTCTGTATATAGCCTTGCTTCTCTTTTTTCAAATGTCTTTTTACTGTTGTTTTATTTCTTTACCTACCTACACACACACACACCTTTTTTCCCCGCACCATTGGTTAGATCCTGTAAGTAAGCATTTCACTAAGTTCCACACCTGTCGTATTCGGCGCCGGTGACAAATAAACTTTGATTTGATTGAAAGATGGAGGCTTTAGAGAAAGTTCATGGCCGTGTCTTGCCTACTATTTACTAAAACGACATACTGTGTACTACTCACATAACATATTTTAGAACATACTGTTTAGCAGAAATGTAAGCAGCAAGCATCAAATATCAACATGCTAGGCTCACCTTTACTGCGAATGCTTAATCTGATGTGCAATTGTATTGTGCTGCACCATTCATTTATTTTGCTCCAGCAACCTTGTCTAATTATCATCTGATTATCAGCTGTTGTCAAACACGGGTGGGTCTGGAAACACTATTCTCTTCCTCGATAGAATGCAGAAAATTCTACTAGATTAAAATCTCTTAAGGATCTTTACAGATCAGTGTCCCAACCGTGGGATGGTTGAGCTAACGTAGGCTAATGCGATTAGCATGAGGTTGTAAATAACAAGAACATTTCCCAGGACATAGACATATCTGATATTGGCAGAAAACTTAAATTATTGTTAATCTAACTGCATTGTCCAATTTACAGTAGCTATTACAGTAAAATAATACCATGCTATTGTTTGAGGAGAGTCCACAATTTTGAACATGAAAAGTTATTAATAAACAAATTAGGCACATTTGTGCAGACTTGATAGAACATTTTGAACAGAAACACAATGGTTCATTGGATCAGTCTAAAACGTTGCACATACACTGCTTCCATCTAGTGGCCAAAATCGAAATTGCACCTGGGCTGGAATTATACATAAAGACCTGTCTCTTGCATTTCAAAGATGATGGTACCAAAAAAAAATACAAATAAACATTAGTTTTTTTCTTTGTATTATCTTTTACCAGATCTAATGTGTTATATTCTCCTACATTCCTTTCACATTTCCACAAACTCCAAAGTGTTTCCTTTCAAATGGTGTCAAGAATATGCATCTCTTTGTTTCAGGGACTGAGGCAGTTAGATTTGGGTATGTCATTTTAGGCGAAAATTGGAAAAAAAAGGGGAGGACATGTGACATCCTGGCATTTAAAGTTACTAAATTTGAGATACTCCGCATACTATGAAACGTTCCTTTTTCACACAAAAAGCCAGCTATTTGGAACACAGTTATTGGTATTCGGAGATGGACAATATTTCATTAAATCAACAATACCCTCAGATTTTGAGAGAGACCATACACATTTACACAGTATCACTATTGATCTTGCTTAGACGTTCTTTTGTTTCTTTTTCCAATTAAACAGCATCGCTGCAAT
Organism: Salvelinus alpinus; assembly: GCF_045679555.1. Classification (NCBI taxonomy): domain Eukaryota; kingdom Metazoa; phylum Chordata; class Actinopteri; order Salmoniformes; family Salmonidae; genus Salvelinus; species Salvelinus alpinus. The sequence continues at coordinate 9,653,454 of NC_092095.1, forward strand.
GTAGATTCACGACTGAACCAGGACAATTACACGACTTCTCAATTAGCAGAATGTCAATATCTCCATGAATTATTAAGTATTGAAGTAGTCGAATACAATATGAGTTATTTCCTGTGTGTTGGAAAAGGAAGTGGAAAGGAAAGGAAGCCAAAAACGATACATCATTATCATGACCTGTTCACTTAGAGCTAACACTCAGGATGTATAATCTACTGTACCGCACAAAGCACTTACTGTGGTAAACTCCGTGTGAATTGACTCAAAGTGCACTACGCCTGTAATAAGGCTTTACTGCTCCCTCGTGTAATAACAGAGACAGCGGTCGACTCCCAGTCTCCCATCCTTTCCAGCCTATCGGTTAATTTAAGAGTTTTGGGCCAGTAACTGAAAGGTCAGGAATTCTAGAATCTTCCAACCAGGATTTCTGGAAACCCTGGGAATTTTGGGAAAGTTTTTGCAACCTTATTCCTGTGTTTATGTCCCAGTACTGTCTGTAACCGTATGTTCTGTCCTTCCTGTGTTTATCTCCCAGTACTGTCTGTAACAGTATGTTCTGTCCTTCCTGTGTTTATCTCCCAGTACTGTCTGTAACCGTATGTTCTGTCCTTCCTGTGTTTATCTCCCAGTACTGTCTGTAACCGTATGTTCTGTCCTTCCTGTGTTTATCTCCCAGTACTGTCTGTAACCGTATGTTCTGTCCTTCCTGTGGTTATCTCCCAGTACTGTCTGTGTAACGGATGTGAAATGGCTAGCTAGTTAGCGGGTACGCGCTACTAGCATTTCAATCAGTTACGTCACTTGCTCTGAGACTTAAGTAGGGTTTCCCCTTGCTCTGCAAGGGCCGCGGCTTTTGTGGAGCGATGGGTAACGACGCTTCGTGGGTGACTGTTGTTGATGTGTGCAGACGGTCCCTGGTTCGCGCCCATGTCGGGGCGAGGGGACGGTTTAAAGTTATACTGTTACATCTGTAACCGTATGTTCTGTCCTTCCTGTGTTTATCTCCCAGTACTGTCTGTAACAGTATGTTCTGTCCTTCCTGTGGTTATCTCCCAGTACTGTCTGTAACCGTATGTTCTGTCCTTCCTGTGTTTATCTCCCAGTACTGTCTGTAACAGTATGTTCTGTCCTTCCTGTGTTTATCTCCCAGTACTGTCTGTAACCGTATGTTCTGTCCTTCCTGTGTTTATCTCCCAGTACTGTCTGTAACCGTATGTTCTGTCCTTCCTGTGTTTATCTCCCAGTACTGTCTGTAACCGTATGTTCTGTCCTTCCTGTGGTTATCTCCCAGTACTGTCTGTGTAACGGATGTGAAATGGCTAGCTAGTTAGCGGGTACGCGCTACTAGCATTTCAATCAGTTACGTCACTTGCTCTGAGACTTAAGTAGGGTTTCCCCTTGCTCTGCAAGGGCCGCGGCTTTTGTGGAGCGATGGGTAACGACGCTTCGTGGGTGACTGTTGTTGATGTGTGCAGAGGGTCCCTGGTTCGCGCCCATGCCGGGGCGAGGGGACGGTTTAAAGTTATACTGTTACATCTGTAACCGTATGTTCTGTCCTTCCTGTGTTTATCTCCCAGTACTGTCTGTAACAGTATGTTCTGTCCTTCCTGTGGTTATCTCCCAGTACTGTCTGTAACCGTATGTTCTGTCCTTCCTGTGTTTATCTCCCAGTACTGTCTGTAACCGTATGTTCTGTCCTTCCTGTGGTTATCTCCCAGTACTGTCTGTAACCGTATGTTCTGTCCTTCCTGTGTTTATCTCCCAGTACTGTCTGTAACCGTATATTCTGTCCTTCCTGTGTTTATCTCCCAGTACTGTCTGTAACCGTATGTTCTGTCCTTCCTGTGGTTATCTCCCAGTACTGTCTGTAACCGTATGTTCTGTCCTTCCTGTGGTTATCTCCCAGTACTGTCTGTAACCGTATGTTCTGTCCTTCCTGTGGTTATCTCCCAGTACTGTCTGTCCTGTCTGTAACTGGGTGGTTCGAGCCCTGAATGCTGATCAGCTGACAACCGTGGTATATCAGACCGTATACCACGAGTATGACAAAATATTTACATTTACATTGGTAAACAGTTTATAATAGCATTAAGGCACTTGGAGGCATTGTGGAATAGGTCAATATACAACGGCTAAAAGCTGTATCCAGGCACTCCGCATTGTGGCGAGCTTAAGAACAGACCTTACCGTGGCATATTAACCATATACAGTGCATTCGGAAATTGTTCAGACCCCTTGACTTTTTCCACATTTTGTTACATTACAGCCTCACTCAGTCCCTTTACTCAGCATTTTGTTGAAACACCTTTTGGCAGTGATTACAGCCTAGAGTCTTCTTGGTTATGACGCTACAAGCTTGGCACACCTGTATTTGGAGAGTTTCTCCCATTCTTCTCTGCAGATCATCTCAAGCTCTGTCAGGTTGGATGGTGAGCGTCGCTGCACAACTATTTTCAGGTCTCTCCAGAGATGTTCGATCGGGTTCAAGTCCGGCTGGGCCACTGAAGGATATTCAGAGGCTCGTCCCGAAGCCACTACTGCGTTGTCTTGGCTGTGTTCTTAGGGCTGTTGACCTGTTGAAAGGTGAACTTTCGTCCAGTCTGTGGTCCTGTCCGCTCTGGAGAAGGTTTTCATCAAAAATCTCTCCATTCAGCTTTCCCACGATCCTGACTAGTCTCCCAGTCCCTGCTGCTGAAAAACATCCCCGCAGCATGACCCTGCCACCACCATACTTCACAATAGGGATGGTGCTAGGTTTCCTCCAGACGTGACTCTTGGCATTCAAGCCAAAAAGTTCAATATTGGTTTCATCAGACCAGAGAATCTTGATTCTCCATGGTCTGAGAGTCCTTTAGGTACCTTCTGTGCCCTTTACTGAGGAGTGGCTTCCATCTGGCCACTCTACCATAAAGGCCTGATTGGTGGAGTGCTACAGAGATGGTTGTACTTCTGGAACGTTCTCCCATCTCCACAGAGGAACTTTGGAGCTCTGTCAAACTGACCATCAGGTTCTTGGTCACCTCCCTGACCAAGGCCCTTCTCCCCCGATTGCTCAGTTGACGGAGGCCACTGTGTTCTTGGAGACCTTCAGTGCTGCAGAAATGTTTTGGTACCCTTCCCCAGATCTGTGCCTCGACACAATCCTGTCTGAGCTCTATGGACAATTCCTTCGACCTCATGGCTTGTCTTTTGCTCTGACATGCACTGTCAACTTTTGGACCTCATGTGCAATCAATTGAATTTACCACAGGTGGACTCCAATCAAGTTGTAGAAACATCTCAAGGATGATCAATGGGAACAGGATGCACCTGAGAATTTCACATCTCATAGCAAAGGGTCTGAACATTTATGTAAATAAGGTATTTATTTTTATTTGTTTTATATTTAGAATTTCAAAAAACCTGTTTTCACTTCGTCATTACGGGGTATTGTGTGTAGATTGATGAGGAAAATGTTTTATTTAATCCATTTTAGTATACGGCTGTAACGTAACAACATGTGGAAATGGAGAAGGTGTCTGAAGGCTTTCCGAGAGAGAGAGACACACTGAAGAGATGGGTGTGCTACCGTTGTGTGAAAAACTACAATTTCACCGCTGCTTGCTTTTGAATAAACATAACATACCATTCCTGGACTTACCAAGGGAGTTGGAAGAGAAACCACGGTTAACCTGGGTAAATGCTTCCTGTATTATCATGTATCCCTAGGAGCAGTCTCAGAAAATGTGTATGTAAACTCTGTTTGTCTTTTGAGGAATTTTGGCAACATCTCTCCTCCCCTTTCACCACTTCCCTCGTTCCCTTTTCTCTTGACGTTTGTACAGAATGGGGTCTAATATAGCGATGCAGCTATTGGCTGTAGCACTGATATGATCTTAAACATCAATCATATTTTTTTATTGTATTATTACTATCAGACTGTTCAGGGTTATTTCTTTATGGAGAGAGACAAATAAGTTCTCAATGTCAACATGAACGAAACAAGTAGCTCTCCGTTTGTTTATGCTAATTAGATTTCCGTGGGGGCGTGGAAATCGATTCTAGGGGGTTAACGTCCTGCATTCACTAGTGCTGTTCGCTGTGGGCTGTTCCTATCATGATATTACCATGCGTTGCCATTGACAGCGCTCTGCGATGCACAGTGGATCGCTGGGTGGATACGAGCATCTTCATCCTGGCTGTTTCTAGGCCTTGTGTAAAATGGAAAAGAATGTGATGTGAATGTTTAATTTGTTTTCATAAGGCCCGTCATAAAGGAAAGGAAGGGAACATAACAATGCTGGAGGTGCTAGCCAGGCTCTACCGTTAAAGAGAATGAATGAGCTGTGTCACAATATGAAAAACATGCTACGAGGCCAGCGTCTTCCTCTCTGTAAACTGTGAGAGCCCTGTCTGAAACAAGGGGGAGCGCGGGGACCCAGCGGGCCCCTGCCTCTGTCTCAAGTCCCTGATCGATAGCTCCGTTTGTCTCCTCAGGAGTGACGAGCACATGTTGTACCGATTACCCAGCTGTGAGACCCATGTGGCCGATAACACGGTGCTATGTTTCAGAGGCTAATTAGCACATCTCTAGACGGAGGTCAGTAATATGACACACACACACACACACACACACACACACACACACACACACACACACACACACACACACACACACACACACACACACACACACACACACACACACACACACACACACACACACACACACACAGACACACACACACAGGCGCAAACACATACACACACACACACACACACACACACACACACACACACACACACACACACACACACACACACACACACACACACACACACACACACACACACACACAGCGCACACACACACACACACACACACACACACACACACACACACACACACACACACACACACACACACACACAGGCGCAAACACATACACACACACACACACACACACAGGCGCAAACACATACACACACACACACACACAGGCGCAAACACATACACACACACACACACACAGGCAAAAACACATACAAATACACACATGAGATGGTTACAGCAGGAAGGTTGACCTTTCACAGATTCAGACCATAAGTTAACCCTGACTGGAACAGGATCTGCCTGGTCCTAAAAATGTCCTGTCTTCAGGTTGAACCGGTGTACTAAGGTACATCCACGCTAACAGGATGTACAGGCAACGTGTCACATCCTGTCTTCAGGTTGAACCGGTGTACTAAGGTACATCCACGCTAACAGGATGTACAGGCAACGTGTCACATCCTGTCTTCAGGTTGAACCGGTGTACTAAGGTACATCCACGCTAACAGGATGTACAGGCAACGTGTCACATCCTGTCTTCAGGTTGAACCGTTGTACTAAGGTACATCAACGCTAACAGGATGTACAGGCAACGTGTCACATCCTGTCTTCAGTTTGAACCGTTGTACTACTGTACATCAACGCAAACAGGATGTTCAGACAACACGTCACATCCTGTCTTCAGGTTGAACCGTTGTACTAAGGTACATCAACGCTAACAGGATGTACAGACGACACGTCAGATCCTGTCTTCAGGTTGAACCGTTGTACTACTGTACATTAATGCTAACAGGATGTTC
>NC_092095.1:9664060-9669060 GCF_045679555.1 Salvelinus alpinus
CTCCTACCTGCCGTGGCTATCCTCCTACCTGCCGTGGCTATCATCCTACCTGGTTAGGCTATCATCCTACCTGGTTAGGCTATCCTTCTACCTGGTTAGGCTATCCTCCTACCTGCCGTGGCTATCCTCCTACCTGGTTAGGCTATCCTCCTACCTGCCGTGGCTATCCTCCCACCTGGTTAGGCTATCCTCCTACCTGCCGTGGCTATCCTCCTACCTGGTTAGGCTATCCTCCTACCTGCCGTGGCTATCCTCCCACCTGGTTAGGCTATCCTCCTACCTGCCGTGGCTATCCTCCTACCTGCCGTGGCTATCCTCCTACCTGGTTAGGCTATCCTCCTACCTGGTTAGGCTATTAGCTGGTCAAAATTAGGGATACAGGAAACGCGCAATGCTGTTAATATACCTGTGTGTTTAGTGCGGGTTTTCTGTGAATTTATGTAAATCCTGCAGAGTAGGCATAATTCTCAGCAACAACAGAGTAATCAAGTTAAGAGCCCAAACCTGCAGAGCTAGGTGGAACTTGTAGAACTTGGTGTGCAGTAGATATGTATACAGTCTAACACTTTCTTTGTTTTGCCAGTATTATACAATAAAAATAACAGTAAAGTACCATATTAATGATTTACAGTACATTGTCATATATGGCAACGCACTCTGTGTGATTTTAGAGGTCAACAGTAAATTACACCGTACATTACAAGTAAACATTTTTTGATTTTTTTTATTAAACCGACATTTAACTAGGCAAGTCTGGTTTAACAGTACATAACTGTAACCCCACAGCATTGTGGGTTTGGCAACTTGCAACTTTTTCAAACTATTCTGAGTGAGGATTGAGAGACACGAAGGATACAAAATACATTTTTCTGAATATTACAATGAAATACGATACATTTGTAAATGGGTCAACATTAAAATACTGTGAAGCATTATACTGCAGTATAAAGGACATTAAGGTGCATTATGGGAAAATCTTGTGGGCAGGGAAACAATTTCTGTATTTCAATTGGTACTCTAATTTCACCCCTCAAAGTACAGTACCTTACCATATTTTTGGAGCTTCAAAAACCTTTTGACCACTTGTGGTTGCATGGTATTGCTGTTTCTGTTTCATTAACATATTTCGAGGCGTGTCTTGTATGACGTTACATTTGTGCCACCTGTTCTGAGAGTTCTGTATCAATTTCACTGATATCTGGTAATAGTGCCCCAACAACTAAATGTGTAGAGGAGAAAGATTGAAGTGGCACCACGTCTTAAACCTTAAATGGTTGAGTATTTGCCATGTCCTTTGGTCTGTTTTGACCTGTAGTCACTGCCAGTTTGGAAACCTTTGTTTAAGGCCTCTAGAAGTACAAGTGATATAAAACTATAAACGTGTGTTATTTTATATCACTTGCACTTCTAGAGGCCTTATCAAAGCCTTCCAAACTGACATTCATTGATATGCTGTAATATGTGCACACATTACCTGGCTGCCAACCTGCTTGCAGCAATCCCATGCAATTACGGTAAAATACTGTAAAATACAAACCCCATCTCAACTCAATGAAGTTAATTAATTAATTAATTTGTTACAATCACCATAAACAGATTACAGTAATCCACTGTACTGTTATTTTTACGGTAACTTACAGGCAGTCAATTGCCTATATGTTACGGTAAAAATAACAGTAAAAAGAGTACAGTAGCAGTATTGGATAATGTAAAATACAGTACGATAACATACTGTACCTTTTATTACAGTAATCTACAGGCAACTGGCTGCCTGTAAGTTACTGTGAAAACAAAAGGAAAGATTTTATAGTGTAGAGTTAGAAGTCAATGGGGAGATGTTCTCCTCAAGAATGAATTTGATATGTAAGTCACTCACATCATATCAATGTCTTTGGGGAAACTCAATACTACTGTGACTCTGTTATCATAGTTAATGGTTACATAGATATGAGTTATGGTTTATATTAATGTAAGATGTGTTAGATTTGTAGCAGTAGCAGAAGCAGTCTGTGTGTATTAGCCTTTTAGCGGGACTATAGGGGACGATTGAGGGAGGGAAATAGCAGAGAACGAGTGACTGAGCGAGGGAGGGAAATAGCAGAGAAGGACTGACTGAGCGATTTAGGGAAATAGCACAGAACGAGTGACTGAGAGGGAGGGAACTAGCAGATAAGGAGTGACTGAATGAGGGAAGGTAATAGCAGAGAAGGAGTGACTGAGTGAGATAGGGAAATAGCAGAGAAGGAGTGACTGAGTGAGATAGTCACTCCTTCTCTGCTATTTCCCTATCTCACTCAGTCACTCCTTCTCTGCTATTTCCCTCCCTCGCTCAGTCACTCCTTCTCTGCTATTTCCCTGAGCGAGGAAAGGTAATATCAGAGAAGGAGTGACTGAGCGAGGGAAGGTAATATCAGAGAAGGAGTGACTCGTGAAAGATATTAATAATGACCAAACTGACAGATAATATCAGAGGGCCGTCAGAAGGCCATCAGAGGACCATCAATCAAATCCCATAGAATATATTATGGAATGACATATTATAGAATGAATTATTATAGAATTATATGTTACAGAATAAAATGTTAAATAATTATTTGTTATATGTTATAGAATGATGATTTATTGTAGAATGATTTGAAAAAGAATGATTGTTATAGAATGCTAGCTAGATGGTGCCGACAGAGAGGACTGCATCGCTTCTAGTCCTTAGGAAACTTTGCAGTATTTTGTTTTTTTATGTATTGTTTCTTACATTGTTAGCCCAGAAAATATTAAGAGTTATTACATACATTCGGGAAGAATAGTTGGATATCAGCGCAACGTCAACTTACGACCAGGAATATGACTTTCCCGAAGCGGATCCTGTCCAAACCACCCAGGGCATTTGAACTGATTCGAGAGAATGACCCAAAAAAATACCGCCGGAGAAGAGGCAGACGGAGCGGTCTTCTGGTCAGACTTCAGAGGCGCAAACGCCACTCACCGCTTCCAAGTATATTACTCGCTAATGTCCAGTATCTAGATAACAAGGTAGACAAAATTAGGGCAAGGGTTGCTTTCCAGAGAGGCATGTTTTGGTCTGTATTTAAATTCTCTAGGATAGGGGGCAGCATTCGGAATTTTCGATGAGAAGCGTGCCCAAATGAAATGAGGGTAGAGGGAAGTGTACTCTTTGTTACAGGCGCGTGACCTGAAAGCTAGCTACACTTGTTTTCCTCCGGGATTGAACACAGTATATATCCCGTCTTCAATTTTATTGATTATTTACGTTAAGAAATACCTTAAGTTGTATTACAAAAGTAGTTTGAAATGTTTGGACAAAGCTTACAGGTAAATTTGTAGTCATGTTGCGCGAGTTGGAACCAGTGTTTTTCTGGATCAAACGCGCCAAATAAATGGACATTTTGGATATATATCGACGGAATGAATCGAACAAAATGACCATTTGTGATGTTTATGGGACATATTGGAGTGCCAACAGAAGAAGCTAGTCAAAGGTAAGGCATGAATTATATCTTTATTTCTGCATTTTGTGTCGCGCCTGGAGGGTTGAAATATGATGGTCTGTGTTTGTTTGCTGGGGTGCTATCCTCAGATAATAGCATCGTTTGCTTTCGCCGTAAAGCTTTTTTGAAATCTGACACGTTGGCTGGATTCACAACAAGTGTAGCTTTAATTTGGTATATTGAATGTGTGATTTCATGAAAGTTACATTTTTATAGTAATTTATTTGAATTTGGCGCTCTGCATTTTCACTGGATGTTGGCCAGAGAGGTTAAATCGCAACCATTTCAACGTGTAGCCACCACTCCACGTTTTCAGGTCTAATGTAAATTTCGTTAGGAGTCCTTGGAAAAAGGGGTGTTCCATCCTTTTTTGGCATAATGTCTTTGCTCATGTGGGCGTCGTTACTGACTGGGTAAAACTTTACATGAAAAACAATTATATAGAAGGCTAAAATCACATTAAATCTTCTAGCAAATAGTTTCATATTTAATCATATACGTTTTACAACATTTAGATGTAACTCTGACATATACATTGTGAAAGCTCTTAAAGTTACGACGTTTTCGTTATAGCGTCTTTAATGATATCACCAAACAACAAGTTATCTGTCATTATTGTTATTTCAGTCCCTCCCGACCATTTCCCACATTCTTTGTGTTAGGAATATTGTTTCATTATCCACTTTTGGATGTTGTAGTTTTGTCGGGAAGAATCACCTTGAAACAATAGGTTTCTTTCCCCTCACTATTGCCTGGCCATGGAGAGACAGTTCCTGCAAGGTATTTACGACCGTCATAAAACTGGCCAACTCCCCCAGGAGAGGGGGGGGGGGGTCTGAAACCATTGATTAGCTGGCACCTTTAATCTCCATCTAGAAGAAGTCATGACACATTACTCAACCATATATTATATGCACACTACCGTTCAAAAGTTTGGGGTCACTTAGAAATGTACTTAGGTTTTTTTTTGTCAATTTTTTGTCAATTTTTTGTCCATTTTTGTCCATTTTTTGTCCATTAAAATAACATAAAATTGATCAGAAATACGGTGTAGACATTGTTAATGTTGTAAATGACTGTTGTAGCTGGAAATGGCAGATTTTTTTATGGAATATCTACAAAGGCCCATTATCAGCAACCATCACTCATGTGTTCCAATGGCACGTTGTGTTAGCTAATCCAAGTTTATCATTTTAAAAGGCTAATTGATCATTAGGAAACACTTTTTCAATTATGTTAGCACAGCTGAAAATGGTTGTCCTGATTAAAGAAGCAATAAAACTGGCATTTAGACTAGTTGAGTATCTGGAGCATCAGCATTTGTGTGTTCAATTACATGCTCAAATGACCAGAAACAAATAACTTTCTGCTGAAACTCAGCAGTCTATTATTGTTCTGAGAAATGAAGGCTATTCCATGCGAGAAATTGCCAAGAAACTGAATCTCGTACAACGTTGTGTGTTACTCCCTTCACAGAACAGCGCAAACTGGCCC
>NC_092095.1:9674060-9681560 GCF_045679555.1 Salvelinus alpinus
AGAGAGAGAGAGAGAGAGAGAGAGAGAGAGAGAGAGAGAGAGAGAGAGAGAGAGAGAGAGAGAGAGAGAGAGAGAGAGAGAGAGAGATATAGGGGACTTGACGTACCTCTTGCCACTGTGTGTGGTACCTGTCGTAGCTCTCCCTTTGGGCCATTTTCATGGTTTCCAGTTGTTCCATATTAAACTCTGGTTCCACCGTGTCTTGATAATAAATAAGCCCAGCTCTCTGGTTGCAGTCTTCATTAAACAGTATAGCTCTGGGGATGGCTGCCTCATAGAGCTATGGGGATGGCTGCCTCGCAGAGCTCTGGGGATGGCTGCCTCGTAGAGCTCTGGGGATGGCTGCCTCATAAAGCTCTGGGGATGGCTGCCTCCTATAGCTCTGGGGATGGCTACCTCCTATAGCTCTGGGGATGGCTGCCTCATATAGCTCTGGGGATTGCTGCCTCGTATAGGTCTGGGGAGGGCTGCCTCATATAGCTCTGGGGATGGCTGCCTCATATAGCTCTGGGGATGGCTGTCTCATATAGCTCTGGGGATGGCTGCCTCATAGAACTCTGGGGATGGCTGCTTATATAGCTCTGGGGATGGCTGCCTCATATAGGTCTGGGGATTGCTGCCTCGTAGAGCTCTGGGGATTGCTGCCTCGTAGAGCTCTGGTGATGGCTGCCTCATATAGCTCTGGGGATTGCTGCCTCATAGAGCTCTGGGGATGGCTGCCTCATAGAGCTCTGGGGATGGCTGCCTCATAGAGCTCTGGGGATTGCTGCCTCATAGAGCTCTGGGGATGGCTGCCTCATGGAGTTCTGGGGATGGCTGCCTCATATTGCTCTGGGGATGGCTGCCTCGTAGAGCTCTGGGGATGGCTGCCTCATAGAGCTCTGGGGATGGCTGCCTCATATGGCTCTGGGGATGGCTGCATCATGGAGCTCTGGGGATGGTTGCCTCGTAGAGCTCTGGGGCTCAGTACGATAATGCTGTGACACACCGCCCCAGACCATGACGGACCCTCCACCTCGATCCCGCTCCAGAGTACATGCCCCAGTGTAACGCTCATTCCTTCGACGATAAATGCGAATCCAACCATCACCCCTGGTGAGACAAAACCGCGACTCGTCAGTGAAGATAACTTTTTGCCAGTCCTGACTGGTCCAGCGACGGTGGGTTTGTGCCCATAGGCGACGTTGTTGCCGGTGATGTCTGGTGAGGACCTGCCTTACAACAGGCCTACAAGCCCTCAATCCAGCCTCTCTCAGCCTATTGCGGACAGTCTGAGCACTGATGGAGGGATTGTGCATTCCTGGTGTAACTCGGGCAGTTGTTGTTGCCATCCTGTACCTGTCCTGCAGGTGTGATGTTCGGATGTACCGATCCTGTGCAGGTGTTGTTACACGTGGTCTGCCACTGCGAGGACGGTCAGCTGTTCGCCCTGTCGCCCTGTACCGCTGTCTTAGGCGTGTCACAGTCAGAAATATTGCAATTTATTGCCCTGGCCACATCTGCAGTCCTCATGCCTCTTTGCAGCATGCCTAAGGCACGTTCACGCAGATGAGCATCTGGGCATCTTTCTTTTGGTGTTTTTCAGAGTAAGTAGGAAGGCCTCTTTAGTGTCCTAAGTTTTCATAACTGTGACCTTAAATGTCTACCGTCTGTAAGCTGTTAGTGTCTTAATTAACGATTGTTCCTCAGCTGCATGTTCATTAATTGTTTATGGTTCATTGAACAAGCGTGGGAAACAGCATTTAAACCCTTTACAATGAAGATCTGTGCAGTTATTTGGATTTTTACGAATTATCTTTGAAAGACAGTGTCCTGAAAAAGGGACGTTTCTGTTTTTGCCGAGTTTATATACAAATACAATCAGTGGGAATAGGGGATAGGTGTGTGCAATGAAAGTTCCAAAAGGATCCATAACAGTACCCCCCATCCGCGACGCGTTGCGCTAGCAGCGCAATGACACCGGCCTCGCGAACAATCACAGGAATGCAGTGCGTGTCAATCAGGACCCGATGCAGCTGCCGAAGTTGCGGTGGCACCGGATGGACCAGTCTCATCGTCGTCGGACGGGCCACTCCCGCTATCTCCCTTAATGGTTGATTATTCTGTCACGTTGGCATTAATTATTCAGGAGACAGGCGCAGGAATGCGTAATAAGGTTTTTTAATTAAGCCCCAAATTACGGCGTGTCGTGTAACCCGTAATCATCTGCGCAATCCACAAGGGTACGATAGCCCAAAACACACAGCACAGGTACTCACACGCACCAACGGACATAGTAACAATAATCAACAAGACCATGGAAACAAAAGGGCACATATATGCAAGTACTAATCAGTGGGATTATGGGACAGGTGTGCGTGATGAATGTTCCGGAAGGATCCGTGACACGGAGTGCCTGAATACATCCCTCAGCTGTGGTGTATTAGCCATATACCACAAACCGCCGAGGTGCCTTATTGCTATTATAAACTGGTACCAACGTAATTAGAGCAGTAAAAATCACCGTTTGGTCATATCCGTGGTATATGTTCTGATATACCACGGCTGTCAGCCAATCAGAATTCAGGGCGCGAACCACTCCGTTTATAATATTAATGATACCACGGCAATATTGAATTCTCGTTTCTGCTTGGCTAAAAGGGCATTCTAGAATGGGCATTATTAAAACCAGATAATGGACAGTTGGAAAAGATATCGGGACACCTTGCAATCATGATTCAATAAGCACCTACACACTCAGACTGTACTTCCTACAAAGTTACAGAAAGAAAAACCGACAACCACACAAACTGAAATTGGATACATTGTAAGCGCAGGTCCAGCAGGGAAAAAGCTTTGCTAACTAGCTAGCATTAATTTGCTTCTAGTCTAGTGTTTTATGTGCATTGTGATCTCTCCGTAATTAACAGCCAGTGTTGACGAGTGTCTTGACGAGAAGGCAAACTTTTCTAGCTATGCCAGGCAAAATCATGCATTATCAGCTCATTGTTACGGATGTATCCAAATGAATGTCAACATAAAACATTTACTTTGCTGTTATTCTGGCTGCAGAGGTGCTGACGGTGTTAGCCGTATCTAGCTGACTATCTAGCAAGCAAGGGATAAGAATGTTGCCACTGAGCTTGGCAACGGAACATAAAGAACGAACGACTGGGTTGTGTCCGTAAATATCGAACTATTTGAACGAACAACTGGTTCCTCAGTAAACCAGTTTCAGATAGATACCAAACATGGGCACTATTTAATTATTCATTAATTCATTCATTCATTCAATAGTCAGTCCTCTGGACACTGTAACAGAGATACGTTGGCCTCTCAGAGGGGAAGGGCTGACTAGTCCATAGGCGTCTTTTCCTTCACTCTGCGGTCAAACTCATCCACGCAGTCTCCTGTGAACAGTGGATGTTGAGATGTGTCTGTTACTTGAACTCTGTGAATCATTTATTTGGGTGGCAATCTGAGGTGCAGTTAACTCTAATGAACGTATCCTCTGCAGCAGAGGTAACTCTGGGTCTTCCTTTCCTGTGGCGGTCCACATGAGAGCCAATTTCTTCATAGCGCTTGATGGTTTTTGCGACTGCACTTGAAGGAACTTTCAAAGTTCTTGACATTTTCCAGATTGACTAACCTTCATGTCTTAATTTGTGGAATCTCTTTCCTTCTTAATGCGTTTGAGCCAATCAGTTGTGTTGTGACATGGTAGGGGTGGTATACAGAAGATAGACCTACTTGGTAAAAGACCAAGTCCATATTATGGCAAGAACGTTAGTCCATCATTACTTTAAGACATGAAAGTCAGTTAAACCAGAAAAGTGCAGTCGCAAAACCCATCAAGCGCTACGATGAAACTGGCTCTCATGAGGACCGCCACAGGATAGGAAGACCCAGAGTTATACGGAAGATAGCCCTATTTGGTAAAAGACCAAGTCCATATTATGGCAAGAACAGCTCAAATAAGCAAAGAGAAACACTAGTCCATCATTACTTTAAGACATGAAGGTCAGTCAATCTGGAAAAACCATCAAGCGCTATGAAGGAACTTACTCTCATGAGGAACTCTCATGAGGAACAGGAAGAGAATACCCAGAGTGTGCAAAACTCATCAAGGCAAAGGTGGCTACTTTGAAGAATCTAAAATCAAAAATATAGATTTATTTATATTGACTTCTTTAACACTTTTTTGGGTTACTACATGATTCTACTAACTGCCGGTCCTGGCAACAGACATTAAGCACACCTGGCAACCATAATTTGTCACACCTGGCAACCATCATTACTCACACCTGCTACCCATTGTTATGCACACCTGGACATCATCATTACCTTAATTACTTCCCCTTTATTTAGCCCTCAGTAACCTCAGTCTTCAGGAAGTATGGGTTTTGTTCACGTTCAGTACGCGTCTCCTGTTTTGTTTATCTGCTTATTCTCATTAACAAACTCACCTTCTACACCTGCTTCCTGACTCCCTGCGTATACGTTACAAGGATAAAGCAATGAGCTCCATATTTCCCTGTAAATAAGCGCTCCTGTGATGTGTTTCATGTTAACACAAAGGACCAATGGGGTCCTATGGCTGTGTGTGTGAATCCGTGCGCGCGTGAGCTTTTGCAATGTGACTATGGTGATGGGGGAATGGTTGTCGACGGTATGGCTGTCGTGTGTCAAGAAAGATTATTCTCATTGTTGCTTTTGTCAAGGAGATGGGGACACCAGGGTCACTGTGCTTATACAACATGCAAGTGTATGCAAGCACGCACACACACACACACACACACACACACACACACACACACACACGCACGCACGCACGCACGCACGCACACACACAATCTGGTACAGCTATCCTTGTGGGGACATACAATTCAGTCCCATTCAAAATCCTATTTTCCCTAACCCCTAACCCTAACCCTAATCCTAACCAGTACTCTTACCCTAACCCTAACCCTAACCCTAACCTTAACCTTAACCTTAACCCTAACCCTAACCCTAATCCTAACCGTACTCTTACCCTAACCCTAACCCTAACCTTAACCCTAACCCTAACCCTATCCCAAAAACCTAAACTTTATCCTAACCCTAAACCTAACCCTAGCTCCTAACCCTAACCCTACAACTAACCCTAGCTCCTAACCTTAATATTTAACTTAATTCTAACCCTAACACTAATTCTAACCTTAACCCTAAACCCCCTAGAAATAGCATTTGACCTTGTGGGGACTAACAAAATGTCCCCAGTTGGTCAATTTTTACTTTGTTTACTATTCTTGTAGGGACTTCTGGTCCCCACAAGAATAGTTAAACACGTCCACACACACACACACACACACACACACACACACACACACACACACACACACACACACACACACACACACACACACACACACACACACACCACACCACACCACACCACACCACACCAAAGTGGTGGTGCTAATGGAGTGGAGTTAAGGAGAGGTGGAGAGAAGGAAGGCGGAGAGAAGGAAGGTGGAGTGAAGGAAGAAAGGAGAGGTGGCGAGAAGGAAGGTGGAGAGAAGGAAGAAAGGAGAGGTGGAGAGGTGGAGGGAAGGAGAAGTGGAGAGGTGGAGGGAAGGAGAGGTGGAGAAAAGGGAGATGGAGGGAAGGAGAGATGGCTAGAAGGAGAGGTGGAGAGGTGGAGGGAAGGAGAGGTGGAGAGGTGGAGGGAAGGTGAGGTGGAGAGATGGAGGGAAAGAGTGGTGGAGATGTGGAGGGAAGGAGATGTGGAGGGAAGGAGAGGTGGAGAGGTGGAGGGAAGGAAAGTTGGAGGGAAGGAAAGGTGGATAGATGGAGGGAAAGAGTGGTGGAGATGTGGAGGGAAGGAGATGTGGAGGGAAGGAGAGGTGGAGAGATGGCGGGAAGGAAAGGTGGAGGGAAAGAGAGGTGGAGAGATGGAGGGAAAGAGAGGTGGAGAGCTGGTTAGAAGGAGAAGTGGAGGGAAGGAGAGGTGGAGAGATGGAGGGAAGGAGAGGTGGAGAGGTGGTTAGAAGGAGAAGTGGAGGGAAGGAGAGGTGGAGAGGTGGAGGGGTGGAGGGGTGGAAAGGAGTAAGGAGAGATGGAGAGAAGAAATGATTTTATTTGATTTAATTAGGATCTCTTTTAGTCCTCATTTGGACTGATCTTCCAAGAGTCCTTAAACATGAAAATACAATTTATAATACCATCACATTTTCACACATAACACACTGTTACAAACAGACATAACACACTGTTACAAACATACATAACACACTGTTACAAACAGACATAATACACTGTTACAAACAGACATAACACACTGTTACAAACAGACATAACACACTGTTACAAACAGACATAACACACTGTTACAAACAGACATAACACACTGTTACAAACAGACATAACACACTGTTACAAACAGACATAACACACTGTTACAAACATACATAACACACTGTTACAAACAGACATAACACACTGTTACAAACAGACATAACACACTGTTACAAACATACATAACACACTGTTACAAACAGACATAATACACTGTTACAAACAGACATAATACACTGTTACAAACAGACATAACACACTGTTACAAACAGACATAATACACTGTTACAAACAGACGTAACACACTGTTACAAACAGACATAATACACTGTTACAAACAGACATAACACACTGTTACAAACAGACATAACACACTGTTACAAACAGACATAATACACTGTTACAAACAGACATAACACACTGTTACAAACAGACATAACACACTGTTACAAACAGACATAACACACTGTTACAAACAGACATAACACACTGTTACAAACAGACATAACACACTGTTACAAACAGACATAACACACTGTTACAAACAGACATAACACACTGTTACAAACAGACATAACACACTGTTACAAACAGACATAACACACTGTTACAAACAGACATAACACACTGTTACAAACAGACATAATACATTGTTACAAACAGACATAATAAACTGACATATTGACCAGATAAATAGTCTAACAGTCTAAAAAGATAGATTGATTCTTCATCTATCATAGTCCAGCACAACTTGCCTATGTATTATATTTAAATGGTTTTAAAAGTATTGTTAGAATTTCTATTTTGAAAGGTTTCTGGTTTCATCAGAAAAATTATTCCACGTATTTATTGCTCTGAATCTAAATGTTATTTGGCCTATTTCTCTTTTCTGTCTGGATAACACATAGATGGTGGACAATCTATTCCTAGTATTTACTGAATGTCTCTTACCAACTGAATACTGTTGTGAATGGAGTTTGGACGTTTTTAAATGGTGTATATTATGAGATAAAATAAGCATGTTTTTTTCAATTATCTTGTTGACTGAACCAAGAGCATTGTGTGTGACTACAACAGAAGAACCATATCTCCACCTTAAAACAATCCTTGCTGGAGAAGGATAAGTGGAGTGAAGGATTATTTTCATTGCTGGTTTTCTTGAAGGAGAGGGGAACACCAGGGTCA
>NC_092095.1:9684060-9831560 GCF_045679555.1 Salvelinus alpinus
AAAGCCAACTGAAAATTATTCATGATTATTATTTGACCATGCTTGTCACTTATGAACATTTTTGAACATCTTGGCATAGTTCTGTTATAATCTCCACCCGGCACAGCCAGAAGAGGACTGGCCACCCCTCATAGCCTGGTTCCTCTCTAGGTTTCTTCCTAGGTTTTGGCCTTGGTTTTTCCTAGCCACCGTGCTTCTACACCTGCATTACTAGCTGTTTGGGGTTTTAGGCTGGGTGTCTGTACAGCACTTCGAGATATTAGCTGATGTACGAAGGGCTATATAAAATAAAAAAATAAAATTGAATTGAATTGGAGGGAAGGAGAAATGGAAAGGTGGAGAGGTGGAGGGGTGGAGGGAAGGAGAGGTGGAGGGAAGGAGAGGTGAAGGGGTGGAGGGGTGGAAAGATGGAGGGGTGGAGAGGGGGAGGAGAGGTGAGAGAAGGAGAAGGAGGAGGAGAGGTGAAGGGGAGGAGAGGTGAGAGAAGGAGAGGTGGAGGGAAGGAGAGTCGAAGGGTGGAGGGAAGGAGAGGTGGAGAGATGGAGAGGTGGAGAGGTGGAGGGAAGGAGAGGTGGAGAGATGGAGGGAAGGAGATGTGGAGAGAAGGAGAGGTGGAGAGGTGGAGGGAAGGAGAGGTGGAGAGATGGAGGGAAGGAGAGTTGGAGGGAAGGAGAGGTGGAGGGAAGGAAAGGTGGAGGGAAGGAGAGGTGGAGGGAAGGAAAGGTGGAGGGAAGGAGAGGTGGAGGGAAGGAGAGGTGGAGGGAAGGAGAGGTGGAGAGAAGGAGAGGTGGAGGGAAGGAGAGGTGGAGGGAAGGAGAGGTGGAGAGAAGGAGAGGTGGAGGGAAGGAGAGATGGAGGGGTGGAGGGAAGGAGAGGTGGAGAGGTGGAGGGAAGGAGAGGTGGAGGGGTGGAGGGAAGGAGAGGTGGAGGGAAGAAGAGGTGGAGGGAAGGAGAGATGGGGGGAGGGAGAGGTGGAGGGAAGGAGAGGTGGAGGGAAGGAGAGGTGGAGGGAAGGAAAGGTGGAGGGAAGGAGAGATTGAGGGAAGGAAAGGTGGAGGGAAGGAAAGGTGGAGGGAAGGAGAGGTGGAGGGAAGGAGAGCTGGAGAGGTGGAGGGAAGGAGAGGTGGAGGGAAGGAAAGGTGGAGGGAAGGAGAGGTGGAGGGAAGGAGAGGTGGAGAGGTGGAGGGAAGGAGAGATGGAGAGGTGGAGGGAAGGAGAGTTGGGGGGAAGAAGAGGTGGAGGGAAGGAGAGGTGGAGGGAAGGAAAGGTGGAGGGAAGGAGAGGTGGAGGGAAGGAAAGGTGGAGGGAAGGAGAGGTGGAGGGAAGGAGAGGTGGAGGGAAGGAAAGGTGGAGGGAAGGAAAGGTGGAGGGAAGGAGAGGTGGAGGGAAGGAAAGGTGGAGGGAAGGAAAGGTGGAGGGAAGGAAAGGTGGAGGGAAGGAAAGGTGGAGGGAAGGAGAGTTGGGGGGAAGAAGAGGTGGCGGGAAGGAGAGGTGGAGGGAAGGAGAGGTGGAGGGAAGGAGAGGTGGAGGGAAGGAGAGGTGGAGAGAAGGAGAGGTGGGGGGAAGGAGAGGTGGAGGGAAGGAGAGGTGGAGGGAAGGAGAGGTGGAGGGAAGGAGAGGTGGAGAGGTGGAGGGAAGGAGAGGTGGAGGGGTGGAGGGAAGGAGAGGTGGAGAGGTGGAGGGAAGGAGAGGTGGAGAGGTGGAGGGAAGGAGAGGTGGAGGGAAGGAGAGGTGGAAAGAAGGAGAGGTGGAGGGAAGGAGAGGTGGAGGGAAGGAGAGGTGGAGAGGTGGAGGGAAGGAGAGGTGGAGGGAAGGAGAGGTGGAGGGAAGGAGAGGTGGAGGGAAGGAGAGTTGGGGGGAAGAAGAGGTGAAGGGAAGGAGAGGTGGAGGGAAGGAGAGGTGGAGAGAAGGAGAGGTGGAGAGAAGAAGAGGTGGAGGGGTAAAGAGGTGGAATAAAAGAGAAATGGAGGGAGGGAGAGATGGAAGGAAGGGGAGATTGACAGGTGGAGGGGTGCAGAGAAGGACTTAAAGAGATATGGAGGGAAGGAGAGACGTAGAGGTGTAGGGGTGGAGACGTAGAGGGGACGAGAAGTAGAGGGGTGGAGGGAAGGAGCGATGTGGAGGGATGGAGAGGTGGAGGGATGGAGAGGTGGAGGGAAGTAGAAGTGGATGGAAGGAGAGTGGGGGGAAGGAGAGATGGAGGGAAAGGGAGATCAACAGGTGGAGGGGTGGAGAGGTAGAGGGAAGAAGACATTGGTTGAAGGAGAGATGTGAGAGAAGGAGAGGTGGAGGGTTGGAGGGGTGCAGGGAAGGAGAGGTGGACAAGTGAAGGGGTGGAGAGGTGGACGAAAGGAGAGGGACAGGGGTGGAGAGGTTGAGGGAAGGCGAGATTGAGGGAAGGAAAGGTGGAGGGAAGGAGAGGTAGAATTAATGACAAATGGAGTGAAGTAGAGGTGGAGGGAAGGACAGTTGGAGAGAAGGACAGGTGGAGAGGTGGAGGGAAGGAAAGGTGGAGGGAAGGAGAGGTAGAATTAATGACAAATGGAGTGAAGTAGAGGTGGAGGGAAGGACAGTTGGAGAGAAGGACAGGTGGAGAGGTGGAGGGAAGGAAAGATGGAGAGGTGGAGGGGTGGAGACATAGAGGGAAGGAGAGGTGGAGAGAAAGAAAGGTGGTGGGAAGGAGAGGTGGGGGGAAGGAGAGGTGGAGGGAAGGAGAGATGGAATTAGAGAGAAGGAGTGAAGGAGAGGTGGAGGGAAGGAGAGGTGGAGGGAGAGGTGGAGGGAAGGAAAGGTGACGGGAAGTAGAGATGGAGTGAAGGAGATTTGGAGGGAAGGAGAGGTGGAGGGAAGGAGAGGTGCATCTCTCCTTAACTCCACTCCATTAGCACCACTAGGGATAATGAGAAGACATTTGGCTCTCTGCGCGATGGCACCATAATCAGGGAGCACTGTGCTTTTGTCAGACAAAAAGTGTCAGTGTGTGTGTTAGAGTGTGTGTGTGTGTGTGTGTGTGTCAGTGTGTGTCAGTGTGTGTGTGTGTGTCAGTGTGTGTGTGAGAGTGTGTGTGTGTGTGTGTGTGTCAGTGTGTGTCAGTGTGTGTGTGTGTCAGTGTGTGTCAGTGTGTGTCAGTGTGTGTGTGTGTGTGTGTGTGTGTGTGTGTGTGTGTGTGTGTGTGTGTGTGTGTGTGTGTGTGTGTGTGTGTGTGTGTGTGTGTGTGTGTGTCAGTGTGTGTCAGTGTGTGGGTGTGTGTCAGTGTGTGGGTGTGTGTCAGTGTGTGTGGGTGTGTGTCAGTGTGTGTGTGTGTGTCAGTGTGTGTGTGTGTCAGTGTGTGGGTGTGTGTCAGTGTGTGTCAGTGTGTGTGTGTCAGTGTGTGTGTTAGTGTGTGTGTGTGTGTGTGTGTGTGTGTGTGTGTGTGTGTGTGTGTGTGTGTGTGTGTGTGTGTGTGTGTGTGTCAGTGTGTGTCAGTGTGTGTGTCAGTGTGTCAGTGTGTGTGTGTCTGTCAGTGTGTGTCAGTGTGTGTGTGTGTGTGTGTGTGTGTGTGTGTGTGTGTGTGTGTCAGTGTGTGTCAGTGTGTGTGTGTGTGTGGCAGTGTGTGTCAGTGTGTGTCAGTGTGTGTGTGTTTGTGTGTGTGTCAGTGTCTGTGTGTGTCAGTGTGTGTCAGTGTGTGTGTGTGTGTGTGTGTGTGTGTGTGTGTGTGTGTGTGTGTGTGTGTGTGTGTGTGTGTGTGTGTGTGTGTGTGTGTCAGTGTGTGTCAGTGTGTGTCAGTGTGTGGGTGTGTGTCAGTGTGTGGGTGTGTGTCAGTGTGTGTGTGTGTCAGTGTGTGGGTGTGTGTCAGTGTGTGTCAGTGTGTGTGTGTCAGTGTGTGTGTGTCAGTGTGTGTCAGTGTGTGTGTGTGTGTCAGTGTGTGTGTGTCTGTCAGTGTGTGTGTGTCTGTCAGTGTGTGTCAGTGTGTGTGTGTGTGTGTGTGTGTGTGTGTGTGTGTGTGTGTGTGTGTGTGTGTGTGTGTGTGTGTGTGTGTGTGTGTGTGTGTGTGTGTGTGTGTGTGTGTGTGTGTCAGTGTGTGTCAGTGTGTGTGTGTGTGTGTGTGTCAGTGTGTGTGTGTGTGTCAGTGTGTGTGTGTGGGACTACCGGCCGTGGTGACTCCTTGCTGTCCCCAGTCCGCCTGGCCTTGCTGCTATTCCAGTTTCAACTGTTCTGCCTGCGGTTATGGAACCCCTACCTGTCCCAGACCTGCTGTTTTCAACTCTTAATGATCGGCTATGAAAAGCCAACTGAGATTTATTCCTGATTATTATTTGACCATGCTTGTCATTTATGAACATTTTGAAAATCTTGGCTCTCTCTAATTTTCTCCTTCTCTCTTTCTTTCTCTCGGAGGACCTGGGCCCTAGGACCATGCGTCGGGACTGCCGCCCGTGGTGACTCCTTGCTGTCCCCAGTCCGCCTGGCCTTGCTGCTATTCCAGTTTCAGCTGTTCTGCCTGCGGTTATGGAACCGCCACCTGTCCCAGACCTGTTGTTTTTCAACTCTTGATGATCGGCTATGAAAAGCCAACTGAAAATTATTCATGATTATTATTTGACCATGCTTGTCACTTATGAACATTTTTGAACATCTTGGCATAGTTCTGTTATAATCTCCACCCGGCACAGCCAGAAGAGGACTGGCCACCCCTCATAGCCTGGTTCCTCTCTAGGTTTCTTCCTAGGTTTTGGCCTTTCTAGGGAGTTTTTCCTAGCCACCGTGCTTCTACACCTGCATTACTAGCTGTTTGGGGTTTTAGGCTGGGTGTCTGTACAGCACTTCGAGATATTAGCTGATGTACGAAGGGCTATATAAAATAAAAAAATAAAATTGAATTGAATTGGAGGGAAGGAGAAATGGAAAGGTGGAGAGGTGGAGGGGTGGAGGGAAGGAGAGGTGGAGGGAAGGAGAGGTGAAGGGGTGGAGGGGTGGAAAGATGGAGGGGTGGAGAGGGGGAGGAGAGGTGAGAGAAGGAGAAGGAGGAGGAGAGGTGAAGGGGAGGAGAGGTGAGAGAAGGAGAGGTGGAGGGAAGGAGAGTCGAAGGGTGGAGGGAAGGAGAGGTGGAGAGATGGAGAGGTGGAGAGGTGGAGGGAAGGAGAGGTGGAGAGATGGAGGGAAGGAGATGTGGAGAGAAGGAGAGGTGGAGAGGTGGAGGGAAGGAGAGGTGGAGAGATGGAGGGAAGGAGAGTTGGAGGGAAGGAGAGGTGGAGGGAAGGAAAGGTGGAGGGAAGGAGAGGTGGAGGGAAGGAAAGGTGGAGGGAAGGAGAGGTGGAGGGAAGGAGAGGTGGAGGGAAGGAGAGGTGGAGAGAAGGAGAGGTGGAGGGAAGGAGAGGTGGAGGGAAGGAGAGGTGGAGAGAAGGAGAGGTGGAGGGAAGGAGAGATGGAGGGGTGGAGGGAAGGAGAGGTGGAGAGGTGGAGGGAAGGAGAGGTGGAGGGGTGGAGGGAAGGAGAGGTGGAGGGAAGAAGAGGTGGAGGGAAGGAGAGATGGGGGGAGGGAGAGGTGGAGGGAAGGAGAGGTGGAGGGAAGGAGAGGTGGAGGGAAGGAAAGGTGGAGGGAAGGAGAGATTGAGGGAAGGAAAGGTGGAGGGAAGGAAAGGTGGAGGGAAGGAGAGGTGGAGGGAAGGAGAGCTGGAGAGGTGGAGGGAAGGAGAGGTGGAGGGAAGGAAAGGTGGAGGGAAGGAGAGGTGGAGGGAAGGAGAGGTGGAGAGGTGGAGGGAAGGAGAGATGGAGAGGTGGAGGGAAGGAGAGTTGGGGGGAAGAAGAGGTGGAGGGAAGGAGAGGTGGAGGGAAGGAAAGGTGGAGGGAAGGAGAGGTGGAGGGAAGGAAAGGTGGAGGGAAGGAGAGGTGGAGGGAAGGAGAGGTGGAGGGAAGGAAAGGTGGAGGGAAGGAAAGGTGGAGGGAAGGAGAGGTGGAGGGAAGGAAAGGTGGAGGGAAGGAAAGGTGGAGGGAAGGAAAGGTGGAGGGAAGGAAAGGTGGAGGGAAGGAGAGTTGGGGGGAAGAAGAGGTGGCGGGAAGGAGAGGTGGAGGGAAGGAGAGGTGGAGGGAAGGAGAGGTGGAGGGAAGGAGAGGTGGAGAGAAGGAGAGGTGGGGGGAAGGAGAGGTGGAGGGAAGGAGAGGTGGAGGGAAGGAGAGGTGGAGGGAAGGAGAGGTGGAGAGGTGGAGGGAAGGAGAGGTGGAGGGGTGGAGGGAAGGAGAGGTGGAGAGGTGGAGGGAAGGAGAGGTGGAGAGGTGGAGGGAAGGAGAGGTGGAGGGAAGGAGAGGTGGAAAGAAGGAGAGGTGGAGGGAAGGAGAGGTGGAGGGAAGGAGAGGTGGAGAGGTGGAGGGAAGGAGAGGTGGAGGGAAGGAGAGGTGGAGGGAAGGAGAGGTGGAGGGAAGGAGAGTTGGGGGGAAGAAGAGGTGAAGGGAAGGAGAGGTGGAGGGAAGGAGAGGTGGAGAGAAGGAGAGGTGGAGAGAAGAAGAGGTGGAGGGGTAAAGAGGTGGAATAAAAGAGAAATGGAGGGAGGGAGAGATGGAAGGAAGGGGAGATTGACAGGTGGAGGGGTGCAGAGAAGGACTTAAAGAGATATGGAGGGAAGGAGAGACGTAGAGGTGTAGGGGTGGAGACGTAGAGGGGACGAGAAGTAGAGGGGTGGAGGGAAGGAGCGATGTGGAGGGATGGAGAGGTGGAGGGATGGAGAGGTGGAGGGAAGTAGAAGTGGATGGAAGGACAGTGGGGGGAAGGAGAGATGGAGGAAAAGGGAGATCAACAGGTGGAGGGGTGGAGAGGTAGAGGGAAGAAGACATTGGTTGAAGGAGAGATGTGAGAGAAGGAGAGGTGGAGGGTTGGAGGGGTGCAGGGAAGGAGAGGTGGACAAGTGAAGGGGTGGAGAGGTGGACGAAAGGAGAGGGACAGGGGTGGAGAGGTTGAGGGAAGGCGAGATTGAGGGAAGGAAAGGTGGAGGGAAGGAGAGGTAGAATTAATGACAAATGGAGTGAAGTAGAGGTGGAGGGAAGGACAGTTGGAGAGAAGGACAGGTGGAGAGGTGGAGGGAAGGAAAGGTGGAGGGAAGGAGAGGTAGAATTAATGACAAATGGAGTGAAGTAGAGGTGGAGGGAAGGACAGTTGGAGAGAAGGACAGGTGGAGAGGTGGAGGGAAGGAAAGATGGAGAGGTGGAGGGGTGGAGACATAGAGGGAAGGAGAGGTGGAGAGAAAGAAAGGTGGTGGGAAGGAGAGGTGGGGGGAAGGAGAGGTGGAGGGAAGGAGAGATGGAATTAGAGAGAAGGAGTGAAGGAGAGGTGGAGGGAAGGAGAGGTGGAGGGAGAGGTGGAGGGAAGGAAAGGTGACGGGAAGTAGAGATGGAGTGAAGGAGATTTGGAGGGATGGAAAGGTGGAGGGGTGGAGAGGCAGAGGGATGGAGATTTGGAGGGATGGAAAGGTGGAGAGGCAGAGGGAAGTGGAGGTGGAGGAATGGAAAGGTGGATGGGGTGGAGAGGTGGAGGGGTGGAGAGGTTTCATTAAAAAGAGATGGAGAGGGAAGGAGAGGTGGAGAGATGGAGGGAATGAGAGGTGGAGGGAAGGAGAGGAGAGGGAAGGAGAGGTGGAGAGATGGAGGGAATGAGAGGTGGAGGGAAGGAGAGGAGAAGGGAAGGAGAGGTGGAGAGATGGAGGGAATGAGAGGTGGAGGGAAGGAGAGGAGAGGGAAGGAGAGGTGGAGAGATGGAGGGAATGAGAGGTGGAGGGAAGGAGAGGAGAAGGGAAAGAGAGGTGGAGAGATGGAGGGAATGAGAGGTGGAGGGAAGGAGAGGAGAAGAAAGGAGAGGTGGAGAGATGGAGGGAATGAGAGGTGGAGGGAAGGAGAGGAGAAGGAAGGAGAGGTGGAGAGATGGAGGGAATGAGAGGTGGAGGGAAGGAGAGGAGAAGGGAAGGAGAGGTGGAGAGATGGAGGGAAGGAGAGGTGGAGGGAAGGAGAGGAGAAGGGAAGGAGAGGTGGAGAGATGGAGGGAAGGAGAGGTGGAGGGAAGGAGAGGTGGAGAGATGGAGGGAAGGAGAGGAGAAGGGAAGGAGGGGAGAAGGGAAGGAGAGGAGAAGGGAAGGAGGGGGTTCTGTCGGCCATCGGCAGATTGGGATCTGGATGACAGGTTCCAGGTGATGTCTGGTATCTCCATGGATACCATGGCTTTGTTGGCAGTAATGGGGTAGAAGTAATTTCTGTAGCGTATAGCTTAGGGCTTCCTGGCTCTACGGCTAAGATTACAATAACAAGATGATACACACACAAAGACACACACAAAGACACACACACACCACACACACACACACACACACACACACCACACACACACCACACACATCAGAAGGATTAAAGTGGATATACTGTAACTTGTTTAGACCACAAAATACCTTTTCTACCGGGTTGATTGTAATGCCCACCAGAGAGAGAGAGTTGACTTTGTGCTGCTAGGTCCAAAGGAAAGGTTTAGGGAGTCAAGGTAAAACACATTATAGAGATACACTGTGTAGATATAGCTATAAAATTGTCAATTTAGCTCCGTTTTAACGTCTCCGTGTTGTGTGGTTCATCACTACAGTTACCACATGAGGAGAAACTAGCGTAGCCTTCTCATCGTTCACCCCCATAATATAACCTATGGAAGTCTATGATCCCTGTATACAGAGAGCTCCGCTATGACTAATATGTCAAGCAGTGACTGTATATTGGCAATGGTAAATGTCATGGGGTCTTGGCTAGCTTTCACTTTATTTGCACAGTATGAGGGGCGGGGGTGTGTCTATTTGTCAAAAACAGATGATGTGTGATGTCTAATATTAAACAAGTCTTGAGGTTTTGCTCGCCTGAGGTAGAGTACCTCATGATAACCTGGAGACCACACTATCTACCAAGAGAGTTTTCATCTGTATTATTCGTAGACGTCTCTTAACCACCACAAACCGATGCTGGCACTTAGACCACACTCAACCAGCTGTATAAGGCCACTCAACCAGCTGTATAAGGCCACTCAACCAACTGTATAAGGCCACTCAATCAGCTGTATAAGGCCAGTCAACCAGCTGTATAAGGCCACTCAACCAGCTGTATAAGGCCAGTCAACCAGCTGTATAAGGCCACTCAACCAGCTGTATAAGGCCAGTCAACCAGCTGTATAAGGCCACTCAACCAGCTGTATAAGGCCAGTCAACCAGCTGTATAAGGCCACTCAACCAGCTGTATAAGGCCAGTCAACCAGCTGTATAAGGCCACTCAACCAGCTGTATAAGGCCAGTCAACCAGCTGTATAAGGCCACTCAACCAGCTGTATAAGGCCAGTCAACCAGCTGTATAAGGCCACTCAACCAGCTGTATAAGGCTACTCAACCAGCTGTATAAGGCCACTCAACCAGCTGTATAAGGCCCTAAGCAAACAAGAACATGCTCATCCAGAAGCAGCACTCCTAGTGGCCGGGGACTTTAATGCAGGCAAACTTAAATAATTTTTACCAGCATGTCACATGTGCAACCAGAGGAGAAAAACCTCAAGAACATATTTACTCCACACACAGACATGTGTACAAAGCTTTCCCTCGCCCTCCATGTGGCAAATCTGACCATAATTCTATCCTCCTGATTCCTGCTTGCAATCAAAAACTAAATCAGGAAGTACCAGTGACTTGCTCAATACGGAAGTGGTCAGATGACGCAGATGCTAAGCTACAGGGCTGTTTTTCTAGCACAGACTGGAATATGTTCTGGGATTCCTACGATGGCATTGAGGTGTATATCACCTCAGTCACCGGCTTCATCAATAAGTGCATCGACAACGTCGTCCCCACAGTGACCGTAGGTACATATCCCAACCAGAAGCCATGGATTACAGGCAACATCCGCACTGAGCTAAAGGCTAGAGCTGCCACTTTCAAGGAGCGGTACACTAATCCGGACGATTATAAGAAATCCCTCTATGCCCTCAGACAAACCATCAAACAGGCAAAGCGTCAATACAGGACTACTACACCAGCTTTGACCCTCATCAGGTGTGGCAGGGCTTGAAAACTATTACGGACTACAAAGGGAAACCCAGCCGCGAGCTGCCCAGTGACATGAGTCTACCAGACAAACTAAATGCCTTTCATGCTTGCTTCGAGGCTAGCAACACTGAAGCATGCATGAGAGCACCAGCTGTCCCGGAGGAGTCTGTGATCACGCTCTCCGTAGCCGATGTGAGCAAGACCTTCAAACAGGTCAATGTTCACAAAGCCGCTGGGCCAGACGGATTCCCAGGACGTGTACTCAAAGCATGTGCCGACCAACTGGCAAGTGTCTTCACTGACATTTTAAACTTTTCCCTGACCGAGTCTGTAATACCTACATGTTTCAAGCAGACCACCATAGTCCCTGTGCCCAAGGAAGCGAAGGTAACCTGCCTAAATGATCACCGCCCGATAGCACTCACATCGGAAGCAATGAAGTGCTTTGAAAGGCTGGTCATGACACACATCAACACCATCATGTTGGAAACCCTAGACCCACTCCAATTCGCATACCTTATCTATGCATAGTTACTTTACAAATTACCTCAACTAACCTGCACCCACGCAAATTGACACGGTACTGGTACCCCCTGTATATAGCCTCACTATTGATATGTAATTTTCTTGTGTTACTTTTAGATTTTAGATTTTAGATTTCTTTTTACTTTAGTTTATTTATTTAGTAAAACTTTTCTTAATTAACTCTATTTTTTGAACAGCATTGTTGGTTAATGGCTTGTAAGTAAGCTTGTAAGTAAGCGTTTCACAGTCAATACCTGTTTTCGGCACATGTGACACAATAAAATGTGATTTGATTTTTAGTATAATGACATGCTTTAATAGTTAATATCATGGCAAGAAGAGAGGAAGCTGGTGGTCAACTCAGTCTGAATACAATACTTGATTAATAGCTATTTCACATCAGTGTTTACTTTGAATTTGTTATGTTGATACAAAAAAAAAAGGTAATGTGATCTAGTCAAGCAGAGGATTAAACCTTTTTTGTAATATTGTCTGGACAAACACAATAATGGGATGGGGGTAGGAGCCAATACCGTCTCTGCAGAAGACATCCTCTGCCTCCAAGCAGATGGGATGGGGATAGTAGCCTATACCTTCTCTCCAGAAGTCATCCTCTGCCTCCTAGCCAATGGGGGTAATAGCCTATACCTTCTCTCCAGAAGACATCCTATTCCTTCCAGCTGATGGGGGTACTAGTCTATACCCTCTTTCCAGAAGACATCCTCTGCCTCCGAGCCAATGGGATGGGGCTAGTAGCCTATTCCATCTCTCCAGACAACATCCTCTGCCTCCCAGCCGATGGGGGTTGGAGCCCAAACCCTCTGTGAGTTTTAACCATCATGGGGTATCCTCAGCTTCATGCCTATACGTCACTTTCCTTTTTATTTCTTTGGTTACTTAAAACCGGGAGGCAATAGTAAGAGGTAAGGGCCTACATTGCATTAGGATTCAGACACCTTCCCTTTTTCCACATTTTGTTATGTTACAGCCTTATACTAAAATTGTCACGTCTGCTCCCGGTCCCCCTCTCTGGTGCTCGAAGTCACCATTTCACTCATCATTACGCACACCTGCCACCATCGGTACGTGCACCCGTGCTTAATTATGCAACTCACCTGGACATCACGTCATTTACCTCCCTATATCTGTCACTTCCTCAGTTTCATTCCCGAGTCAGAGTTGATGTTGCTTTGTTTCTCTTGTCCAGATGCTGTTCTTTTTTAGTTTCATGTCTATTTATTATTAAATCTTCACCCTGAACTTGCTTCCGTCTCCCAGCGTCTGTGGATATGGAATCGTAAAAAAAATAGAAAAATGAGGATGAGGGGGAAAAAAAATTCCCCTCATCAATCTACACACATATACCCCTTAATAGCAAAGTGAACAAAAAATAAATAAATGCAAATGTATTACAAATAAGAAACAGAAATAACTTATTCACATAAGTATTCAGACCCTTTTCTATGAGACTCTAAATTGAGCGCAGGTGCATCCTGTTTCCATTGATCATCCTTGAAATGTTTTTACAACTTGATTGAAGTCCACCTGCGGTAAATTTGATTTATTGTACATGATTTGGAAAGGTACACATATGTCTATATAAGGTCGAAGGAATTGTCCGTAGAAGTCAGAGACAGGATTGTGTCAAGGCACAGATCTGGGAAAGGGTACCAAAAAATGTCTGCAGCATTGAAGGTCGCCAAGAACACAGTGGGGTCCATCATTCTTAGATGGAAGACGTTTGGAACCACCAAGACTTTTATAGAGCTGGCCGCCCGGCCAAATTGAACAATCAGGGAGAGGGCCTTTGTCAGGGTGGTGACCAAGAACCTGATGGTCACTCTGACAGAGCTCCAGAGGTACTCTGTGGAAATAGGAGAACCTTCCAGAAGGACAACCATCTCTGCAGCACTCCACCAATCAGGCCTTTATGGTAGAGTGGCCAGACGGAAGCAACCCCTCAGTAAAATGCACATGACAGCTCGCTTGGAGTTTGCCAAAAGGCACCTAAAGGACTCTCAGACCATGAAAAACAATATTCTCTGGTCTCAAGAAACCAAGATTGAACTCTTTGGCCTGAATGCCAAGCGTCACGTGTGGAGGAAACCTGGAACCATCCCTACGGTGAAGCATGGTGGTGGCAACATCATGCTGTGGGGATGTTTTATGGAGGCAGGGACTGGGAGCCTAGTCAGGATCCAGAGAAAGATGAACAGAGCAAAGTACAGAGAGATCCTTAAGGAAAACCTGCTCCAGAGCACTCAGGATCTCAGTCTGGGGCGAAGCTTCACCTTCCAACAGGACAACAACCCTAAGCACACAGCCAAGACAATGCAGGAGTCTCTGAATGTCCTAAGTCTCTGAATGTCCTAATCACTGCCAAACATGCTTCAACAAAGTACTGAATAATGGGGCTGAACACTTATGTAAATGTGATATTTTCGTTCTTTATTCTTTATTTGTAATAAATTTGCAAACATTTCTAAGAACCTGTTTTTGCTTTGCCATTATAAGATATTTTGTGTAGTTTAATGAGGGGGAAAAAACACATTCATCCGTTTTTTACAATAAGGCTGTAACGTAACAAAATGTGGAGAAAGTCAAGGGGTCCAAATACTTTCCGAATGCACTGTGTATAAGCTGTTTTCTGGAGGGCTTATAGTATCGCTGGAGAGAGACCAAACCTAATCCATGCAGATCCTTCTGCAAAGACTTCCGTGCTGGTGTTTCTATTGTTTTAACAACGCTGGCACACAGACTGGATTCCTCCTGACCTTATACTATTATAAATATAGATTTTGTGACTTTCACTGAGAAGGAGAGGGAGAAGGAGGACAATGCCGGTGCATCTTAAAGATAAGATAATGGCTGCTCCTCTCAGATCTGTTTTATTATGTGTTGAAATGAAACTTTTTTTTTGTTTAAGCTGCAATGGATGGATCACTCAGTTTTCATTATTTTTCTGTTCTTCTTTATTTGTCTTTCTCTAGGTCATTTTTCCCCAGAATAATATGCAGCTATAACCAGGCTGACTGGACAGAGCTTGCCAAGATGGCCGAGGTAGGTCTTAACAATACTCATTTCTTTCTTCAAATGTATAATCTTAAATGCTGTCCAAGTATTATTATTTCCGGTATTGAAATGTTTATATTTGTCACGACTAGCTTAGCTTCTTTCTCTGTTTCCCGTACTTGGGTTATATTGAATTTGACCTGAAGCTTTAAACCAGGCAGAAACCCACATCCACTGCCAGCGTTTAAACACCCCAAATATTGCATGAGAGGGATGTAAATCCTGGATTTGGAGTGGGTGTAACATGTAGTTATTTGCCCTAAACGTGTGGTGGGCTGCTATGTGACTGTAAACAAGGAGACAGATGACACTGTGGTAGTGAAACAATGATGGAAGGAGAGTGGGAGGGAGGGAGGGAGGGAGAGTGGGAGGAAGGGAGGGAAGGAGAATGGGAGGGAGGGAGGGAGGGAGGGAGGGAGGGAGGGAGGGAGGGAGGGAGGGAGGGAGGGAGGGAGGGAGGGAGGGAGGGAGGGAGGGAGGGAGGGAAGAAGAAGTGGGAGATACAGAGGGAGTGAGAGTGGGAGGGAGGGAGGGAGGGAGGGAGGGAAGGAGAGTGGGAGGGAGGGAGAGAAGGAGGGAGGGAGGGAGGGAGGGAAGGAGAGTGGGAGGGGGGAGGGAGGGAGAGTGGGAGGGAGGGAGGGAAGGAGAGTGGGAGGGAGGGAGAGTGGTAGGGAATGAGGGAATAAATATAGATAATCCAACGTAGCTAGGTGGAGATAAACCAACGTAGCTATAGACAAACCAACGTAGCTATAGATAAACCAACAAGGCTAGGTATAGATAAACCAATGTAGCTAGGTGTAGAGAAAACAATGTAGCTAGGTGTAGATGAACCAATGTAGCTAGGTGTAGATAAACCAACGTAGCTATAGATAAACCAACGTAGCTAGGTGTAGATAAACCAACGTAGCTAGTTGTAGATAAAACAACGTAGCTAGGTGTAGATAAAACAACGTAGCTATAGATAAACCAACGTAGCTAGGTGTAGATAAACCAACGTAGCTAGTTGTAGATAAACCAACGTAGCTAGGTGTAGATAAACCAACGTAGCTATAGATAAACCAACGTAGCTAGGTGTAGATAAACCAACGTAGCTATAGATAAACCAACGTAGCTAGGTGTAGATAAACCAACGTAGCTATAGATAAACCAACGTAGCTAGGTGTAGATAAACCAACGTAGCTAGTTGTAGATAAACCAACGTAGCTAGGTGTAGATAAACCAACGTAGCTATAGATAAACCAACGTAGCTAGGTGTAGATAAACCAACGTAGCTAGGTGTAGATAAACCAACGTAGCTATAGATAAACCAACGTAGCTAGGTGTAGATAAACCAACGTAGCTAGTTGTAGATAAAACAACGTAGCTAGGTGTAGATAATCCAACGTGGCTAGGTGGAGATAAACCAACGTAGCTAGGTGTAGATAAACCAACGTAGCTATAGATAAACCAACGTGGCTAGTTGTAGATAAACCAACGTAGCTAGGTGGAGATAAACCAACGTAGCTAGGTGGAGATAAACCAACGTAGCTAGGTGGAGATAAACCAACGTAGCTAGGTGGAGATAAACCAACGTAGGTAGGTGTAGATAAACCAATGTAGCTAGGTGTAGATAAACCAACGTAGCTACTTGTATTTAAACCAACATAGCTTGTATTTAAACCAACCTAGCTAGGTGTAGATAAACCAACGTAGCTAGATGTAGATAAACCAACGTAGCTAGGTGTAGATAAACCAACGTAGCTAGGTGTATATAAACCAGATTAGCTATAGATAAACCAACGTAGCTAGGTGTAGATAAACCAACGTAGCTATAGATAAACCAACGTAGCTAGGTGTAGATAAACCAACGTAGCTATAGATAAACCAACGTAGCTAGGTGTAGATAAACCAACGTAGCTAGTTGTAGATAAACCAACGTAGCTAGGTGTAGATAAACCAACGTAGCTATAGATAAACCAACGTAGCTAGGTGTAGAGAAAACAATGTAGCTAGTTGTAGATAAAACAACGTAGCTAGGTGTAGATGAACCAACGTAGCTAGGTGTAGATAAACCAGAGTACGGCTGTGTAGATAAACCAACGTAGCTAGGTGTAGATAAACCAATGTAGCTATAGATAAACCAACGTAGCTAGGTGTAGATAAGCCAATGTAGCTAGGTGTAGATAATCCAACGTAGCTAGGTAAGGAATAACCAACGTAGCTAGGTGTAGATAAACCAACGTAGCTAGGTGTAGATAATCCAACGTAGCTAGGTATAGAATAACCAACGTAGCTAGGTGTAGATAAACCAACGTAGCTAGGTGTAGATAAACCAATGTAGCTATAGATAAACCAACGTAGCTAGGTGTAGATAAGCCAATGTAGCTATAGATAAGCCAACGTAGCTAGGTGTAGATAAACCAACGTACAGCGGTGTAGATAAATCAACGTAGCTAGGTGTAGACCCCCGTGTTGAGGATCAGCGTGGCAGATGTGTTGTTACCTACCCTCAACAACTGCAGGTCCAGGATCCAGTTGCAGAGGGAGATTTTTAGTCCCAGGGTCCTTAGCTTAGTGATGAGCTTTGAGGGCACTATGGTGTTGAACTCTGAGCTGTAGTTAATGAATAGCATTCTCACATAGGTATTCCTTGTCCAGGTGGGAAAGGGCACTGTGGAGTGCAATAGAGTTTGCATCACCTGTGGATCTGTGTGTGTGGTATGCAACCTAGAGTGGGTCTAGGGTTTCTGGGATAATGGTGTTGATGTGAGCCATGATCAGCCTTTCAAAGCATTTCATGGCTACAGACATGAGTGCTACGGGTCTGTAGTCATTTAGGCAGGTTACCTTAGTGTTCTTGGGCACAGGGACTATGGTGGTCTGTTTGAAACATGTTGGTATTACAGACTCAGACAGGGAGAGGTTGAAAATGTCAGTGAAAACACTTGCCAGTTGGTCAGCGCATGCTAACACGTCCTGTTATCCGTCTGGCCCTGCGGCCTTGTAAATGTGGACCTGTTTGAAGTTCTTACTCACACCGGCTGCGGAGAGCGTGATCACACAGTCGTCTGGAACAACTGATGCTCTCATGCATGTTTCAGTATTACTTGCCTCGAAGCGAGCATCAAAGTTATTTAACTCGTCTGTTAGGCTTGTGTCACTGGGCAACTCTCGGCTGTGCTTCCCTTTGTAGTCTGTAATAGTTTGCAAGCCCTGCCACATCCGACGAGCGTCAGAGCCGATGTAGAACGATTCGAACTTAGTCCTGTATTGAAGCTTTGCCTGTTTGATGGTTCGTCGCAGGGCATAGTGGGATTTCTTATAAGCTTCCGGGTTAGAGTCCCGCTCCTTGAAAGCGGCAGCTCTACGCTTTAGCTCAGTGCGAATGTTGCCTGTAATCCATGGCTTCTGGTTGGGGTATGTGGGTAGAGTCACTGCGGGGACGACATCCTCGATAAACTTATTGATAAAACTCATCAATGCCATCGGATGAATCCCGGAACAAATTCTAGTCTGCGCTAGCAAAGCAATCCTGTAGTTTAGCATCTGCTTCCTCTGACCACTTTTTGATAGACCGAGTCACTGGTGCTTCCTGCTTTAACTTTGGCTTGTAAGCAGGAATCAGGAGGATATAATTATGGTCAGATTTGCCAAATGGAGGGCAAGGGAGAGCTTTGTACACATCTCTGTGTGTGGAGTAAAGATGGTCTAGAATTGTTTTCCCTCTGGTTGCACATTTGACATGCTAATAGAAATGAGGTAAAACTGATTTAAGTTTCCCTGCATTAAAGTCCCCGGCCACTAAGAGCGCCGCCTCTGGGTGAGCATTTTCCTCTTTGCTTATGGCGATATACAGCACATTGAGCGCGGTTTTAGTGCCAGCATTGGTCTGTGGTGGTATGTAGACAGGTACAAAAAATACAGATGAAATCTCTCTTGGTAGATAGTTTGGTCTACAGTTTATCATGAGATACTCTACCTCAGGCGAGCAAAACCTCGAGACTTCCTTAGATATCGTGCACCAGCTGTTGTTTACATATATGCACAGGCCCCCGCCCCGTGTCTTACCAGAGGTGGCTGTTCTGTCTGGCCGATAGAGTGTATAACCTGCCAGCTGTATGTTCTTAATGTTGTCGTTTAGCTACGACTCTGTAAAACATAAGATATTACGGTTTTAAATGTCCAGTTGGTTGGATAGACATGCTTTCAGCTCGTTCCATTTATTTTCCATCGATTGAACAATAGCTAGGAAGACGGAGGGCAAGGACAGATTAGCCTCTCGTCGCCTGATCCTCACAAGGCACCCTGATCTTTTGTCTCGAAATCTCAGTTTCCTTCTCCAGCGAATCATGAGGATGGGTTGGTTAAGAGCCGATAAGACGGCAGCCCTCCCCTCCAGCGCCATCAGTCATATATTCGATTTAAAGTGTGTGGTATGTAATTTTGTTTCCCTCCCTCCTTATCTCACCTTGAAAGCATTATTAGCATGATTATTCACTTACCATGGTTCCTTATCCATGAAAAATGTATACTTTCATAAAAAAGGATTGAGCATAACCCAGTGAAGTATGCCATGCAGGGGTAACTACTTTGGCAAGGAGTAGAGCTATGTTATTGCACCTGGGATTTGAACCCTCCTCCATCTGTTATCTCAGATCCTTATACACTGCTCAGCCCAGGAGAACTCAGAGGGGTTTGAAGAGCCTCTCTAGCCATGCATTTACATTTCATTTTATTAACCCCTGGTTGCAGCACCAGCAAATATAGGAGCATTTCGGGGATATAGTCCAAATCGGGATGTTGGACGAGAGAAAGGGTTGGGTTTGGTTAATTGCCCGGGTTCGGCAACAACCAACCTCAGGAGGAATAATAATTACAACCAGTATTTATCTTCTTCTTCATCATCATCTTCATCACATCTATTGTGCGTCTATTTAAGTACCTGTAGCCGTGGAAATATGAACTAAAAGCTGTATTCCTATGGCAACCACATTTTTCAAGGAAAGCATCCCCAAACCATCACACTACCACCACCATGCTTGACCGTATAAGGTCCTTCCTCTGGAATGCAGTGTTTTGGTTTTCACCATGAATAATGGGATCCATTTCGTCCAAAAAGTCATACTTTTGACTCATCTGTCCATAGAACATTTTTACAAGAGTCTTGATGATCATCCAGTTGCTTCCAGGTGCTTTTTTGGCAAACTTGAATCAACTTTTTGGATCAGATGTCAGACTGGGAAGAATTTACATTACATAAACATTGAATGCATATGTCTGCAGGGTCAAGTGGAAACGTAACCAACCAACTATTTTTATTTATTTTTGACATTTTTTATTGAAAACAATCACAGTAAATTACTTAATTGTCCAGAAATTATCAGATATTCAGAAATTATCAGATATTCAGATAAAACAGCTTTATTGGACTTTTAAGGAGCCAAGACACATGTATGTTTTTTGTCTGCTTGGCCATTTTGTGGTGGCAGTCAGACAGACAGACAACAGACAATTCTGCAATGTCTATTTGCGATATTACAACAACAAAGATGTTACTTCAAACAACCAAAAGTTTTTTTTTTTTGTTCAGTCGGACATCAGTTAGTTTTTTAGTTTAGTTTTAGTTTAGTTTAGTTTTTAGATAGTTTATGTGTCGAGGGGCTAGGATCAGTCTGTTATATCTGGAGTATTTCTCCTGTCTTACCAGTGTCCTGTGTGAATTTAAGTATGCTCCCTCTAATTCTCTCTCTCTCTTTCTCTTTCTCTTTCTCTCTCTCGGAGGACCTGAGCCCTAGGACCATGCCTCAGGACTACCTGGCCTGATGACTCCTTGCTGTCCCCAGTCCACCTGGTCGTGCTGCTGCTCCAGTTTCAACTGTTCTGCCTGCGGCAATGGAACCCTGACCTGTTCACCGGACGTGCTACCTTGTCCCGGACCTGCTGTTTTCGACTCTCTCTCTCTACCCCACCTGCTGTCTCTAACACTGAATGATCGGCTATGAAAAGCCAACTGACATTAACTCCTGAGCTGCTGAACGGTTGCACCCTCTACTACCACTGTGATTATTATTATTTGACCCTGCTGGTCATCTATGAACATTTGAACATCTTGGTCATGTTCTGTTATAATCTCCACCCGGCACAGCCAGAAGAGGACTGGCCACCCCTCAGAGCCTGGTTCCTCTCTAGGTTTCTTCCTAGGTTCCAGCTTTTCTAGGGAGTTTTTCCTAGCCACCGTGCTTCTACATCTGCATTGCTTGCTGTTTGGTGTTTTAGGCTGGGTTTCTGTACAGCACTTTGTGACATCGGCTGATGTAAAAGGGCTTTATAAATAAAAGTGATTGATTGATTGATCGATTGAATTGAGTGTATTTACAATTCATACAGCTGGAGTGGAGTGTATTTACAATTCATATAGCTGGAGTGGAGTGTATTTACTATTCATACAGCTGGAGTGGAGTGTATTTACAATTCATATAGCTGGAGTGGAGTGTATTTACTATTCATACAGCTGGAGTGGATCGTATTTACAATTCACAAAGCTGGAGAGGAGTGTATTTACAATTCATACAGCTGGAGTGGAGCGTATTTACTATTCATACAGCTGGAGTGGATCGCATTTACAATTCACAAAGCTGGAGAGGAGTGTATTTACAATTCACAAAGCTGGAGAGGAGTGTATTTACAATTCATACAGCTGGAGTGGATCGCATTTACAATTCACAAAGCTGGAGAGGAGCGTACTTACAATTCATACAGCTGGAGTGGAGTGTATTTACAATTCATACAGCTGGAGTGGAGTGTATTTACTATTCATACAGCTGGAGTGAAGTGTATTTACAATTCATACAGCTGGAGTGGAGTGTATTTACAATTCATACAGCTGGAGTGAAGTGTATTTACAATTCATACAGCTGGAGTGAAGTGTATTTACAATTCATACAGCTGGAGTGAAGTGTATTTACAATTCATACATCTGGAGTGAAGTGTATTTACAATTCATACAGCTGGAGTGGAGTGTATTTACTATTCATACAGCTGGAGTGAAGTGTATTTACAATTCATACAGCTTGAGAGGAGTGTATTTACTATTCATACAGCTGGAGTGAAGTGTATTTACAATTCATACAGCTGGAGTGGAGTGTATTTACAATTCATACAGCTGGAGTGGAGTGTATTTACAATTCATACAGCTGGAGAGGAGCATATGTTTGGTGCAAAGCATATCTGTGCTACAGTCTCTGTGTATGTATGCATGTGTGTGTCTATGTGTGTGCGTGTGTGTCTATGTGTGTGCGTGTGTGTGTGTGCTTGCGCATGTGGGGATGGGGATGAAGACATGTCTAACAAACAATCTTTGCTCTCTGGTATGGATCCCCTCATCCTTTTCTCTCTGAACTGAGCCCACAGTATTACAGCCAGGTCTACCGCGATATGTAAGTATTTGTGATTCACCACCTGGATTCGGTCTTACAGTGTGTAGCAAAATTTGAAAACGTTTATTTTTATTTTTAGATTGGATAATAGAGACTACAAAATGGAATATCATACACGACATGTTTGAGGAGCTACGGAAAAGTATTTGTACTTTGAAAGTTGATACGCTTGTAAACTCACTTTTGAGAAAAGGGTCCTTTGAATGTTTTGGTACCAACTAGAGAGCTCTCCTTTGACCCATTCAGCATTGTTCACACCCTCTGAAGCCAGCGCCACCCATCTCTTTAAGGATTCACTCGTGAGGTAGTAAAGATTAAGACTAAAAGTGGTAGTAGCCTACACTAAGGCAAACAGAAAGTGTCCAGATTAAAATATGTTATAAATATTAGATGACACTTACCCAGACACACTTGTCTAAATTGATGGGTCATTTGAAATAAATGCTTTAACCCCCAGTCACATCCAGTGGTGGAAAAAGTATTACATTATCATACTTGAGTAAAAGTATAAATCATTTCAGATTCCTTACATTTAAACCAGACGGCACAATTTAAAAATATATATATTATTTGACGGATAGCCAGGGGCACAATGTAAATAAGTCACAAAATTCAAAGTAAAAACATAAACCGTTTAAAATTCCTTATATTAAGCAAACCAGACGGCACAATTCTAACCGTCAACAGACGTAATCTACAAACAAAGCATTTGTGTTTTAGTGAGTCTGCCAGATCAGAGGCAGTATACGGGATGACCAGGGATGTTCTCTTGATAAGTGTGCCAATTGGACAATTTTCCTGTCAAAATGTAACAAGTACTTTTGGGTGTCAGAAATGAAAATGTATGGAGTAAAAAGTACATTATTTTCTTTACGAATGTAGTGAAGTAAATTTGCCAAAAAAATATAAATAGTAAAGATACCAAAAAAAACTACTTAAGTAGTACTTTAAAGTATTTTTACTACAATGCCCAAATGTCTTCACACCAGCATACTTTATATACTGTTGCACATGCACTTATCACATAGTATTCCATACATAAGTTACGGCCATGGAACCTGAGTATCATGACAAAAGGCGAGTCCCAGATGCAGATGGTTGGAGTCTTACAATGTTTATTAATCCAAAATGAGTAGGCAAAAGAATGGTCGTGGACAGGCAAAAGGTCAAAACCAGTTCAGAGTCCAGGAGGTACAGAGTGGCAGACAGGCGCAAGGTCACGGCAGGCAGAATGGTCAGGCAGGCGGGTA
This sequence comes from Salvelinus alpinus, assembly GCF_045679555.1. NCBI lineage: Eukaryota > Metazoa > Chordata > Actinopteri > Salmoniformes > Salmonidae > Salvelinus > Salvelinus alpinus. Next base: position 9,706,354 of record NC_092095.1, read on the forward strand.
CAGAGTCCAGAAACAGGCAATGGTCAAAACCAGGAGGACTAGCAAAAGGAGAATAGCAAAGGCAGGAGAACGGGGAAAAACGCTGGTTGACTTGGAACATACAAGACGAACTGGCACAGAGAGACAGGAAACACAGGGACAAATACACTGGGGAAAATAAGCGACACCTGGAGGGGGTGGAGACAATAACAAGGCCAGGTGAAACAGATCAGGGTGTGACATAGAGCAAGTTTTTTTTCTGCACCCCCCCCTCCCTCCAATACTAACAACTACATTATGTAGTTTCTGGTTGACAGCCCCCCTGTTCATAAACAGATGCATGCGCCATATATTTGTTGTGGACACTTGATACGGTCACATGATATTGTTGCGGTATGTCACAAAATCATGTTACGACCACACACATCAATATTAATTTCATATCAATATTTTGCTAAGTCTTGCTAAGTGGATGGGTCACCACTACAGTGGGTCACCCTACAGAGGGTGTAAACGGTACAGCCAAATGGTTACTTGCATAGTAGCAATATCAGAAATAGATAGTGTCAATATAAAAAATACAGTATGTACAAGAACAATATCAATAACGATATCAGTGATAGAGGTAGTTATATGCATACAATCAGGGGTAAAGTGGCTGAGCAGCAGGATAACAAAAAATAGCAGCAGCAACGTATGGCGTGTGTGTTAGGAGAGAGTCATGTGAATAGAGGCACTGCAGATAGTGTTGATGACTGGTCCGTCCAAACCACACATGAACAAGGGAATCGATATCCGGAGAGCCTGTTTCTGTCCTGCCCTTGACTTTGGTGCAGGGCATGTGATGTCCATAGCCTCTTCGTCACAAAACTCCCAGATCTTCTCAAAAAGATAAGTTTGTCTAGCCGTGTCCAGTCCAGGTGATGCTTCTTCAGGCAGACCATCTATGGGAGGAAGGATGTCAGCGTTGCTCAGCAGCTGAAACCTGGTCCAGACAGTCTGAACGCTCCTTGGAGACAACACCAGGCTCCAGAGCGTCGAAGCTGTAAAACAGGGAAAAATAACAACAAAACAAATCAGACATTACATACAACCAAAACATGAATTCACCTCCCAAGTTTAGGAAAGAATAACCTCATACAATGAAAAGTATTTTTTTTACCTGAAGTGCTGGTACTGCTTGATCTGTGGCAGCGGCCTGAAGTACGGAGTCAGGTGTTGTTGCCAGCCATAGATTTCCACCAGCAACGTACCTCCCTCCAGTCCAACCAGCTGTGGGATGTTGTCCCCTGTCACAGTGCTGTACTTCACAACACAAGCAATCTCAGACAAAGTGATCTTCTGAAGCACTGCTTGATGATGCCCGAAGCACCAGTCGGGGGCAAACTTGGTGTGGCCTGTGATCAGGAAGTGAAGGTCCAGATTGTGGTGGAGCTTGTGCATGGTCCACCAGGCACAATACCAGAGCACAAACTTGTTCTTGTTTTGGCCACTGCAGTTATCACAATTCAGGTCCACATGTGTTTTCCCAACTCCGTAGTTGGTGAAGAAATGGTGCATGTAGTTGATGATTGCACTGCTGCTTTTACTTGGGCCAGCTCTCTTTTTGATGACTGTACGACTGGTGGATTAGAGTCAGGCGTGTTCTACTGATTGATGCTGAAAGACAAATTCCAGATACAAGTATTTGAGCATTATTATACAATAGATGCAAAATGACATTCTGAGATAAGATCACTACACACAGTTCATACAGGTAACGTTAGCTACTGTAGCTAGCCAGCCATCTAACGTCAGCTGGCTAGCTAACAGCAAGCTTCAACTAGCAATACAAACCGATTGTCATAGCTAGCTAAAGCTAACCAATAGGTTCAATGTTAGCTAGCTAACATTAGGCTATAACTAGCAATGCGAAATGGCATTCTGGAGAAAACATTACTAACGTTACACACACCTCATACACATAAATTAATGTTAGCTAGCAAGCCAGCCATCTATCGAACTCCAGCTGGCTAGCTAACAACAAGCTTCAGCTTGCAATGAAAACAACTTTCTGACAAAATTAGAAACGTATAATATCTGAATCTGTAGCTAGACTCTTACCTGTATACATGGATGAAAGCTTCACGGCCGACTGCAACCCCTTTTATTAAGACATCCTGTGTTGTTTCAGTTTAGCTTGGCCCGTTGTGTTCCAATGATTTCAAAACGTGTTATTTTTTTATTTATTAAAAAATATATATATATTCATTCGTTTTTATTTATTTTAATTTTTTATTACCAGTGTAGAAAAGTATGTATACATACAATAGACAATGCTAACATATGCTAGGGGGTACAACAAATGACAGATTATACAAAGACCTTGAAAGAAACACACATATTGATTGTTTTAACAGCTTTCTAATTAGAAGGATGTAGAATGGTCTTAATGTACTGCTCAAATTCCTTCTAGAAAACACAGAAGCGTGGTTTTTTATTAGTGAATTTACATTGATGAATATGAAATTTTGCCATTAGCACAATTAGTTGTATGAGGTCAAATTGTTTTTCTTTATCTTTATTATGGTTAAGGAAACCGAGCAGCACATTTTCCCATTCAAAACATGTCATTTTCAGAGTGACAGAGAGTCAGCATTCGTCATCCAGAAAATAGTCTGCAGACCAATCCAAACTCATCTCTCGGAATGTCTAGCTCACTCATCGTCTCAGCCAACCATGGCTAGGGGGAAAGTTGCTGTCTTTCTCTGGGGCTAATCCAACTAGGCTCGTAATTTAACAATTGTATTCGTATTTACAGATGACATACAAGTTTGATATTAAGGCACATGAAAGTCCACATGTTCGAGGAGGAATTTCTGGCAAAAAATTTACATTTTAATACTAATTTAAAAAAAATAAGTTCAATAGGCTCTCCTGTAAAGTCGTGACTTGCGACATAGGCCTAGTTTCCTGAATCGGGTCACATTTGACGTCTACCCATGTCTGAGGACGTCGGGATATGTTGCGGAAACCGGCCACTAGGGGGCAACAGTGGGTGTTGTGGATCAGCCTCCGATTCCAAACGTTGCAAGTTTAAATCCAACGAAAGTTGAGTTGAGTTTTGTTTTATCCCAAACTTTAACGCTTACCTTAAAAATTAAGAGTTATTGCCTAACCTTCTGATTTTGAAGTTAACCCCCCAGAGTCGTTGTCCTCTCCCCAGCCACTCCGCTCCTAATCCTGACTATGACGGAGTCTATCCTTGCCTCTTGCTCCTGTGCACTTTGTAAGGCAAAAATTATTTATTTCCCCTCTCTTTAATGGTCATCAGTCTAAGGTCAAATCATAAATCCACAGCTGGAGACTCTCTGGCAGGTTTGTGGAGCTGTTTGTAATTGTTTAAATCTCTCTTGTGATTTGTTTTAAAGCCCCCAGGGGAATGTAATTGCCTGTCAGATGTCGTTCTAGCTCATCCGCTCTTCTCTCACCCTTGTCTCGATGCGTTCGTTCGACGCAACCCCCCCTCTTTCTCTCTCTCTCTCTCTCTCTCTCTCTCTCTCTCTCTCTCTCTCTCTCTCTCTCTCTCTCTCTCTCTCTCTCTCTCTCTCTCTCTCTCTCGTCGTTTGATGCCCATCCATATGGAACAGTTATCTGTCTCGTCTATTTTAGGCCTCTCTTGTTTCAGTCTCTGTTGTTTTGCATTGACTTGCATTCCCATGAAGGTACATTTTGTCTTCTGCTTGTTGTTGTGGTGTTGGTGCATGAATTAATGCAATTATCCAACATGGTGTAACACTGAAATACAAATTGAATGAATTGTTAAAAGATTCATTCCTTAACCGACTGACTGACTAACCGAAGACTCAACTCTACTACTGTCGTTACCGTAGTGAGCACCTAACTGACATTTCAGCTTCTGACGTCTCCACTACACTTACAGTTGTCGTCTCCACTACACTTACAGTTGACGTCTCCACTACACTTACTGTTGACGTCTCCACTACACTTACAGTTGACGTCTCCACTACACTTACTGTTGACGTCTCCACTACACTTACTGTTGAAGTCTCCACTTCCTGTTGAAGTCTCCACTACACGTATGGTTGAAGTCTCCACTTCCTGTTGAAGTCTCCACTACACGTATGGTTGAAGTCTCCACTTCCTGTTGAAGCCTCCACTACACGTATGGTTGAAGTCTCCACTTCCTGTTGAAGCCTCCACCACAGACCTATTTTGTCAACGCCTTTTTATTTCTTCAAAACACAAGATTTAGCTTTTATGAAGATAAGTGATCACACTGTCTGATACACCAAACTGATATATCATGCACCGGTTTCTAATTCACTCTTTTTCTGTCAAAAGAGAAACACTCTATTCTACTACACAACAGCCAACATTTTCCTTTGTTGTTACTGAACAACTCTGTGGTGGTGACTGATAAGTAGCATCCATGATATCAGTACGTCATTGCATCAGCAGTGTCAATGAAGTTAAACGTGGCTGATATTTTCTGATCGAGTAGCTTCATATTCAGGGTAGAGACTCGGAATTGAAGGTGTAGCCATCCACTCACTTGTGTGTTTGATCGGGTGTGAGGGGGGGACCGAGGGGGGACCGAGGGGGCCAATGAAACTCACTGAAGCAGTGGGTTGCAGCATTTGTTCTGGTATGTTGGAGATTCCACTCCAATGAAGCATTGATTTCTCCTCAATGCACTCCCAAAATGCATCTCTTGCCATAACCTCACGTTTAGCAAATCAAAATCAAATCAAATTTTATTGGTCACATACACATGGTTAGCAGATGTTAATGCGAGTGTAGCGAAATGCTTGTGCTTCTAGTTCCGACAGTGCAGTATTATCTAACAAGTAATCTAACAAATTCACAATGACTACCTTATACACACAAATGTAAAGGGATGAATGAGAATATGTACATATAAATATATGGATGAGCGATGGCCGAGCGGCATAGGCAAGGTTGCAATAGATGGTATAAAATACAGTACATACAGTACATATGATATAAGTAATGTATGAAATGTAAACATTATTAAAGTGACATTATTTAAAGTGCCATTGTTTAAAGTGACTAATGATTAATTTATTAAAGTGGCCAGTGATTGGGTCTCAATGTAGACAGCAGCCTCTCTGAGTTAGTGATTGCTGTTTAGCAGTCTAATGGCCTTGAGATAGAAGCTAACATTTAGTGAAATGGGATAATCCTCTATCTGCCTTGTCTTCGCTCGGTAAACGATAGTGTCTCACATGATATGCTGCGTTGTCTGAGTTTAATGTAGCGTTTGGTTAACCACTTTTAGTACTTGCCTGTAGTCAACACATTTATCTATTTGTCATTTTGTAGCTTGTCATCATAACAGAATATGAAGATCAGTCACCAGGGTGTACTACGTGGGAATGAAACTACAGTATGCCCGGGCCCTTTGTAGACCATTACATAGGGAATAGGGTGTCTTTTGGGACTTGAGAACAGAGACGATGTGTGACGCAGCATTCCCTAAATGTTTACACATTAGCCTGTCTCTCTGTGAGGGTTAAATTGTGCTTTTGACTTGAATATGTGTGACACGGCCGGTCATCTAGCTGCTCGTAGCCTGGCGATGTGGTGGTAGAGAGAGAGAGAGAGAGAGAGAGAGAGAGAGAGAGAGAGAGAGAGAGAGAGAGAGAGAGAGAGAGAGAGAGAGAGAGAGAGAGAGAGAGACCACCACTGACACTGTAGCACCCACCAACTCACAACGTTAAAACAACAAGGCCATTAAAATGTGAAGTAGTGCTGCTAGAAGGGTCTTTTTAAAAAGCTCACGTCACAGATTATCACCCTACTCCCCTCAGGAGGTTGTTACCATCACTGCTGGTGTACAGCACGACTGGCAGCCTGTTATTTCAACTACTTTTTAGGGGCTGAAAACTACGGTTGTAATCTGATGGTATCATGATATTGCAGCTTTACCTCTGCAGTAAACTGTAGTGTAGCGTGTAGCCTACCAATCCTGACTGGAGATAATATCATGATTCTCAGAGCCTCCAATTCCCTCTCGTTTGGTATGCATGTACAGTATCTAGGAGTGAGAGAGGAAGGTTTAGCTGGTAGCTAGACATCACTAATGATGAAACTTTGTCAAGTTTGCTTTACAGTGACTAAAGCAGTGACTAAATCAGTGACTAAAGCAGTGACTAAAGCAGTGACTAAAGCAGTCACTAAAGCAGTGACTAAAGCAGTGACTAAAACAGTGACTAAAACTGCGACTAAAGCAGTGACTAAAACAGTGAATAAAGCAGTGACTAAAACAGTGACTAAAGTAGTGACTAAAGCAGTGGCTAAAGCAGTGACTAAAGCAGTGACTTAAACAGTGACTTAAACAGTGACTAAAGCAGTGACTAAAGCAGTGACTAAAACAGTGACTAAAACAGTGACTTAAACAGTGATTAAAACTGTGACTAAAGCAATGACTAAAGCAGTGACTAAAGCAGTGACTAAAGCAGTGACTAAAGCAGTGACTTAAACAGTGACTAAAACTGTGACTAAAGCAGTGACTAAAGCAGTGACTAAAGCAGTGACTAAAACAGTGACTAAAGCAGTGACTAAAACAGTGACTAAAGCAGTGACTAAAGCAGTGATCAAAACAGTGACTAAAGCAGTGACTAAAGCAGTGATCAAAACAGTGACTAAAGCAGTGACTAAAGCAGTGACTAAAACAGTGACTAAAGCAGTGACTAAAGCAGTGATCAAAACAGTGACTAAAGCAGTGACTAAAGCAGTGACTAAAACAGTGACTAAAACAGTGACTAAAGCAGTGACTAAAGCAGTGATCAAAACAGTGACTAAAGCAGTGACTAAAGCAGTGACTAAAACAGTGACTAAAACAGTGACTAAAGCAGTGACTAAAGCAGTGATCAAAACAGTGACTAAAGCAGTGACTAAAGCAGTGACTAAAACAGTGACTAAAACAGTGACTAAAGCAGTGACTAAAGCAGTGACTAAAACAGTGACTAAAGCAGTGACTAAAACAGTGACTAAAGCAGTGACTAAAGCAGTGATCAAAACAGTGACTAAAACAGTGACTAAAACGGTGACTAAAGCAGTGACTAAAGCAGTGACTAAAACAGTGACTTAAACAGTGACTAAAACTGTGACTAAAGCAGTGACTAAAGCAGTGACTAAAGCAGTGACTAAAACAGTGACTAAAACAGTGACTAAAGCAGTGACTAAAGCAGTGACTAAAACAGTGACTAAAACAGTGACTAAAGCAGTGACTAAAGCAGTGACTAAAGCAGTGACTAAAACAGTGACTAAAACAGTGACTAAAGCAGTGACTAAAACAGTGACTAAAACAGTGACTAAAACAGTGACTAAAGCAGTGACTAAAGCAGTGACTAAAGCAGTGACTAAAACAGTGACTAAAACAGTGACTAAAGCAGTGACTAAAACAGTGACTAAAACAGTGACTAAAACAGTGACTAAAACAGTGACTAAAGCAGTGACTAAAACAGTGACTAAAACAGTGACTAAAACAGTGACTAAAACAGTGACTAAAGCAGTGACTAAAGCAGTGATCAAAACAGTGACTAAAACAGTGACTAAAACAGTGACTAAAGCAGTGACTAAAACAGTGACTAAAGCAGTGACTAAAGCAGTGATCAAAACAGTGACTAAAACAGTGACTAAAACAGTGACTAAAACAGTGACTAAAGCAGTGACTAAAGCAGTGACTAAAACAGTGACTAAAACAGTGACTAAAGCAGTGACTAAAACAGTGACTAAAACAGTGACTAAAACAGTGACTAAAACAGTGACTAAAACAGTGACTAAAGCAGTGACTAAAACAGTGACTAAAACAGTGACTAAAGCAGTGACTAAAACAGTGACTAAAACAGTGACTAAAACAGTGATCAAAACAGTGACTAAAACAGTGACTAAAACAGTGACTAAAACAGTGACTAAAACAGTGACTAAAACAGTGACTAAAGCAGTGACTAAAGCAGTGATCAAAACAGTGACTAAAACAGTGACTAAAGCAGTGACTAAAACAGTGACTAAAACAGTGACTGCAGAACAGTAAGTGATATAAATGGCAGAAACGACACATTACTTGACCACAACCACAACCTTTGTAATCTAGATAAAGAAAGAAGCGAAGGCTAAAGAAAAGCAATGAAAGCTCAGATTTTTCATCTTAGCATATTGACAGGAGTCTCAGCCCATGGGCCCGCGGTGGGGAGGGGAATGAATGAAACGAACGAACGAACGAACGGGTTCCCGTCTGTAACCGGGGAAGGAGACAAAGCTATTTTCTCTCACAGTAGCCGTACATTTCCAGAGTTATATCCCCTCCACCGTTAGATTTTCTGCTGTAAAACAAAAAGCGAATCAAATCTGTGTGCCCGCAGGCAGGTAACCTCTGCGTGAACTAAAGAGAGAGAAGCAATATCATTCCATCACTCCCCTTCTCGTGCGTGGCCCGGCTGTGCCAAACTCAACGCAACGCTGTGGAAAAACATTCATTCTGACGCTATGGAAATAGGAGGGAAATCTAATTTTAATGGCTCATTAATATGCAATTTCACTAAGTCATTCAAAAAAGCTTGGATTGTACAAAGGAACGGAAGCTTTTTGTACTGCACTTTGTTTTTGAAGGTCTCTAATTTAACATTTTGTTGTTATTTTTTAATTCAAATAAGAAGGGATGTTGATGTTGGATGTAGCCTGTACGTGTTCATCACAATGTAATTATCTAATGAGTTTATTTATAGATTACCCTATTACAATATTATTGATGCATTGACTAGGATATTATTCTCATTTGATGGCAGTTTTCATTATTTTACATTTGATCACACTGGTGATGATGGTGTGATTGGTGGGTGGAGTCTAATGGTTGAGTGATTAAGGCGGGCGGGCGGGGACAGACAGACAGACAGACAGACAGACAGACAGACAGACAGACAGACAGACAGACAGACAGACAGACAGACAGACAGACAGACAGACAGACAGACAGACAGACAGACAGACAGACAGACAGACAGACAGACAGACAGACAGACAGACAGACAGACAGACAGACAGACAGACAGACAGACAGACAGACCTGGGCTAGAGTAGAGGTTCTGTTATCTCATAGCTCTTATTCACATTTGACTCAGCATCCACAGGCAACTAATTTCTCCTTCCTTACCTTTGATATCTCTCCTCTATCCTCTCCTTCCCTTTGATATCTCTCCTATATCCTCTCCTTCCCTTTGATATATCTCCTCTGTCCTCTCCTTCCCTTTGATATATCTCCTCTGTCCTCTCCTTCCCTTTGATATCTCTCCTATATCCTGTTCTTCCTTTTGATATCTCTCTTCTATCTTCTCCTTCCCTTTGATATCTCTCCTCTATCCTCTCCTTCCCTTTGATATCTCTCCTCTATCCTCTCCTTCCCTTTGATATCTCTCCTCTATCCTCTGCTTCCCTTTGATATCTCTCCTCTATCCTCTCCTTCCCTCTGATATCTCTCCTCTATCCTCTCCTTCCCTTTGATATCTCTCCTCTATCCTCTCCTTCCCTTTGATATCTCTCCTCTATCCTCTCCTTCCCTTTGATATCTCTCCTCTATCCTCTCCTTCCCTTTGATATCTCTCCTCTATCCTCTGCTTCCCTTTGATATCTCTCCTCTATCCTCTCCTTCCCTTTGATATCTCTCCTCTATCCTCTGCTTCCCTTTGATATCTCTCCTCTATCCTCTCCTTCCCTCTGATATCTCTCCTCTATCCTCTCCTTCCCTTTGATATCTCTCCTCTATCCTCTCCTTCCCTTTGATATCTCTCCTCTATCCTCTCCTTCCCTTTGATATCTCTCCTCTATCCTCTCCTTCCCTTTGATATCTCTCCTCTATCCTCTGCTTCCCTTTGATATCTCTCCTCTATCCTCTCCTTCCCTTTGATATCTCTCCTCTATCCTCTCCTTCCCTTTGAAAGCTCTCAACTATCACCTCCTTCCCTCCATCTGCTCTTCCACTCTGGGATTGTTAACGAGAGAACCGACCTCTGTAAAATGTTAATTTCAGGTGTAAGCCAGTGCTACCATCCTAACACTCTCACTTCTCTGGCAGGGTCCATCAGAGGTACAGCAGGGTCCATCAGAGGTACAGCAGGGTCCATCAGAGGTACAGCAGGGTCCATCAGAGGTACAGCAGGGTCCATCAGAGGTACAGCAGGGTCCATCAGAGGTACAGCAGGGTCCATCAGAGGTACAGCAGGGTCCATCAGAGGTACAGCATGGTCCATCAGAGGTACAGCAGGGTCCATCAGAGGTACAGCAGGGTCCATCAGAGGTACAGCAGGGTCCATCAAAGGTACAGCAGGGTCCATCAGAGGTACAGCAGTGTCCATCAGAGGTACAGCAGGGTCCATCAGAGGTACAGCAGGGTCCATCAGAGGTACAGCATGGTCCATCAGAGGTACAGCAGGGTCCATCAGAGGTACAGCAGGGTCCATCAGAGGTACAGCAGGGTCCATCAGAGGTACAGCAGGGTCCATCAGAGGTACAGCAGGGTCCATCAGAGGTACAGCAGGGTCCATCAGAGGTACAGCAGGGTCCATCAGAGGTACAGCAGGGTCCATCAGAGGTACAGCAGGGTCCATCAGAGGTACACAGGGTTCTCCTTCCCTCCCAGAACCAGTACCAGGCTTCTTCTCTATCCTCCCTTCCTTCCCTCCCTCTCCTCACTCTACCTCCTAATCCCCCACACACCCCTACCCCCTCCTCTTCCTCTACTCTCTTCACCCCTCTGCTCCCCCCACGGTCTCTGTGCCCCCTTGACAGGAGTGCTAGCTGGACTGGCCCCCATCTGCTGTGTAATAAGCTGTCTGTTAGGGGCCAGGGCGTGCCACGCCCTCTGTGCGAGCAGGGCTTTTACAAGTAGCATCTGTTTGGGCGCTCTTGCTTGGCTGGAGGCCACGACCCAGCCTCTAGTGCAGCAGCCATAATGCAATTTTCCATGACCCTTTGGGAGGATTAGTTTAGTCCCTCTTCTTCCTGTGTGGCGGCCAGTGATACCTGGTCAAGTATCTGAGAGAGTATCTTTCTCTCTTTGCTTTCTACTCTCTCTGTTCTCTGTATTTTTCTGTTTTCTCTATCTCTCCCTGCTCTCTCTATATCTCTCTCCAAGAGAGATCTTATCAATAATTGTATTTATATTTGTTATTTTTTTACTTTTACCCTTTTTTCTCCCCAATTTTGTGGTATTCAATTGGTAGTTTCAGTCTTGTCCCATCGCTGAAACTCCCGTACGGACTCAGGAGAGGCAAAGGTTGTGCGTCCTCCGAAAACACGACCCAGCCAAGCCGCACTGCTTCTTGACACAACGCCCACTTAACCCGGAAGCCAGCCGCACCAATGTGTCGGAGGAAACACCGTACACCTGGCGACCGTGTCAGCGTGCATTGCACCCGGCCCGCCACAGGAGTCGCTAAAGCGCGGTGGGACAGGAACATCCCTGCCGGCCAAACCCTCTCCAAACCCGGATGACGCTGGGCCAATTGTGCGCCGCCCTATGGGTCTCCTGGTCGTGGCCGGCTGTGACAGAGCTTGGACTCGAACCAGGTTCTCTAGTGGCACTGCGATGCGCGCCACTCGGGACAGGCCCATCTTATCAATTGTTACAATGTTTTATTTACATCCCAGAATAATCAGATAATCCATGACTACAACCGACGGCAAATACATCAAATACATCAATGAATACGTTGGCTGGGTGCAGGATGTGAAAGATCTAGCCAATGAATGTCCCCGGGTCTAGCCAGCGCTATCAACCATCTCTACGGAGCCCAGCTATAAGGCCTTTCTCTTGAATTTGGCAGGCAGGCGGGCGGGCGGGCGGGCGGGCGGACAGCCAGGCAGGCAGACAGGCAGGCAGGCAGGCAGGCAGGCGGATGGTAGTGGACTGGTTGAACCCTCCTCTCCACTCTTGTTTATATCCTGTTTAAGTCTTGAATAAATCAAGGAAAATTGCTATGCATGGCACTTTGCTCGAGACACAAGTGCATACATCTAATATCTTCTCCAAATCCTGGAAGGGAATTGTAGCATGTCCTACAGAGTAACCTTCCCTGTACCCTCTCAGCCACCGGTTAGAATACATTTTACATATTTTTAGACACCGATATGATTCTATTCACCCCCCCCTCAAACCCCCCCCCCACCCGCCCAGCTTCAGTCATATTGTATATTTAGACCTAGAGATCCATGCCATTCAAATCTCATTCAATAAATAGCTGTTATTTTTTTTATGTGCTACTGAATCACATAGCGTGACCTGGAAATAGAAAGGAAACAGCTTGTATTTTCTTTCTTTCAGGCCTTACTATTTTCATTTAGTTCTTTATAAATCTTTGCTAATGGTTTAAAAAAATATAATGCTAACCTTTAGCCTGTGTGAGAGACTGACCCTCAGTGTTCAGTCTGCTTCAAAGACCTTGTAAATCTCTCTTCTTTATACTGGAGAGCAAAACCCCTGGCTCAAGGGGATATATGCCAACAGTTATTGGATATTTCCAAACAAAAGCCCATTTCCTCTGAAAGAAAGGGGTGATGGAGAGAGGAGGGAGGGAGGGAGGTGAGAGATAGGACTGAGAGATAAAGAGAGAGAGAGATAAAGAGATAAAGAGAGAGAGGGAGAGGGGGAGAGAGAGAGAGAGAACAACAGGAAAACAATAGGAGTTGAGAGAAGATAGTTACTTGCAGACAGATAATGTGAGGAGGGAGTGTTGACTAACAGTGAGGTAGAGAGACAGACAGGAGAGATGACTAACACTGAGGTAGAGAGACAGACAGGAGAGATGACTAACAGTGAGGTAGAGTGACAGACAGGAGAGATGACTAACAGTGAGGTAGAGAGACAGACAGGAGATATGACTAAGAGTGAGGTAGAGAGACAGACAGGAGAGATGACTAACAGTGAGGTAGAGAAACAGACAGGAGAGATGACTGACAGTGAGGTAGAGAGACAGACAGGAGAGATGACTAACAGTGAGGTAGAGAGACAGACAGGAGAGATGACTGACAGTGAGGTAGAGAGACAGACAGTAGAGATGACTGACAGTGAGGTAGAGAGACAGACAGGAGAGATGACTAACAGTGAGGTAGAGAGACAGACAGGAGAGATGACTAACAGTGAGGTAGAGAAACAGACAGGAGAGATGACTGACAGTGAGGTAGAGAGACAGACAGGAGAGATGACTAACAGTGAGGTAGAGAGACAGACAGGAGAGATGACTAACAGTGAGGTAGAGAGACAGACAGGAGAGATGACTGACAGTGAGGTAGAGAGACAGACAGGAGAGATGACTAACAGTGAGGTAGAGAGACAGACAGGAGAGATGACTGACAGTGAGGTAGAGAGACAGACAGGAGAGATGACTAACAGTGAGGTAGAGAAACAGACAGGAGAGATGACTAACAGTGAGGTAGAGAGACAGACAGGAGAGATGACTAACAGTGAGGTAGAGAAACAGACAGGAGAGATGACTAACAGTGAGGTAGAGAAACAGACAGGAGAGATGACTAACTGTGAGGTAGAGAGACAGACAGGAGAGATGACTAACAGTGAGGTAGAGAGACAGACAGGAGAGATGACTGACAGTGCGGTAGAGAGACAGACAGGAGAGATGACTAACAGTGAGGTAGAGAGACAGACAGGAGAGATGACTGACAGTGAGGTAGAGAGACAGACAGGAGAGATGACTAACAGGGAGGTAGAGAGACAGACAGGAGAGATGACTAACAGTGAGGTAGAGAGACAGACAGGAGAGATGACTGACCGTGAGGTAGAGAGACAGACAGGAGAGATGACTAACAGGGAGGTAGAGAGACAGACAGGAGAGATGACTAACAGTGAGGTAGAGAGACAGACAGGAGAGATGACTGACCGTGAGGTAGAGAGACAGACAGGAGAGATGACTAACAGTGAGGTAGAGAGACAGACAGGAGAGATGACTAACAGTGAGGTAGAGAGACAGACAGGAGAGATGACTAACAGTGAGGTAGAGAGACAGACAGGAGAGATGACTAACAGTGAGGTAGAGAAACAGACAGGAGAGATGACGAACAGTGAGGTAGAGAGACAGACAGGAGAGATGACTAACAGTGAGGTAGAGAGACAGACAGGAGAGATGACTGACAGTGAGGTAGAGAGACAGACAGGAGAGATGACTAACAGTGAGGTAGAGAGACAGACAGGAGAGATGACTGACAGTGAGGTAGAGAGACAGAATGGTTATCTATTACAACAATCTCTGTAATAATAACATTCTCCAACGGAACACTGTTTGGTTCTCTCGTCATGTTGAACACACTCATAAAGAACACCACCAAAATGGCCCCCATTCCCTTTACAGGACTGTATAGTGCACTACTCTGATCAAAAGTGCTGCACTATATAGGGAGAAGAGTGCCATTTGGAACACAGGGTAGAGTGCCATTTGGAACACACTCTATATAGGAAGTAGAGTGCTATTTGGAACACACACTATATAGGAAGTAGAGTGCTATTTGGAACACACTCTATATAGGAAGTAGAGTGCCATTTGGAACACACTCACTATATAGGAAGTAGAGTGCTATTTGGAACACACTCACTATATAGGAAGTAGAGTGCCATTTGGAACACACTCACTATATAGGAAGTAGAGTGCTATTTGGAACACACCCTCTATATAGGAAGTAGAGTGCCATTTGGAACACACTCACTATATAGGAAGTAGAGTGCTATTTGGAACACACACTCTATATAGGAAGTAGAGTGCCATTTGGAACACACTCACTATATAGGAAGTAGAGTGCTATTTGGAACACACACTCTATATAGGAAGTAGAGTGCCATTTGGAACACACTCACTATATAGGAAGTAGAGTGCTATTTGGAACACACACTCTATATAGGAAGTAAAGTGCTATTTGGAACACACACTCTATATAGGAAGTAGAGTGCTATTTGGAACACACACACTCTATATAGGAAGTAGAGTGCTATTTGGAACACACACTCTATATAGGAAGTAGAGTGCTATTTGGAACACACACTCTATATAGGAAGTAGAGTGCTATTTGGAACACACAGTCTATATAGGAAGTAGAGTGCTATTTGGAACACACACTCTATATAGGAAGTAAAGTGCTATTTGGAACACACAGTCTATATAGGAAGTAGAGTGCTATTTGGAACACACTCACTATATAGGAAGTAGAGTGCCATTTGGAACACACACACTCTATATAGGGAGTAGAGTGCCATTTGGAACACACACACACTATATAGGAAGTAGAGTGCCATTTGGAACACACTCACTATATAGGGAGTAGAGTGCTATTTGGAACACACTCTATATAGGAAGTAGAGTGCTATTTGGAACACACACTCTATATAGGAAGTAGAGTGCTATTTGGAACACACACTCTATATAGGAAGTAAAGTGCTATTTGGAACACACAGTCTATATAGGAAGTAGAGTGCTATTTGGAACACACTCACTATATAGGAAGTAGAGTGCCATTTGGAACACACACACTCTATATAGGGAGTAGAGTGCCATTTGGAACACACACACACTATATAGGAAGTAGAGTGCCATTTGGAACACACTCACTATATAGGGAGTAGAGTGCTATTTGGAACACACACTATATAGGGAGTAGAGTGCTATTTGGAACACACAACAAGCCCATCAGAGAGGGACTGTAAAACACAGAAATACAATGACTGAGCTATATCGTTGGTTACACCGTTATAGGCACGTTGAAAGGGATGAAGCTGAAACATTCTATTTTCTGGGGGCAAAGGTCAAAACAGATCCTCTTCCCATTGGTAATGCCATCTCATCAGCCAACCGGTTTTAGATGAGATATGCTAATAATTGAACAGTCTGACATGTAAAAACTGAGGCTGCATCCCAAATGGCAAATTACTACCTTTCATCAGGGCCCATTTAGAGAATAGGGTGACATTAAGGACGCAGCCTAACCTAAATAATCTGAGTTATTCCAGGGTCCATCAGAGACATGCTCACCTGGTGGGCATAGACCAGGGACAGAATGACTCCCAAGCCAGAAACAGTACCGTGCCTCCTTCTCTACTCTTCACTTCCCCCTCCAACCCCTTCCCTTCGCCCTCCAACCCCTTCCCTTCCCTTCTCCCTTCCCTTCCCTTCCCTTCCCTTCCCTTCCCTTCCCTTCTCCCTCCAACCCCTTCCCTTCTCTTCCCTTCTCCCTCCAACCCCTTCCCTTCCCTTCTCCCTCCAACCCCTGCCCTTCTCTTCTCTTCCCTTCCCTTCTCCCTCTAACCCCTTCCCTTCTCTTCCCTTCCCTTCTCCCTCCAACCCCTTCCCTTCTCTTCTCTTCCCTTCTCCCTCCAACCCCTTCCCTTCTCCCTCCCTCCAACCCCTTCCCTTCTCTTCTCTTCCTTTTTCCCTCCAACCCCTTCTCTTCCCTTCTCCCTCCCTCCAACCGCTTCCCTTCTCTTCCCTTCCCTTCTCCCTCCCTCCAACCGCTTCCCTTCTCTTCTCTTCCCTTTTCCCTCCAACCCCTTCTCTTCCCTTCTCCCTCCAACCCCTTCCCTTCTCTTCTCTTCCCTTCTCCCTCCAACCCCTTCCCTTCTCTTCCCTTCCCTTTTCCCTCCAACCCCTTCTCTTCCCTTCTGCCTCCAACCCCTTCTCTTCCCTTTTCCCTCCAACCCCTTCCCTTCTCTTCCCTTTTCCCTCCAACCCCTTCTCTTCCCTTCTCCCTCCAACCCCTTCCCTTCCCTTTTCCCTCCAACCCCTTCTCTTCCCTTCTCCCTCCAACCCCTTCCCTTCCCTTTTCCCTCCAACCCCTTCTCTTCCCTTCTCCCTCCAACCCCTTCCCTTCCCTTTTCCCTCCAACCCCTTCCCTTCCCTTTCCCTTGTGGTTGTTTCGTTGTTGTTGTTGTTGTTATTGTGTGGTTGTTGTTATTGTGGACTAAGATGAACTTTGCGTAATAGTTTCTCTCCTGACCACCCTAGAATGTATAACTGGTACTTCACAGTCTTGAATAGCTAGCTTCCTGTTGTGACAGTGACTGTATTAGCCTCATGTGAAGGTGTCCCCTCTCTACGTCATCTAAAATGCTTTTGCTGCCATTGGAAAGCCCAAGTAACAGACACAACCCCGAGACAACCTAGAGACAGTAATGAAATGACTTGGCACTGTGAAAGTCCACGGGCATCTTGACAGACGCCCCGCCGTGCTCCACAGTGCTCCGCAGGACCCTTTAAGGTGCTAGTTGGTTTGGCCATGGGTTTGGCAGGCGTAGCCGAGCCCTGTAGCCATTCCCCCACAGCTAACGGCCAAATGTGTCCCTGCAGGTGGTGCAGATGGCGTCACAGCGACCAACACGGTCTCGGGGCTGATGGGGCTCAAGGCAGACGGCACTCCGTGGCCTGGCGTTGGACGAGGCAAGAGAAACACATATGGCGGCGTGTCTGGTAAGTGTCATCTGAATCACTGCTTTTCCACCCCCACCCCCACCCCCACCCCCACCACCACCCCCACCCCCACCCCCACCCCCACCCCCACCACCACCCCCACCCCCACCACCACCACCACCCCCACCACCACCACCACCACCACCACCACCACCACCACTCCCTCAGGGCCGGAACAGCCAGACTGTGTGTTTGTGTGTCTGCATGTTTGTGCTGGCATGCGTGTGCGTGTGCGTGTGCGTGCGCGTGTGCGTGTGCGTGTGTGTGTGTATGTGTGTGTGTGTGTGTGTGTGTGTGTGCGTTAAAGGGGTGTGCTGTAGTGTAGTCTAAATGCTATAGTCCTGAACAGCACCCCTCCAGTGTTGTTTTGTTCTGCTTTGTTCTGTTCTGCTGTACTCTGTTCTGTGCTGCTATGCTCTGTTCTGTTGTACTCTGTTCTGCTATGCTCTGTTCTGTTCTGCTACGCTCTGTTCTGTTCTGTTCTGCTATGCTCTGTTTTGTTCTGCTGTACTCTGTTCTGTTCTGCTGTGTTCTGTTCTGCTATGCTCTGTTCTGTTCTGCTGTACTCTGTTCTGCTATGCTCTGTTCTGTTCTGCTATGCTCTGTTCTGTTCTGCTATGCTCTGTTCTGTTCTGCTATGCTCTGTTCTGTTCTGCTGTACTCTGTTCTGCTGTGCTCTGTTCTGTTCTGCTGTGCTCTGTTCTGCTGTGCTCTGTTCTGTTCTGCTGTGCCCTGTTCTGCTGTGCTCTGTTCTGTTCTGCTGTGCTCTGTTCTGTTCTGCTGTGCTCTGTTCTGCTCTGCTCTGTTCTGTTCTGCTGTGCTCTGTTCTGTTCTGCTGTGCTCTGTTCTGCTCTGTTCTGTTCTGCTCTGCTCTGTTCTGTTCTGCTGTGCTCTGTTCTGCTGTGCTCTGTTCTGCTGTGCTGTGCTCTGTTCTGCTGTGCTCTGTTCTGTTCTGCTGTGCTGTGCTCTGTTCTGCTGTGCTCTGTTCTGTTCTGCTGTGCTCTGTTCTGCTGTGCTCTGTTCTGTTCTGCTGTGCTCTGTTCTGCTGTGCTCTGTTCTGTTCTGCTGTGCTCTGTTCTGTTCTGCTGTGCTCTGTTCTGTTCTGCTATGCTCTGTTCTGCTGTGCTCTGTTCTGTTCTGCTGTGCTCTGCTCTGTTCTGTTCTGCTGTGCTCTGTTCTGTTCTGCTGTGCTCTGTTCTGTTCTGCTGTGCTCTGTTCTGCTGTGCGCTGTTCTGTTCTGCTCTGCTCTGTTCTGTTCTGCTGTGCTCTGTTCTGCTCTGCTGTGCTCTGTTCTGTTCTGCTGTGCTCTGTTCTGCTGTGCTCTGTTCTGTTCTGCTGTGCTCTGTTCTGTTCTGCTGTGCTCTGTTCTGCTGTGCTCTGTTCTGCTGTGCTCTGTTCTGTTCTGCTGTGCTCTGTTCTGCTGTGCTCTGTTCTGTTCTGCTGTGCTCTGTTCTGCTGTGCTCTGTTCTGTTCTGCTGTGCCCTGTTCTGCTGTGCTCTGTTCTGTTCTGCTGTGCTCTGTTCTGTTCTGCTGTGCTCTGTTCTGCTGTGCTCTGTTCTGTTCTGCTGTGCTCTGTTCTGCTCTGCTCTGTT
This sequence comes from Salvelinus alpinus, assembly GCF_045679555.1. Classification (NCBI taxonomy): domain Eukaryota; kingdom Metazoa; phylum Chordata; class Actinopteri; order Salmoniformes; family Salmonidae; genus Salvelinus; species Salvelinus alpinus. The sequence continues at coordinate 9,725,405 of NC_092095.1, forward strand.
CTGTTCTGCTGTGCTCTGTTCTGTTCTGCTGTGCCCTGTTCTGCTGTGCTCTGTTCTGTTCTGCTCTGCTCTGTTCTGTTCTGCTGTGCTCTGTTCTGCTCTGCTCTGTTCTGTTCTGCTGTGCTCTGTTCTGTTCTGCTGTGTTCTGTTCTGCTCTGCTCTGTTCTGTTCTGCTGTGCTCTGTTCTGTTGTGCTCTGTTCTGTTCTGTTGTGCTCTGTTCTGCTGTGCTCTGTTCTGTTCTGCTGTGCTCTGTTCTGCTGTGCTCTGTTCTGTTCTGCTGTGCTCTGTTCTGCTGTGCTCTGTTCTGTTCTGCTGTGCTCTGTTCTGTTCTGCTGTGCTCTGTTCTGTTCTGCTATGCTCTGTTCTGCTGTGCTCTGTTCTGTTCTGCTGTGCTCTGCTCTGTTCTGTTCTGTTCTGTTATGCTCTGCTCTGTTCTGCTGTGCCCTGTTCTGCTCTGCCCTGCTCTGTTCTGCTCTGCTCTGCTCTGTTCTACTCTGCTCTGCTCTGTTCTGCTCTGCTCTGCTCTGCTCTGTTCTGCTCTGCTCTGTTCTACTCTGCTCTGTTCTGTTCTGTTCTGCTCTGCTCTGTTCTGCTCTGCTCTGTTCTGTTCTGTTCTGTTCTGCTCTGCTCTGCTCTGTTCTGCTCTGCTCTGCTCTGTTCTACTCTGCTCTGTTCTGTTCTGTTCTGCTCTGCTCTGCTCTGCTCTGTTCTACTCTGCTCTGTTCTGTTCTGTTCTGCTCTGCTCTGTTCTGTTCTACTCTGCTCTGCTCTGTTCTGTTCTGCTCTGCTCTGTTCTACTCTGCTTTGTTCTGTTCTGTTCTGCTCTGCTCTGTTCTGTTCTGCTCTGCTCTGTTCTGCTGTGCTCTGTTCTGTTCTGCTGTGCTCTGTTCTGCTCTGCTCTGTTCTACTCTGCTCTGTTCTGTTCTGTTCTGCTCTGCTCTGTTCTGTTCTGCTGTGCTCTGCTCTGTTCTGCTGTGCTCTGTTCTGTTCTGCTGTACTCTGCTCTGTTCTGTTCTGCTGTGCTCTGTTCTGTTCTGCTGTGTTCTGCTGTGCTCTGTTCTGTTCTGCTGTGCTCTGTTCTGTTCTGCTGTGCTCTGTTCTGCTGTGCTCTGTTCTGTTCTGCTGTGCTCTGTTCTGTTCTGCTGTGCTCTGCTCTGTTCTGCTGTGCTCTGTTCTGTTCTGCTGTGCCCTGTTCTGCTGTGCTCTGTTCTGTTCTGCTGTGCTCTATTCTGTTCTGCTGTACTCTGCTCTGTTCTGTTTTGCTCTGTTCTGTTCTGCTGTGCTCTGCTCTGTTCTGCTGTGCTCTGTTCTGTTCTGCTGTGCTCTGCTCTGTTCTGCTGTGCTCTGCTCTGTTCTGTTCTGCTCTGTTCTGTTCTGCTCTGTTCTGTTCTGCTGTACTCTGCTCTGTTCTGTTCTGCTGTGCTCTGTTCTGTTCTGTTCTGCTCTGATCTGTTCTGCTCTGTTCTGTTCTGCTGTGCTCTGCTCTGTTCTGTTCTGTTCTGTTATGCTCTGCTCTGTTCTGCTGTGCCCTGTTCTGCTCTGCTCTGCTCTGTTCTGCTCTGCTCTGCTCTGTTCTACTCTGCTCTGCTCTGTTCTGCTCTGCTCTGCTCTGCTCTGTTCTGTTCTGCTCTGCTCTGTTCTACTCTGCTCTGTTCTGTTCTGTTCTGCTCTGCTCTGTTCTGCTCTGCTCTGTTCTGCTCTGTTCTGTTCTGTTCTGTTCTGCTCTGCTCTGCTCTGTTCTGCTCTGCTCTGCTCTGTTCTACTCTGCTCTGTTCTGTTCTGTTCTGCTCTGCTCTGCTCTGCTCTGCTCTGCTCTGTTCTACTCTGCTCTGTTCTGTTCTCTTCTGCTCTGCTCTGTTCTGTTCTACTCTGCTCTGCTCTGTTCTGTTCTGCTCTGCTCTGTTCTACTCTGCTTTGTTCTGTTCTGTTCTGCTCTGCTCTGTTCTGTTCTGCTCTGCTCTGTTCTGCTGTGCTCTGTTCTGTTCTGCTGTGCTCTGTTCTGCTCTGCTCTGTTCTACTCTGCTCTGTTCTGTTCTGCTCTGCTCTGTTCTGTTCTGCTGTGCTCTGCTCTGTTCTGCTGTGCTCTGTTCTGTTCTGCTGTACTCTGCTCTGTTCTGTTCTGCTGTGCTCTGTTCTGTTCTGCTGTGTTCTGCTGTGCTCTGTTCTGTTCTGCTGTGCTCTGTTCTGTTCTGCTGTGCTCTGTTCTGCTGTGCTCTGTTCTGTTCTGCTGTGCTCTGTTCTGTTCTGCTGTGCTCTGTTCTGTTCTGCTGTGCTCTGTTCTGTTCTGCTGTGCCCTGTTCTGCTGTGCTCTGTTCTGTTCTGCTGTGCTCTGTTCTGTTCTGCTGTACTCTGCTCTGTTCTGTTCTGCTCTGTTCTGTTCTGCTGTGCTCTGCTCTGTTCTGCTGTGCTCTGTTCTGTTCTGCTGTGCTCTGCTCTGTTCTGCTGTGCTCTGCTCTGTTCTGTTCTGCTCTGTTCTGTTCTGCTCTGTTCTGTTCTGCTGTACTCTGCTCTGTTCTGTTCTGCTGTGCTCTGTTCTGTTCTGTTCTGCTCTGATCTGTTCTGCTCTGTTCTGTTCTGCTGTACTCTGCTCTGTTCTGTTCTGCTGTGCTCTGTTCTGTTCTGGTGTACTCTGCTCTGTTCTGCTCTGTTCTGCTGTACTCTGCTCTGTTCTGCTCTGTTCTGCTGTGTTCTGTTCTGTTCTGCTGTGTTCTGTTCTGCTGTGTTCTGTTCTGCTGTGCCCTGTTCTGCTGTGTTCTGTTCTGTTCTGCTGTGTACTGTTCTGCTGTGCTCTGTTCTGTTCTGCTCTGTTCTGCTGTGCTCTGTTCTGTTCTGCTCTGTTCTGCTCTGTTCTGCTGTGCTCTGTTCTGTTCTGCTCTGCTCTGTTCTGTTCCGCTGTGCTCTGTTCTGTTCTGCTGTGCTCTGTTCTGTTCTGCTGTACTCTGCTCTGTTCTGCTCTGTTCTGCTGTACTCTGCTCTGTTCTGCTGTACTCTGCTCTGTTCTGCTCTGTTCTGCTGTGCTCTGTTCTGTTCTGCTCTTCTCTGCGAGACTCTGAGGCTCTGAGGCTGGACACTCTCTAATAGCAGTGACAGATGGACCAGATTGAGCCTGAATGGGCTCCTTAATGCTCCCTCTGCTCTGCTTTTTCTGCTCTCCTGGCTCTACTGGGATGAAATGAGAGAGGCTGACTAGAAAAGGACTGCAGAAACCTGCCACAATCTTTCTGAGAGGGACTGAGAGCACCCACATTTGAAATAATGTTTTAAATTGAGTGAGACATTTGAAAGGTGTGTGTGTACAAGCACATGTTGATTTGTTGATGTGGAAACTTAATTTGGAATTACTAGAAAATACATGTATTTTGTATGTTTTTCTGTGCACTGGATATGCTGGAGGTATACTGGATATTTAAATTAGTATCTCGTGTTTTAATATATTTGACAGTGTCACTGTCAGTCTCACCGAAGCATCTCTTTCTCTAGTTAGGATGCTATTGTCACCATCAATCAGGTTTCCTTTATCACAGCGGACGGAGAAACCTCCTGGTCTATAACAGCTGTTTCGTTCATTGTGCTGTATGTCAAGCTATTAGTTGGTTTTTCAGTCTCCGTCTGCAGTAATCACACACATTATATGGAGATAAAAGCAGTATTGAGGCCAGACTATGACAAGTACGGCCAATCTCTCTGCAATTGTAGCTCTCTCTTGAATATCTGTTTCCTAATGCCCTCTTCTTTTATCTGTCCAAAGCGTAACTGTTTGAATATCGTCTCCTGTGAAGAGAGAAACTGTTCTTACCTGCAAACCCTTTTTTGGGGGGGGGGGGGACACGCGGGTTCTCCGTTTCAGTCTCGTTGAGTGATGTGACACAGTACCGCAGCGGGACCTGAAACAAAGGACATTGTGGTTTCTATGGGATGTCCCATTGTCAGTGAAAGGTGCATCTTTTTCATGAAGATGTTATACATTTAAAGACATCTACTGTGTATTTAAATAGGAAAACACTGCCCCTCCTGGTCTCCTCAGATGAAAGGACTTTCATGTGTTTTCAGAAAGTATTCAAACCCCTTGACTTTTTCCACATTTTGTTGGGTGACTGTCTAAATTTAAAATGGATTAAATTGAGATTTGGCTTACGCACACACACACACAACACCCTACAATGTCAAAGTGTAATTGTGTTTGTAGATATTATTTTTTATTTTTTTTTACAAATATATTAAAAATGAAAAGCTATAACGTCTTGAGTCAATCAATATTCAAGCCCTTTGTTTTGCCAAGTCTAAATAAGTTCAAGAGTAAAACATTTGCTTAATAACACGTCACATAATAAGTTGCACGGACTTCCTCTGTTACGCTCTGGAAGATTAAAGAAGAGTGTGTTAGGAAACAGTTTGGGGTTCTAGGCTGGGTTTCTGCACAGCACTTTGTGACATCAGCTGATGTAAGAAGTGATTTATAAATACATTTGATTTGATTGATTTGATTAATAGTGTTTAACATGATTTATTAATAACTACCTCAGTCTCTGTACTCCAAACATACAATTATCTGTAAGGTCTCTCTGTCGTGCAGCGAATTTCAAACACAGATACAACCACAAAAAAACAGGGAGGTTTTCCAATGGCTCGCAAATAACGGCAACTATTGGCAGATGGGCCAAAATAAAACAAAAAAATCAGACACTGAATATCCCTTTGAGCAAGTTATTAATTACACTTTGGATGGTGTATCTGTTACCAGCCTCAGTCTGTAGCTGAGGTGGCCTGTAATAGTAAAAATAACGGACAAAAGATTACATCTGCAAAGTTCTGCCGCTTTCTTTATTCTGAAGAATGGTGCGCGCGCTTGGCCAGAACTTGCTGTTTCTCCTACTACCACAGTGCAACAGCGCCATCTATTGGCTTGATGGACAACTAACGCTAAAGTATGTAAAATATACCATTTAGATTAATTAAGACAAATACATAAACAAATTGGTTTTAAAAAAATTATAAGAAAGTGTTGTCTGTTTTTAGTGACTTTCTTTTAAAACCATTACATATCAGTACATCCAGTCACTAAAAAGATAGCGGCGCTCTTCCTAACTCAGTTGCCGTAGAGGAAGGAAACCGCTAATGGATTTTACCATGACGGCAATGGTGACTTTAAAACAGTTACAGAGTTTAATGGCTGTGATATAAGAAAACTAAGGATGAATTAACAACAATGTAGTTAATACACAATACTAACCTAAATGACAGAGTGAAAGAAGGAAGCTTGTACAAAATTAAAATATTCCAAAACATGCATCCTGTTTGCATTTTAGTCATTCATCAAGCACTCTTATCCAGAGCTACTCACAGTAGTGAGTACATACATTTTCATACTAGTCCCACATGAGAATCAAACCCACAACTCCGACATTGCAAATGCCATGCTCTACCAACTGAGCTACATGGGACAATATGCTACTACAGTAAAAAATGTGGCAAAGAAGTTAAATATATGTCCTGAATACAAAGCCTTATGTTTGGGGCAAATCCAACACAACACATCACTGAGTACCACTCTTCATATTTCCAAACATAGGGGCTGCATAATGTTATGGGTATGCTTGTCATTGGCAAGGACTAGGACGTTTTTTAGGATAAAAATAAACAGAACGGATCTAAGCACAGTCAAAATCCTAGAGGAAAATCTGGTTCATACCTAATCCTGCTCCCTCCCTCAGGCGCTCGAAGTCACCGGTCTACTAACCACCGGTCCTGGCAACCCATATTGCGCACACCTGGCAACTATCATTGCGCACACACCTGCTCGTCATTACTTCTCCGTGATTCTCTCATGTTATGTACGCTTCTCTTGCTTGTTCATTTGCTTCAGGTTCTTTATTCAGGTTCTTTATTCAGATCTTTATTCAGGTTCTTTATTCAGATCTTTATTCAGATCTTTATTGAGGTTCTTTATTCAGATCTTTATTCAGGTTCTTTATTCAGATCTTTATTGAGGTTCTTTATTCAGGTTCTTTATTCAGATTCTTTATTCAGATCTTTGTTCAGATCTTTATTCAGATCTTTATTCAGATCTTTATTCAGGTTCTTTATTCAGGATCTTTATTCAGGATCTTTATTCAGGTTCTCAATTCAGATCTTTATTCGGGATCTTTATTCAGATCTTTATTCAGGTTCTTTATTCAGATCACCTTCTGGACCTGTTTCCTGACTCACAGCGTATGCGTTACACAATTACACCTCCACAAAAAAACGGAAGCCGCAAGAAGATTCAACCCTCTTCCAGATGGTTAACGAACAAAATCATCTACTCCATCAACACCACGACCAGCTGGCCGAAACTGGGTACTGCCATGGAGGAGGTCCTCCGAGTTCTCCACTGCTTTGACACCACCAGCAAGGTTTTCCATTCCCCTATCAGAGGGCTTCCTACGACGGGTTGTGACTGTGAGCCAGTCCCCCAGCCTACCCAGCCATCCGCCCAGGTCAGTGATGCCGGACTATCCCTTCTGGAGAAATATGACGGCACTCAATTGAAATGCCGTGGCTTCCTACTCCACTGCTCCCTCTATTTCGCATATCAGACGGGAGCCCCCACCAACGAGAGGTCCAAGGTTGCCACGGCATTTCCCTGCTGACCAGACGGGCGTTGGAGTGGGCTACGGCCGTCTAGGAGAGAGGAGAGAAGGAGTTTGGGTCCAATTTCGAGGTTCACGGCTCTGTTCAGAACGGTCTTGGACCATCCTCCAGGGGTCAGAGAGAGAGGTGAGTGACTTTTCCAGCTCCGGCAGAGTGCCCAAACCGCTGTGGAGTACACCCTCACCTTTCGGACTTTGGCGGCTCCCAGCAGATGGAATGAGCCGCAAGGATGTCTAGATGGAGTTGGCATGTCGGGATGACAATATTTCCTCGGAGTTGGCATGTTGGGATGACAATATTTCCTCGGAGTTGGCATGTCGGGATGACAATATTTCCTTGGACTCTCTCAACTCGATGGCCATCTGTCTGGGTAACCTTGTGCTGGAGCACCGAGGTACACCTCGCCACTCGCCTCCCTCCTTTGGCTGTCCTGAGGCAGAGTCTGAAGCCATGGAGATAGGGGCCACACAACTCTCCGCGGCAGAGAGGCGTTGCCGGAGACAGCCAGAAAGACTCACAGCTTTATTTGCTTCAAAAGTTGATTCTAACATGTATTGACTCAGGGCGAATGTAAATTAGATATTTCTGCATTTAGTTCTCAATGCATTTGCAAAGATTGCTAGAAACATGTTCTCAATTTGTCGGCACTGTAGGTGTGATGTATATGACACTCCCCTTCGGTGTGACCGGGACACTGTTGCTTCCAAAAGGAAGATGTGTGTGAACTGATGTGACACCGGCTATTGGTGATGTTGGGGGGGTCTCTCTCTCTGTCTCTCTGTCTCTCCCTCTCTCCCTCTCTCCCTCTCTCTCTCTCTCAAGTGGAGAGGCAGGCATTCATCACCTCCCACACCACTGCAGGGACACTGGGACACAGTGTCCATATTCCCAATCACCTTGTCGTGGTTAAATGCAGTGTTGTGCGCTTTCTGTTTTTTCCTGTTTAACCCCTGTGTTGTCTTAAGGGTCAACATTGACCCACCAATATGTTTAAAACTTCTTCGGGATCGATGTATTAATAAACCAATTAGGCCCATTTGGGCAGTCTTGAGACAACATTTTGAACAGATATGCAATGGTTCATTGGATAAGTCTAAAACTTTGCACATACACCTCTGCCATCATTGGCCAGAATCTAAATTGCGCCTGGGCTGGAATAATACATGATGGCCTTTCTCTTTCATTTCAAAGATAATAGTCCCAAAAAAATCTAATGTGTTATATTCTCCTCCTATAATAATTTCACATTTCCACAAACTTCAAAGTGTTTCCTTTCAAATGGTTGCAAGAATATGCATATCCTTGCTTCAGGTCCTGAGCTACATGCAGTTAGATTTGGGTATGTCATTTTAGGCAAACATTTAAAAAAAGGGTTGGATCCTTAAGAGGATGATCTGTCAGGTTTTCCCTGACTCTTTGTTACGTATACCACCTGCAGTCCCCCCCGTATTTACTAAGCCCAACACAAAGCCAAACAGACACAAATGTCAAGTGCTCGGTTTGCAGTCTAGCTCCATGTGAAGACTGACATTTCTCCAGGAAAGCACTGTTTTTCTGTTAGTGATTTTTGCACCTAGTTGTTTTCACCAGCAACGAAGCAAGTCAGTAAAGGAACTTTGATCTGTGCAGTATATGTTGATCAATGTATATAAATGGCCATTTGGCAAGAGCATTTGACCCATGCAGTCGATTTATCAAAAAGTATCTGTTATGCTCTTGCACTGCTTTGTAGGACTTTCAAAGACTACAGAATGAAACAGTTAGCTTAGCTTTTAGCGACTCTTTTACCCTGGGCTGGTAGGCCTACAAAAATACTCACATTCACGCTGTTTCTCCTTCTCGATGGCTTCAAAGTCTGTCTTTTCCTCATATTCCCCTGTTCATCTGCATTGATCTGAAAGAGCTGACCAGGTGAAAGCCAGCCTGATAAAGAAGTGACCAGGTGAAAGCCAGCCTGATAAAGAAGTGACCAGGTGAAAGCCAGCCTGATAAAGAAGTGACCAGGTGAAAGCCAGCCTGATAAAGAAGTGACCAGGTGAAAGCCAGCCTGATAAAGAACTGACCAGGTGAAAGCCAGCCTGATAAAGAAGTGACCAGGTGAAAGCCAGCCTGATAAAGAAGTGACCAGGTGAAAGCCAGCCTGATAAAGAACTGGCCAGGTGAAAGCCTGCCTGATAAAGAACTGACCAGGTGAAAGACAGCCTGATAAAGAACTGACCAGGTGAAAGCCAGCCTGATAAAGAAGTGACCAGGTGAAAGCCAGCCTGATAAAGAACTGACCAGGTGAAAGCCAGCCTGATAAAGAACTGACCAGGTGAAAGCCAGCCTGATATAGAACTGACCAATTGAAAGACAACCTGATAAAGAACTGACCAGGTGAAAGCCAGCCTGATAAAGAACTGGCCAGGTGAAAGCCAGCCTGATAAAGAACTGGCCAGGTGAAAGCCAGCCTGATAAAGAACTGACCAGGTGAAAGCCAGCCTGATAAAGAACTGACCAGGTGAAAGCCAGCCTGATAAAGAACTGGCCAGGTGAAAGACAACCTGATAAAGAACTGACCAGGTGAAAGCCAGCCTGATAAAGAAGTGACCAGGTGAAAGCCAGCCTGATAAAGAACTGACCAGGTGAAAGCCAGCCTGATAAAGAAGTGACCAGGTGAAAGCCAGCCTGATAAAGAAGTGACCAGGTGAAAGCCAGCCTGATAAAGAACTGACCAGGTGAAAGCCAGCCTGATAAAGAAGTGACCAGGTGAAAGCCAGCCTGATAAAGAAGTGACCAGGTGAAAGACAACCTGATAAAGAACTGACCAGGTGAAAGCCAGCCTGATAAAGAACTGACCAGGTGAAAGCCAGCCTGATAAAGAACTGACCAGGTGAAAGACAACCTGATAAAGAAGTGACCAGGTGAAAGACAACCTGATAAAGAACTGACCAGGTGAAAGCCAGCCTGATAAAGAACTGACCAGGTGAAAGACAACCTGATAAAGAAGTGACCAGGTGAAAGACAACCTGATAAAGAACTGACCAGGTGAAAGCCAGCCTGATAATGAACTGACCAGGTGAAAGACAACCTGATAAAGAACTGACCAGGTGAAAGACAACCTGATAAAGAACTGACCAGGTGAAAGACAACCTGATAAAGAACTGACCAGGTGAAAGACAACCTGATAAAGAACTGACCAGGTGAAAGACAACCTGATAAAGAAGTGACCAGGTGAAAGACAACCTGATAAAGAACTGACCAGGTGAAAGCCAGCCTGATAAAGAACTGACCAGGTGAAAGACAACCTGATAAAGAACTGACCAGGTGAAAGACAACCTGATAAAGAACTGACCAGGTGAAAGACAACCTGATAAAGAACTGACCAGGTGAAAGACAACCTGATAAAGAAGTGACCAGGTGAAAGACAACCTGATGATGAGCTTTCTTCCAACATATTGTATTTCCCAGTTAGTCCAGATGAAGGCTTGTAGGCAAAGAGAGGAGAGAATATACATTTTTAGGCAATTAAGAAGTGAACCCTTCAAGGCTTAGCTAGCAGGTTGTAAAGGTATTCTTAGGCATAACCACAGAGAATTTCAAAGGGATTATTTGAAATGAGTGGAGGGAGGTGAGAGACTGAAAGTGTGCAAAAGAGAGAGAGAAAAAAGGAACAGAGAAAGAAATAGGAAGAGGAGAAAAATGATTCCAGTCATGCTCTGTTCCTAATTTTTCTTGTCACCGTTTGGTCTTCTCCTTATCGTTGTCCCCGGAGACACCGGGTGATTGATAGCCTGATCCAATGTCTGTATTACAAATGCCTCATCTCACCCTGTATTCTTATCATTAGCAGTTAGCCTATGGTTATGTTCACAGCTCGCTGGCTAGTGCCGGCCCATGAGATTTAAGGCCCTGGCCTTTCGGAAAAATATTTAACATGAAATGTAAATCTTGTCAGTGCCTGAAAACGGGGTCTCCTCTCTCCTGGAGGTTTCTTATATGCAAATATAAGAACCCTGTTCAGCTAGAAACCTGTTGAGCTATTCTGAGGCGTTCCAACATGCAAATGGATGCCATTGACTACAAAGCAGGAAGAGGGGGAGGGAGCTGGGCATTATTGCCTCGAACACCGACAGGCGTCTAGCTAACACCTCTCCTCCTTTCCATCCCATGATTCCCATCACGGGGAAAATGTTTAGGGGGTATCTTGTCACATTAGTTCATACAGGCAGAGATAATGTGGCTTAACGGAGGGCTCTGGGAATTAGGCATTGGCTCAGGAACCAATCCGCTCAGCCAAAACCTGTTCTCCTCTCTGCCAGCACTGCCCGTTCCCCCGCCATCATTACCCAGCGCTCATGCCTGCAGAGCAGCAGAGACCTCCAGAATGACAACCACTCCTCTACTCCCCTCACTCCACTCCTCTTCATGCTCTCTATTCATCTCTCTCTCTCTTTATCTGTCTCTTCATGCTCTCTATTCATCTCTCTCTCCTTTATCTGTCTCTTCATGCTCTCTATTCATCTCTCTCTCTCTTTATCTGTCTCTTCATGCTCTCTCTTATTTCTCTCTCTCTTTCTCTGTTTCTATGTCTCTGTCTCTCTCGCTCTCAATTCAATTTAACGGGGCTTTATCAGCACGTGTTTATATGGCACGTGTTTATATGGCACGTGTTTATATGGCACGTGTTTATATGGCACGTGTTTATCGGCACGTGTTTATATGGCACGTGTTTATATGGCACGTGTTTATCGGCACGTGTTTATATGGCACGTGTTTATATGGCACGTGTTTTTCAGCACGTGTTTATATGGCACGTGTTTATATGGCACGTGTTTATATGGCACGTGTTTATATGGCACGTGTTTATATGGCACGTGTTTATCGGCACGTGTTTATCGGCACGTGTTTATATGGCACGTGTTTATCGGCACGTGTTTATATGGCACGTGTTTATATGGCACGTGTTTATCGGCACGTGTTTATATGGCACGTGTTTATATGGCACGTGTTTTTCAGCACGTGTTTATATGGCACGTGTTTATATGGCACGTGTTTATATGGCACGTGTTTATATGGCACGTGTTTATATGGTACGTGTTTATCGGCACGTGTTTATATGGCACGTGTTTATCAGCACGTGTTTATATGGCACGTGTTTATATGGCACGTGTTTATATGGCACGTGTTTATCAGCACGTGTTTATATGGCACGTGTTTATATGGCACGTGTTTATCGGCACGTGTTTATATGGCACGTGTTTATATGGCACGTGTTTATCAGCACGTGTTTATATGGCACGTGTTTATATGGCACGTGTTTATATGGCACGTGTTTATCAGCACGTGTTTATATGGCACGTGTTTATATGGCACGTGTTTATATGGCACGTGTTTATCGGCACGTGTTTATATGGCACGTGTTTATATGGCACGTGTTTATCGGCACGTGTTTATATGGCACGTGTTTATATGGCACGTGTTTATCGGCACGTGTTTATATGGCACGTGTTTATATGGCACGTGTTTATATGGCACGTGTTTATATGGCACGTGTTTATCGGCACGTGTTTATATGGCACGTGTTTATATGGCACGTGTTTTTCAGCACGTGTTTATATGGCACGTGTTTATATGGCACGTGTTTATATGGCACGTGTTTATCAGCACGTGTTTATATGGCACGTGTTTATATGGCACGTGTTTATATGGCAAGTGTTTATATGGTACGTGTTTATCGGCACGTGTTTATATGGCACGTGTTTATCAGCACGTGTTTATATGGCACGTGTTTATATGGCACGTGTTTATATGGCACGTGTTTATCAGCACGTGTTTATATGGCACGTGTTTATATGGCACGTGTTTATCGGCACGTGTTTATCGGCACGTGTTTATATGGCACGTGTTTATATGGCACGTGTTTATATGGCACGTGTTTATCGGCACGTGTTTATATGGCACGTGTTTATATGGCACGTGTTTATCGGCACGTGTTTATATGGCACGTGTTTATATGGCACGTGTTTATCAGCACGTGTTTATATGGCACGTGTTTATATGGCACGTGTTTATATGGCACGTGTTTATCGGCACGTGTTTATATGGCACGTGTTTATATGGCACGTGTTTATCGGCACGTGTTTATATGGCACGTGTTTATATGGCACGTGTTTATCAGCACGTGTTTATCAGCACGTGTTTATATGGCACGTGTTTATATGGCACGTGTTTATATGGCACGTGTTTATCGGCACGTGTTTATATGGCACGTGTTTATATGGCACGTGTTTATCGGCACGTGTTTATATGGCACGTGTTTATATGGCACGTGTTTATATGGCACGTGTTTATATGGCACGTGTTTATATGGCACGTGTTTATATGGCACGTGTTTATATGGCACGTGTTTATCGGCACGTGTTTATCGGCACGTGTTTATATGGCACGTGTTTATATGGCACGTGTTTATATGGCACGTGTTTATCGGCACCTGTTTATATGGCACGTGTTTATATGGCACGTGTTTATATGGCACGTGTTTATCGGCACGTGTTTATCGGCACGTGTTTATATGGCACGTGTTTATATCGCACGTGTTTATATGGCACGTGTTTATCAGCACGTGTTTATATGGCACGTGTTTATATGGCACGTGTTTATCAGCACGTGTTTATATGGCACGTGTTTATATGGCACGTGTTTATCGGCACGTGTTTATATGGCACGTGTTTATATGGCACGTGTTTATCGGCACGTGTTTATATGGCACGTGTTTATATGGCACGTGTTTATCGGCACGTGTTTATCGCACGTGTTTATATGGCACGTGTTTATATGGCACGTGTTTATCGGCACGTGTTTATCGGCACGTGTTTATATGGCACGTGTTTATATGGCACGTGGCACGTGTTTATATGGCACGTGTTTATATGGCACGTGTTTATATGGCACGTGTTTATATGGCACGTGTTTATATGGCACGTGTTTATATGGCACGTGTTTATCGGCACGTGTTTATCGGCACGTGTTTATATGGCACGTGTTTATATGGCACGTGTTTATCGGCACGTGTTTATCGGCACGTGTTTATATGGCACGTGTTTATATGGCACGTGTTTATCGGCACGTGTTTATCGGCACGTGTTTATCGGCACGTGTTTATATGGCACGTGTTTATATGGCACGTGTTTATCGGCACGTGTTTATCGGCACGTGTTTATCGGCACGTGTTTATATGGCACGTGTTTATATGGCACGTGTTTATATGGCACGTGTTTATATGGCACGTGTTTATCGGCACGTGTTTATATGGCACGTGTTTATATGGCACGTGTTTATCGGCCAAAGCAAGTGAAATAAACAATAAACAGAAGTTGAGAATCCTTAAAACAAAATCAACATTAAATTCTTTGAAATTTACAGTAAACATCGCAGTCACAAATGTTGAACCCTTGTGTGGTGTTCAGGTCTGTGGGACCCATTTTAAATGTTTAGTAAAAGAAAAATGATACAAAAAAAAAAAAAAATAATTCTACCTGAGACTTATTGGCCTTGGCTCATTTTCTGTGAAGAACATGTAAAAGAACACATTTTCATTGATTGCACACTGTGCAACCCCCTACACATTTATATTACATATGTGGTGTTCGAGTCCACTGGAACCAAGGGTAATAAAAATGTGGAAAAACAAAAAGGTTTGCTGTTTGCCTCCACTCTGTCTTCCTCCTCCCTGGGCCTGTTGTTTCCACGTAGCACCAATAACCTGTCTGTCTCCCTGCCTATCTGCCTGTCTCCTGCTTTTCTCATACTCTTTACCCTTTGTAGTGTGTGAAACGACACAATGTCTTGCAGGGAACCTGCACAATGTATCACACTCTGATCTGGTTCACCTGTCCTTGTGATTGTCTCCACCCTCTCCAGGTGTCGCTTATTATCCCTGGTGTATGTATATATCCCTGTGTTTCCTGGCTCTCTGTGCCAGTTTGTCTTGTTTGTCAAGACAACCAGTGGTTTTCCTTGCTCCTATTTTTCCCAGTCGGTTTATTTCTAGTCCTTCTGGTTTTGATCCTTGCCTGTCCTGACTCCGAACCCGAAAGCCTGACCACTCTGCCTGTTCTGACTACCAGCCTGCCTAATGTCTGGTACTGTTTGGACACTAATCTGGTTTTTGACCCCTGCCTGGCCTGACCTCGAGGCTGCCTATTGTCTGGTACTGTTTGGACACTAATCTGGTTTCTGACCCCTGCCTAGCCTGACCTCGAAGCTGCCTATTGTCTGGTACTGTTTGGACACTAATCTGGTTTCTGACCCCTGCCTAGCCTGACCTCGAAGCTGCCTATTGTCTGGTACTGTTTGGACTCTGACCTGGTTTATAAACTCTCGCCTGTCCCTGACCTGCCTTTGCCTACTACCTTTGTTATAATAAATATTAGAGCTCTACCATCTGCTCTTTGTGTCTGCATTTGGGTCTCGCCTTGTGCCCTTATACAATGTTATTACAACACGTTATTTCAATACAAAAGAATTGCCAAGGGGCAAATTGGGGGAGGTCCCTAACCACAATCAATCAGTATGGCAAAAAAAGTATCTCTCCTCAGAAGGTTTAGAAATGCTTTTTGCAGAGAGAGAAGATTAGTGTGGAAAGAGCATCTTCCACTTCGGAAGATGAAGAATTCTGACAGTGAGTTGGAAGAAGAGGATGAGATTGCAAGAGAGCGCCAAGTCTTGGACCATAAAGCTCCCTTCTACCCCCAAGCCATAAAACTGCTGAACAATTAAGCAAATGGCCACTGGATTATTTATATTGACCCCCCCTCCAATTGCTTTTTACACTGCTGCTACTCACTGTTTATTATCTATGCGTAGTCACTTCACCCCTACCTACATGTACATATTACCTCGACTAACCTGTACCCCAGCACATTGACTCAGTACCGGTACCCATGTACATAGCCTCGTTATTGTTATTTTATTTAGTTACTTTTTATTATTTTTTAACTTTCATTTCTTTGGTAAATATTTTCTTAACTATTGAACTGCACTGTTGGTTAAGGGCTTGTAAGCAAGCATTTCATGTTGTATTCGGTGCCTGTGACAAATAAAGATTGATTTGATTGACCCTCAACCAGCCCCAGGACCAGCGCGTCAGCAGCCAGGCCCAGGACCAGCCCGTCTGCAGCCAGGCCCAGGACCAGCCTGTCAGCTACCAGCCCCAGGACCAGCCTGTCAGCAGCCAGCCCCAGGACCAGCCCGTCAGCAGCCAGCCCCAGGACCAGCCCGTCAGCAGCCAGCCCCAGGACCAGCCCGTCAGCAGCCAGGCCCAGGACCAGCCCATCAGCAGCCAGGCCCAGGACCAGCCCGTCTGCAGCCAACTCAAGGACCAGCCCGTCCGCAGCCAGGCCCAGGACCAGCCCGTCTGCAGCCAGCCCCTGGACCAGCCCGTCAGCAGCCAGCCCCAGGACCAACCCGTCAGCAGCCAGGCCCAGGACCAGCCCGTCTGCAGCCAGCCCCAGGACCAGCCCGTCTGCAGCCAGCCCCAGGACCAGCCCGTCTGCAGCCAGCCCCAGGACAAGCCCTTCAGGCAGTACATACCGTCTAAACCCACATCATATGGAATCACGATCTCAAATCAAATCAAATCAAATCAAATTTTATTAGTCACATACACATGGTTAGCAGATGTTAATGCGAGTGTAGCGAAATGCTTGTGCTTCTAGTTCCGACAATGCAGTAATAACCAACAAGTAATCTAACCTAACAATTCCACAACTACTACCTTATACACACACACAAGTGTAAAGGGATGAAGAATATGTACATAAAGATATATGAATGAGTGGTGGTACAGAACGGCATGGCAAGATGCAGTAGATGGTATAGAGTACGGTATATACATATGAGATGAGTACTGTAGGGTATGTAAACATAAAGTGGCATAGTTTAAAGTGGCTAGTGGTACATGTATTACATAAAGATGGCAAGATGCAGTAGATGATATAGAGTACAGTATATACATATGAGATGGGTAATGTAGGGTATGTAAACATTATATTAAGTGGCATTGTTTAAAGTGGCTAGTGGTACATTTTTACATAATTTCCATCAATTCCCATTTTTAAAGTGGCTGGAGTTGAGTCAGTATGTTGGCAGCGGCCGCTAAATGTTAGTGGTGGCTGTTTAACAGTCTGATGGCCTTGAGATAGAAGCTGTTTTTCAGTCTCTCGGTCCCTGCTTTGATGCACCTGTACTGACCTCGCCTTCTGGATGATAGCGGGGTGATCAGGCAGTGGCTTGGGTGGTTGTTGTCCTTGATGATCTTTATGGCCTGCCTGTGACATCGGGTGGTGTAGGTGTCCTGGAGGGCAGGTAGTTTGCCCCCGGTGATGCGTTCTGCAGACCTCACTACCCTCTGGAGAGCCTTACGGTTGTGGGCGGAGCAGTTGCCGTACCAGGCGGTGATACAGCCCGACAGGATGCTCTCGATTGTGCATCTGTAGAAGTTTGTGAGTGCTTTTGGTGACAAGCCGAATTTCTTCAGCCTCCTGAGGTTGAAGAGGCGCTGCTGCGCCTTCTTCACAACGCTGTCTGTGTGGGTGGACCAATTCAGTTTGTCCGTGATGTGTACACCGAGGAACTTAAAACTTTCCACCTTCTCCACTACTGACCCGTCGATGTGGATAGGGGGGTGCTCCCTCTGCTGTTTCCTGAAGTCCACAATCATCTCCTTTGTTTTGTTGACGTTGAGTGTGAGGTTATTTTCCTGACACCACACTCCGAGGGCCCTCACCTCCTCCCTGTAGGCGGTCTCGTCGTTGTTGGTAATCAAGCCTACCACTGTAGTGTCATCCGCAAACTTGATGATTGAGTTGGAGGCGTGCATGGCCACGCAGTCGTGGGTGAACAGGGAGTACAGGAGAGGGCTCAGAACGCACCCTTGTGGGGCCCCAGTGTTGAGGATCAGCGGGGTGGAGATGTTGTTACCTACCCTCACCACCTGGGGGCGGCCCGTCAGGAAGTCCAGGACCCAGTTGCACAGGGCGGGGTCGAGACCCAGGGTCTCGAGCTTGATGACGAGTTTGGAGGGTACTATGGTGTTAAATGCTGAGCTGTAATCGATGAACAGCATTCTCACATGGGTATTCCTCTTGTCCAGATGGGTTAGGGCAGTGTGCAGTGTGGTTGCGATTGCGTCGTCTGTGGACCTATCTGGGTCGGTAAGCAAATTGGAGTGGGTCTAGGGTGTCCGGTAGGGTGGAGGTGATATGGTCCTTGACTAGTCTCTCAAAGCACTTCATGATGACGGAAGTGAGTGCTACGGGGCGGTAGTCGTTTAGCTCAGTTACCTTAGCTTTCTTGGGAACAGGAACAATGGTGGCCCTCTTGAAGCATGTGGGAACAGCAGACTGGGATAAGGATTGATTGAATATGTCCGTAAACACACCAGCCAGCTGGTCTGCGCATGCTCTGAGGACGCGGCTGGGAATGCCGTCTGGGTCTGCAGCCTTGCGAGGGTTAACACGTTTAAATGTTTTACTCACCTCGGCTGCAGTGAAGGAGAGCCCGCAGGTTTTGGTAGGGGGCCGTGTCAGTGGCACTGTATTGTCCTCAAAGCGGGCAAAAAAGTTGTTTAGCCTGTCTGGGAGCAAGACATCCTGGTCCGCGACGGGGCTGGTTTTCTTTTTGTAATCCGTGATTGACTGTAGACCATGCCACATACCTCTTGTGTCTGAGCTGTTGAATTGCGACTCGATTTTGTCTCTGTACTGGGACTTAGCCTGTTTGATTGCCTTGCGGAGAGTTGCGGATTGCACTGCAGCCGAGGTGAGTAAAACATTTAAACGTGTTAACCCTCGCAAATAAAAAAAAAAAATACCCTCTAAATTGGTCTCATGTGGTGTATAGACCGGCCTTCATTTGTGTTCATTGGGGCTCATTTATCATTTCCATAAAATTCTGTATTTACTTAATTTTTTTATTTTTATTTAACCTTTATTTAACTTGGCAAGACAGTTAAGAACAAATTCTTATTTACAATGACGGCCTACCAAAAGGCAAAAGGCTTCCTGCAGGGACGGGGGCTGGGATTAAAAATAAAATAAATACACTATAAATATATGACAAAATGCACATCACAACAAGAGAGGCAACACAACACTACAGTTGTAGCCAAAAGTTGAGAATGACACAAATATTAATTTTCACAAAGTCTGCTGCCTCAGTTTGTATGATGGCCATTTTCATATACTCCAGAATGTTATGAAGAGTGATCAGATGATTTGCAATTAATTGCAAAGGTCCTCTTTGCCATGCAAATGAACTGAATCCCCCAAAAACATTTCCACTCCATTTCAGCCCTGCCACAAAAGGACCAGCTGACATCATGTCAGTGATTCCCTCATTAACACAGGTGTGAGTGTTGACGAGGACAAGACTGGCGATCACTCTGTCATGCTGATTGAGTTCGAATAACATACTGGAAGCTTCAAAAAAAGGGAGGTGCTTGGAATCATTGTTCTTCCTCTGTCAGCCATGGTTACCTGCAAGGAAACACATGTCGTCGTCATTGCTTTGCACAAAAAGGGCTTCACAGGCAAGGATATTGCTGCCAGTAAGATTGCACCTAAATCAACCATTTATCGGATCATCAAGAACTTCAAGGAGAGTGGTTCAATTGTTGTGAAGAAGGCTTCAGGGCGCCCAAGAAAGTCCAGCAAGCGCCAGGACCGTCTCCTAAAGTTGATTCAGCTGCGGGATCGGGGCACCACCAGTACAGAGCTTGCTCAGGAATGGCAGCAGGCAGGTGTGAGTGCATCTGCATGCACAGTGAGGCGAAGACTTTAGGAGGATGGCCTGGTGTCAAGAAGGGCAGCAAAGAAGCCACTTCTCTCCAGGAAAAACATCAGGGACAGACTGATATTCTGCAAAAGTTACAGGGATTGGACTGCTGAGGACAAGTGTAAAGTCATTTTCTCTGATGAATCCCCTTTCCGATTGTTTGGGGCGTCTGGAAAAAAAAGCTTGTACGGAGAAGACAAGGTGAGCGCTACCATCAGTCCTGTGTCATGCCAACAGTAAAGCATCCTGAGACCATTCATGTGTGGGGTTGCTTCTCAGCCAAGGGAGTGGCCTCACTCACAAGTTTGCCTAAGAACACAGCCATTAATAAAGAATGGTACCAACACATCCTCCGAGAGCAACTTCTCCCAACCATCCAGGAACAGTTTGGTGATGAACAATGCATTTTCCAGCAGGATGGAGCTCCTTGCCATAATTCAAATGTGATAAATAAGTGGCTCGGGGAACAAAACATCGATATTTTGTGTCCTTCGCCAGGATTCTCCCCACACCTTAAAAACTTCTTATGGCTGCAATCCCGCTACCAGGATCGATATGACAACAGCCAGTGAAAGTGCAGGGCGCCAAATTCAAACAACAGAAATCTCATAACTAAAATTCCTCAAACATACATGTGTCTTATATCATTTTAAAGGTAATCTTGTTGTTAATCCCACCAAAGTGTCTGATTTCAAATATGCTTTTCAGCAAAAGCACTACAAACGATTATGTTAGGTCACCACCAAACCACAATAAGCACAGCCTTTTTTCCAGCGAAAGATAGCAGTCAGAAAAAGCAGAAATAGAGTTAAATGAATCACTAACCTTTGATTATCTTTATCAGATGACACTCATAGGACTTCATGTTACACAATACATGCATGTTTTGTTTGATAAAGTTCATATTTATATCAAAAAATTTGAGTTAACATTGGCGCGTTACATTCACTAGTTCCAAAAACATCAAGTGATTTTGCATAGCCACATCATTTCAACAGAAATACTCATCATAAATGTAGATGATAATACAAGTTATACACATGGAATTATAGATAGACCTCTCCTTAATGCAACTGCTGTGTCAGATTGCAAAAAAACTTTATGGAAAAAGCAAATCATGCAATAATCTGAGACGGAGCTCAGAACAATAGCCAAATTAGCCGCCATGTTGGGGTCAACAGAAACCAGAAAATACATGATATATGTTTCCTTACCTTTGATGAACTTCATCAGAATGCAGTCCTAGGAATCCCAGGTCCACAATAAATGCTTGATTTGTTCGTTAATGTCCGTTATTTATGTCCAATTAGCTACTTTGGTTAGCGCGTTTGGTAAACAATTGGTAAACAATTCCACAAAGCTCGTCCACAATAACGTGACGAAATGTCCAAAAGTTCCATAACAGTCAGTAGAAACATGTCAAACGATGTACTGAATCAATCTTTAGAATGTTGTTAACATACATCTTGAATAACGTTCCAACCGGAGAATTACATTGACTTCAGTTGAGCGATGGAACGGAGATGCCTATCACGTGAACTCGCGTGGTCAAAGCATGGTCAGCTCGTGGCAGTGGTGACTAATTCCTGTCTCCTTCGGCCCCCCTTCACATTAGAGTCATCAGACAAAGTTCTATTGACTGTTGACATCTAGTGGAAGCCGTAGGAAGTGAAAACTCATCAATATCTCGCTGTAATTTCAATGAGAGCTTGGTTGAAAATCTAGCACCCTCAGAAAAAATCCAAACAGGAAGTGGAACTTCTCAGGTTTTTGCCTGCCATATGAGTTCTGTTATACTCACAGACATAATTCAAACAGTTTTAGAAACTTCAGAGTGTTTTCCATCCAATACGAATAATAATATGCATATATTAGCAACTGGGACTGAGGAGCAGGCAGTTTACTATGGGCACCTCTGTGCACCTTTCATCCAAGCTACTCAACACTGCCCCTGCAGCCATAAGAAGTTAATCCCATTGAGAACTGGTGGTCAATCCCCAAGAGGCGGGTGGACAAACAAAAACACACAAATTTTGACAAACTCCAAGCATTGATTATGCAAGAATGTGCTGCCATCAGTCAGGGTGTGGACCAGAAGTTAATTGACAGCATGCCAGGGTGGATTGCAGAGGTCTTGAAAAAGAAGGGTCAACACTGCAAATATGGACTCTTTGTATCAACTTCATGTAATTGTCAATAAAAACCTTTGACACGTATGACATGCTTGTAATTATACTTCAGTATTCCATAGTAACATCTGACAAAAATATCTAAAGACACTGAAGCAACAAACTTTGTGGAAATTAATATTTGTGTCATTCTCAAAACAATTGGCCATGACTGTACATAAAGAGAGACCTAAGACAACAACATAACAAGGCAACACATGACAAGACAGCATGGTAGCAATACTACATGGTAGCAGCACAAAACATGGTACAAACATTATTGGGCACAGTCAACAGCACAAAGGGCAAGAAGGTAGAGACAACAATGCAGCCACAACTGTCAGGAAGTGTCCATGATTGAGTCTTTGAATGAAGAGATTGAGATAAAACTGTCCAGTTTGAGTGTTTGTTGCAGCTCGTTCCAGTCGCTAGCTGCAGCGAACTGAAAAGTGGAGCGATCCAGGGATGTGTGTGCTTTGCGGACCTTTAACAGAATGTGACTGGCAGAACGGGTGTTGTATGTGAAGGATGAGGGCTGCAGCAGATATCTCAGATAGGGGGGAGTGAGGCCTAAGAGGGTTTTATAAATAAGCATCAATCAGTGGGTCTTGCGACAGGTATACAGAGATAACCAGTTTACAGAGGAGTATAGAGTACAGTGATGTGTCCTATAAGGAGCATTGGTGGCAGATCTGATGGCTGAATGGTAAAGAACATCTAGCCGCTCGAGAGCACCCTTACCTGCCAATCTAAATTATGTCTCCGTAATCTAGCATGGGTAGGATGGTCATCTGAATCAGGGTTACTTTGGCAGATGGGGTGAAAGAGGAGCGATTACGATAGAGGAAACCAAGTCTAGATTTTACTTTAGCCTGCAGCTTTGATATGTGCTGAGAGAAGGACAGTGCACCGTCTAGCCATTACTCCCAAAGAACTTGTATGAGGTGACTACCAACCTCTAAACCCTCAGAGGTAGTAATAACACCTGTGGGAAGAGGGGCATTCTTCTTACCAAACCACATGACCTTTGTTTTGGAGGTGTTCAGAACAAGGTTAAGGGTAGAGAAAGCTTGTTGGACACAAAGAAAGCTTTGTTGTAGAGCATTTATCACAAAATCCAGGGAGGGGACAGCTGAGAATAAGACTATCATCTGCATGTAAATGGATGAGAGAGCTTCCTACTGTCTGAGCTATGTTGTTTATGTAAATTGAGAAGAGGGTGGGGCCTATTATAGAGCCTTCGGGTACTCCCTTGGTGACATGCAGTGGCTGAGACAGTAGATTATCTGACTGTATACACTGCGTTATTTGAGAGAGGAAGTTAGCAAACCTGCCCAAAGACCCCTCAGAGACACTAATACTCCTTAGCCGGCCCACAAGAATGGAATGGTCTACTGTATCAAAAGCTTTGGCCAAGTAAATACAAAAAGCAGCACAATATTGCTTAGAATGAAGGGCAATTGTGACATCATTGAGGACCTTTAAGGTTGCAGTGACACATCCATAAACCGAGGGAAAACCAGATTGCATACCAGAGAGAATACTATAGACATCAAGAAAGCCAGTCAGTTGATTAATGGCAAGTTTTTCCAACACTTTTGATAAACAGGGCAAAATAGAAATAGGCCTATAACAGTTAGGATCAGCTTGATCTCCTCCTTTAAATAAAGGATGAACCGTGGCTGCCTTCCAAGCAATGGGAACCTCCCCAGAAAGGAGAAACAGGTTAAAAAGGTTGGAGATAGGCTTGGCGATGATAGGGGCAGCAACCTTAAAGGAGTAGGGTCTAAACTATCTGACCCAGATGTTTTTTGGGGGTCAAGTTTAAGTAGTTCCTTTAGCACCTCAGACTCAGTGACTGCCTGCAGGGAGAAACTTTGTGGCGGGGCAGGGGGGAAAAGGAGAAGCATCGGGGCTAGTCGCATTAGAAGGGAGATGAGGAAATGTCGGACGGGCAAGGGGGCATGGCTGAGTCAAATCGGAATCCTGACTTAATGAAGTGGTGATTAAAGAGCTCAGTAACTAACTTTTGGCCTTCCGGATAGCCTGAGTGGACTTATTTCTCATTTGCCTGAACGAGAGCCAGTCAGCCTGAGTATGCGTGTGCCGAGCCTTTCGCCAAATGCAATTCTTGAGGTGGAGTAACTCTGCAAGATCACGGTCAAACCAGGGGCTGAACCTGTTTTTAATTCTCATTTTCTTTACGGAGGTGTGTTTGTTAACAATACCACTGAAAATATCAAAAAAGAAGGTCCAGGCGTCTTCGACAGAAGGGAACAAGCTGATTCTATACCATTCCACAGAGGCCTGTTCTTGAAGGAAGGCTTGTTCATTAAAGTTTTTTAGCAAGAGTCTATGACAAATCAGGACAGGGTGTTTCATGAACACAGGCGGTAAAACAGTGAACACTAAGGTCATTACAGAAAACACCAGACTGATACCTATCAGGATTATTTGTGAGGATAACATCGAGGCAGCATAACAGCTTCTACCCCCAAGCTATAAGACTCCTGAACATGTAATCAAATGGCTACCAGACTTTTTGCATTGTCGTCGTCCCCCCCCCCCCCCCCTCCGACTCTCTGTTCATTGTCTAAGCATAGTCACTTTAACTCTACCTACATATACATATTACCTCAATTACCTCAACTAACCTGTGCCCCGGCACATTGACTCTGTACCGGTACCCCCTGTATATAGCCTCACTACTGTTATTTTACTGCTGCTCTTTAATTATTTGTTAATTTTTACTTATCTATTTTTTACTTAACACTTATTTTTCTTAAAACTGCATTGTTGGTTAAGGGATGCATTTCACTGTAAGGTCTAAACCTGTTGCATTCGGCACATGTGACGAATAACATTTGATTTGATGATTTGATTGTTGTTTTTCTCAGAAACGAATACTGCTACTGCATGGAAATAGTGGCCATTGTTGAATAGTAATGGAGCTTTGATCCCGAAGGAAATGCCTAGGGATAGTATTCAAAGTGCACATTTGATTCTGAAGGAAACGCCTAGGGATAGTATTCAAAGTGCACATTTGATTCTGAAGGAAACGCCTAGGGATAGTATTCAAAGTGCACATTTGATTCTGAAGGAAACGCCTAGGGATAGTATTCAAAGTGCACATTTGATTCTGAAGGAAACGCCTAGGGATAGTATTCAAAGTGCACAAACTATATATTCACTGTTTGCTTACTTCCTAAACATGCTTCTTGATTGAACATACTTCGTTATGTTTTAATGTAATCTGACATTTACCATTAGCGACTTAATTTTAACTCTGGTGTATTTTTTAAACTCTGGCTTACTTTTCCCTCTGGCATTAGGTTTCTTCCTAGGTTTTGGCCTTTCTAGGGAGTTTTTCCTAGCCACCGTGCTTCTACACCTGCATTGCTTGCTGTTTGGGGTTTTAGGCTGGGTTTCTGTACAGCACTTCGAGATATTAGCTGATGTACGAAGGGCTATATAAAATAAACATGATTGATTGATTAAGTCTTAATTTCCCACTGACAAGTATTATTGAGTCTAAGAAAAATTAAACAGTCATTTCATTAATCTATTTCCAGACACCTAGATCTGTGATAATTATGTTGATTAGGTGTTCATTATCTACTGTACTTTTTCTTGTCTTGTACAATATGTCTTTTAAAAAACATGTACATGATGTTGTCAGCTGTAGAGTACAAAAATATGGATTTTTTTTTTTTGTATACTAAGGGCCACACATTTTTCAATTTAGTGATTGAAAGGATGAGATCAAGATCTGAACCACAGAAATACATTGTGTGGCATTTCCATTTGAAATGGCCAATTAAAAGTGTTATGATGTCATTTGAGTTTTCATTATACATACAAAAGGTCTCTGTTTTTACCCAGACTAAAATCATGTTTCATAGAAAATAAAGAAAACAGTTCCTTCTGCTCTTTACCCTTGCTTTTCCAAGACCTACCTCTCTCTCTCTCTCCTTTTCCTTCAGTTAAAACAAATTCATTGCCACAATGAAAATCAATACAAAAAAAAAAGAAAAACTTACAAATGTATTCACTGAATATGCAGTGAGTACCAAATGGGACTGGTTCAGGGTAAAATCACTATTGTTGAATAAAAACATTCAATGCTATTAGAGTTTGCACATATTTTATGTTTCTTGCTCATTCTACCATAACACGTCTCTTACAGTGCAGTGCTCAGCATCATGTATTGGTGGCATACAGCATTGCAGCCTCTTCCTGTTTCCTTACCTGGTTTACCATATTGTTGCATGTCTGTGGAAGGAGAGATGGAGGGAAGCTGGGCCACTGAGGGAGAGAAGGCAGCCATTTTGTCTGCTTGCTCTGAAAGGATTAGGAAGTACTGTTACAGATCACTGAGTTCCCTTTAATAATACAGATGATGCTTCACCTCTTATTTCCACTTAATATGTTTCCTAGGAGCCAATATTGTGATTCACTGTTAATATTTCCTCGTGCATAATCAGAGCAGTTATTTTTAAGAGCATTTTTTTGATCGCCAGATGCTACAAAGTTAACCATTCGAATAGCTGGGCCACTAAACCACAGTTCAGTATTCCAGCCAGTGTTGTCTGACCCCTCACACTCTTGGATCATTATAACCGGAGGAGACAGAGGTCTTTGACTGGCATTGGTAGGAGCCGGTGGCATTTGGAGACCCGTGTGCGCCTGCGTGTGTGTGTTACTATGAGCGTGAGAGAGGGGATAGATCCATAAGTAATGGCCAGTGGCCTTTGCAGACCTTGCAATGTGTAGAATCAAACCTCTGCATTATGTATCTAAAGAGCCCAACACAAAGATAGTAATCACTGCTATCTATCGAACTGAAACCCACCCAGTCGCTTTGTAGCTTAACCGCCTTAACAAAAAGGCCACAGAGTCCCTGAAGAGGTTTCCACTAATATTCCATACAAATGTGAAGTTGGCTCGCCATCCTGGCTAATAAATCCATTAATGTGATTGGAGGGAAATCATTTCCGGTTCACCTGACAACAACACTAGTATTGCTGATAAATGTGAAGTGGTAGCTTGTATAGGGAGGTGTATAGGTGTCGTATATAAGGCCCTATCGTGCCTTTCAGGTCACCATTTCCTCAGGGCTTTAATTACTCATCAATCTCACTCGTTATACGTCACTTTTTAAAATATATTTGACGATCTGGTTTGAGAGATTATTCGATACATGTATGAAAAACAACAAATACTGAAACACATTATTTTGTGAGATTCCAAACGAATAACAATATTATGTATATCTGATGTAGAAAAATGTGTGTTCCTCCACAATCTGCCAAAAACAAGGTTGTTAAGCCTACCCTGTATCTACTATTACCATAGATCTAGACCCTATAGACCCTGTATCTACTATTACCATAGATCTAGACCCTATAGACCCTGTATCTACTATTACCATAGATCTAGACCCTATAGACCCTGTATCTACTATTACCATAGATCTAGACCCTATAGACCCTGTATCTACTATTACCATAGATCTAGACCCTATAGACCCTGTATCTACTATTACCATAGATCTAGACCCTATAAACCCTGTATCTACTATTACCATAGATCTAGACCCTATAGACCCTGTATCTACTATTACCATAGATCTAGACCCTATAGACCCTGTATCTACTATTACCATAGATCTAGACCCTATAGACCCTGTATCTACTATTACCATAGATCTAGACCCTATAGACCCTGTATCTACTATTACCATAGATCTAGACCCTATAAACCCTGTATTTACTATTACCATAGATCTAGACCCTATAGACCCTGTATCTACTATTACCATAGATCTAGACCCTATAGACCCTGTATCTACTATTACCATAGATCTAGACCCTATAGACCCTGTATCTACTATTACCATAGATCTAGACCCTATAGACCCTGTATCTACTATTACCATAGATCTAGACCCTATAGACCCTGTATCTACTATTACCATAGATCTAGACCCTATAGACCCTGTATCTACTATTACCATAGATCTAGACCCTATAGACCCTGTATCTACTATTACCATAGATCTAGACCCTATAGACCCTATATCTACTATTACCATAGATCTAGACCCTATAGACCCGGTATCTACTATTACCATAGATCTAGACCATATAGACCCTGTATCTACTATTACCATAGATCTAGACCCTGTATCTACTATTACCATAGATAGATGCCCTATATCTACTATTACCATAGATCTAGACCCTATAGACCCTGTATCTACTATTACCATAGATCTAGACCCTATAAACCCTGTATCTACTATTACCATAGATCTAGACCCTATAGACCCTGTATCTACTATTACCATAGATCTATACCCTATAGACCCTGTATCTACTATTACCATAGATCTAGACCCTGTATCTACTATTACCATATATCTAGACCCTATAAACCCTGTATCTACTATTACCATATATCTAGACCCTGTATCTACTATTACCATAGATAGATACCCCATATCTACTATTACCATAGATCTATACCTTATATCTACATTTACATTTACATTTAAGTCATTTAGCAGACGCTCTTATCCAGAGCGACTTACAAGTTGGTGCATTCACCTTATGATGTCCAGTGGAACAACCACTTTACAATAGTGCATCTAACTCTAAGGGGGGGAGCAGCAGGGGGGTTTTAGAAGGATTACTCTATCCTATCCTAGGTATTCCTTAAAGAGGTGGGGTTTCAGGTGTCTCCGGAAGGTGGTGATTGATTCCGCTGACCTGGCGTCGTGGGGGAGTTTGTTCCACCATTGTTCCACCATCTACTATTACCATAGATCTAGACTCTATAGACCCTGTATCTACTATTACCATAGATAGATACCCTGTATCTACTATTACCATAGATCTATACCATATATCTACTATTACCATAGATCTAGACCCTGTATCTACTATTACCATAGATAGATACCCCATATCTACTATTACCATAGATAGATACCCTGTATCTACTATTACCATAGATCTAGACCCTATAGACCCTGTATCTACTATTACCATATATCTAGACCCTATATCTCCTATTACCATAGATAGATACCGTGTATCTACTATTACCATAGATAGAGACACTATATCTACTGTTACCATAGATCTAGACTCTATAGACCCTGTATCTACTATTACCATAGATAGATACACTATATCTACTATTACCATAGATCTAGACTCTATAGACCCTGTATCTACTATTACCATATATCTAGACCCTGTATCTCCTATTACCATAGATAGATACCCTGTATCTCCTATTACCATAGATAGAGACCCTGTATCTACTATTACCATAGATAGATACCGTGTATCTACTATTACCATAGGTAATAATGTTAGATAAGAAGCAGCAGATTCTTAGCTCATCTCCTCCTCCTACCTGATTCCTGCACATCTGTCTGTCTGTCTTTCTGTCTGTGTCTGGAATTATTCATCAAACATAGCAGGTGTTACATGATCTGGTTGTGTAAGCAGTTGCAATGTAGAGACTGAGCGTCCACACGAGGCTGAGCGTGCACGCGAGAGTGCGCGTGATAGAAATAGAGAGAGAGAGAGAGAGAGAGAGAGAGAGAGAGAGAGAGAGAGAGAGAGAGAGAGAGAGAGAGAGAGAGAGAGAGAGAGAGAGAGAGAGAGAGAGAGAGAGAGAGAGAGAGAGAGAGCGAGAGAGAGAGAGAGAGAGAGAGAGAGCGAGAGAGAGAGAGAGATGCCCTCTAGTTTGTAAAATACAGGACAGAGTCAAAACAGAGCTTGCTCTCCCTACTGGAAAACACTGGACAGAGTCAAAACAGAGCTAGCTCTCCCTACTGGAAAACACTGGACAGAGTCAAAACAGAGCTAGCTCTCTCTACAAGAAAACACTGGACAGAGTCAAAACAGAGCTAGCTCTCCCTACTGGAAAACACTGGACAGAGTCAAAAAAGAGCTAGCTCTCCCTCCTGGAAAACACTGGACAGAGTCAAAACAGAGCTAGTTCTCCCTACTGGAAAACACTGGACAGAGTCAAAACAGAGCTTGCTCTCCCTACCCAAAAACACTGGACAGAGTCAAAACAGAGCTAGCTCTCCCTACAAGGAAACACTGGACAGAGTCAAAACAGAGCTAGCTCTCCCTACTGGAAAACACTGGACAGAGTCAAAACAGAGCTAGCTCTCCCTACAAGGAAACACTGGACAGAGTCAAAACAGAGCTAGCTCTCCCTACTGGAAAACACTGGACAGAGTCAAAACAGAGCTAGCTCTCCCTACTGGAAAACACTGGACAGAGTCAAAACACAGCTAGCTCTCCCTACTGGAAAACACTGGACAGAGTCAAAACAGAGCTAGCTCTCCCTACAAGGAAACACTGGACAGAGTCAAAACAGAGCTAGCTCTCCCTACTGGAAAACACTGGACAGAGTCAAAACAGAGCTAGCTCTCCCTACTGGATAACACTGGACAGAGTCAAAACAGAGCTAGCTCTCTCTACAAGAAAACACTGGACAGAGTCAAAACAGAGCTAGCTCTCTCTACAAGAAAACACAGGACAGAGTCAAAACAGAGCTAGCTCTCTCTACAAGAAAACACTGGACAGAGTCAAAACAGAGCTAGCTCTCCCTACTGGAAAACACTGGACAGAGTCAAAACAGAGCTAGCTCTCTCTACAAGAAAACACAGGACAGAGTCAAAACAGAGCTAGCTCTCTCTACAAGAAAACACAGGACAGAGTCAAAACAGAGCTAGCTCTCCCTACTGGAAAACACAGGACAGAGTCAAAACAGAGCTAGCTCTCTCTACAAGAAAACACTGGACAGAGTCAAAACAGAGCTAGTTCTCCCTACTGGAAAACACTGGACAGAGTCAAAACAGAGCTAGCTCTCCCTACTGGAAAACACTGGACAGAGTCAAAACAGAGCTAGCTCTCCCTACTGGATAACACTGGACAGAGTCAAAACAGAGCTAGCTCTCTCTACAAGAAAACACTGGACAGAGTCAAAACAGAGCTAGCTCTCTCTACAAGAAAACACAGGACAGAGTCAAAACAGAGCTAGCTCTCTCTACAAGAAAACACTGGACAGAGTCAAAACAGAGCTAGCTCTCCCTACTGGAAAACACTGGACAGAGTCAAAACAGAGCTAGCTCTCTCTACAAGAAAACACAGGACAGAGTCAAAACAGAGCTAGCTCTCTCTACAAGAAAACACAGGACAGAGTCAAAACAGAGCTAGCTCTCCCTACTGGAAAACACAGGACAGAGTCAAAACAGAGCTAGCTCTCTCTACAAGAAAACACTGGACAGAGTCAAAACAGAGCTAGCTCTCTCTACAAGAAAACACAGGACAGAGTCAAAACAGAGCTAGCTCTCCCTACAAGAAAACACAGGACAGAGTCAAAACAGAGCTAGCTCTCCCTACAAGAAAACACAGGACATGGCTATGGCTGTATGGGAGCTGACACACAAGGCTGTGTTAGACAGGTGTGTGTTTGTGCTTGCACACCTGTTTGTGTGTGTGTGCGTGTGTATGTGCGTGTCCGTTTGTGCTTGCACACCTGTTTGTGTGTGTGTGCGTGTGCATGTGCGTGTCCGTTTGTGCTTGCACACCTGTTTGTGTGTGTGTGCGTGTGCATGTGCGTGTCCGTTTGTGCTTGCAGACCTGCGTGAGTGAGTGAGTGAGTGAGTGAGTGAGTGAGTGAGTGAGTGAGTGAGTGAGTGAGTGAGTGAGTGAGTGAGTGAGTGAGTGAGTGAGTGAGTGAGTGAGTGAGTGAGTGAGTGAGTGTGTGTGTGTGTGTGTGTGTGTGTGTGTGTGTGTGTGTGTGTGTGTGTGTGTGTGTGTGTGTGTGTGTGTGTGTGTGTGTGTGTGTGTGTGTGTGTGTGTGTGTGTGTGTGTGTGTGTGTGTGTGTGTGTGTGTGTGTGTGTGTGTGTGACACACCATACCCTGATATTGGATATTGGACGACGACCTGAGAAAGATGTTGTACAAACACAACAGGAGCTGTGGCTCCACTGGAGAGAGGGGAGAGGAGCAAGAGAGGAGGAGGGCTTTGACAACAGGAGCTGTGGCTCCACTGGAGAGAGGGGAGAGGAGCAAGAGAGGAGGAGGGCTTTGACAACAGGAGCTGTGGCTCCACTGGAGAGAGGGGAGAGGAGCAAGAGAGGAGGAGGGCTTTGACAACAGGAACTGTGGCTCCACTGGAGAGAGGGGAGAGGAGCAAGAGAGGAGGAGGGCTTTGACAACAGGAGCTGTGGCTCCACTGGAGAGAGGGGAGAGGAGCAAGAGAGGAGGAGGGCTTTGACAACAGGTGCTGTGGCTCCACTGGAGAGAGGGGAGAGGAGCAAGAGAGGAGGAGGGCTTTGACAACAGGAGCTGTGGCTCCACTGGAGAGAGGGGTGAGGAGCAAGAGAGGAGGAGGGCTTTGACAACAGGAGCTGTGGCTCCACTGGAGAGAGGGGTGAGGAGCAAGAGAGGAGGAGGGCTTTGACAACAGGAGCTGTGGCTCCACTGGAGAGAGGGGAGAGGAGCAAGAGAGGAGGAGGGCTTTGACAACAGGAGCTGTGGCTCCACTGGAGAGAGGGGAGAGGAGCAAGAGAGGAGGAGGGCTTTGACAACAGGAGCTGTGGCTCCACTGGAGAGAGGGGAGAGGAGCAAGAGAGGAGGAGGGCTTTGACAACAGGAGCTGTGGCTCCACTGGAGAGAGGGGAGAGGAGCAAGAGAGGAGGAGGGCTTTGACAACAGGAGCTGTGGCTCCACTGGAGAGAGGGGAGAGGAGCAAGAGAGGAGGAGGGCTTTGACAACAGGTGCTGTGGCTCCACTGGAGAGAGGGGAGAGGAGCAAGAGAGGAGGAGGGCTTTGACAACAGGAGCTGTGGCTCCACTGGAGAGAGGGGTGAGGAGCAAGAGAGGAGGAGGGCTTTGACAACAGGAGCTGTGGCTCCACTGGAGAGAGGGGAGAGGAGCAAGAGAGGAGGAGGGCTTTGACAACAGGTGCGGCCGCTCCACCTTAGAGAAGGGAGAAGAGGAGAGGGAGAGGAGCTTTGAAATCAGGACAAGCCATAAGGCATGAAACTATAGGAACAACCCTGTCAAAAATACAAGTGTCAAATTTGCAGTTTCACATGTGAAATAGCTGTTTTCACATGTTGAGCTTAAATTTTACATGTGAAATAGCTGTTTTCACATGTTGCGCTTAAATTTCACATGTGAAACCATATTTTGAGTACATGTTAACTCCAACTTACTTTTCACGTGAGGAGAATAACATGTTTTCACCTGACGTGAGTTGCAGTTTTACATGACAATCTCAGTTCCACATGTGGAACTGCAAGTTCACATGTGAAATAAAATCACGTGTAAAAATCACATTTGCAGTTTCACATGTGACTAACCTCCACGTGATTGTTTTTCCACGTGAGAATTTGCAATTCTAGATGTTTTGATAGAGGAAATCAAATTAGCAGTTTCACATGGAAAAAAAACTCCACGTGAAAATGTCAGTTTCACATGTAGAAATAACAGCAAGTTCACATATGGTGTTGAAATAATGTTATTCTAATCACTTATGAAAAGATGGTGTTTAAAAAATATATATTACATTTAACCTTTATTTAACTGGGCAAGTCAGTTAAGAACAAATTCTTATTTACAATCACGGCCTACCGGGGAACTGCCTTGTTCAGGGGCAGAATGATAGATTTTTACCTTGTCAGCTCAGGGATTCAATCCAGCAACCTTTCAGTTACTGACCCAACACTTTAAACCACTAGGCTGCCTTGCAGTAGCAATGTTTCCACTGGTAGAATTAGGATGACCACGTCTTAAAAGCCCAAATGTGAGACAAGGGAATGATTTTGCGGGACATTCGTTGAACAGTGGACAGAATACTTTTTTTCGATAAGGTTAATGGATCACGTTTATTTATTTATTATACTTTTTTTATTAAACCTTTATTTAAACAGGGAGTCACGTTGAGATTAAACATCTATTTTACAAGAGAGACCTGTATACATTACAATAAAAATAGAATAATAAAACATACACACAAACAAAATAAACATATTTTGTAAAAATCATCACATTCGACTACATAGAGGTCCTCAATGAATAGTGTAAACTGCCTGAGTGACACCAGCACATCTAACTGCAGTGAACTCTCCAGAAGATTCCACATCTAACTGCAGTGAACTATCCAGAAGATTCCACATCTAACTGCAGTGAACTCTCCAGAAGATTCCACATCTAACTGCAGTGAACTCTGCAGAAGATTCCACATCTAACTGCAGTGAACTCTCCAGAAGATTCCACATCTAACTGCAGTGAACTCTGCAGAAGATTCCACATCTAACTGCAGTGAACTCTGCAGAAGATTCCACATCTAACTGCAGTGAACTCTGCAGAAGATTCCACATCTAACTGCAGTGAACTCTGCAGAAGATTCCACATCTAACTGCAGTGAACTCTCCAGAAGATTCCACATCTAACTGCAGTGAACTCTGCAGAAGATTCCACATCTAACTGCAGTGAACTCTCCAGAAGATTCCACATCTAGCTGCAGTGAACTCTCCAGAAGATTCCACATCTAACTGCAGTAAACTCTCCAGAAGATTCCACATCTAACTGCAGTGAACTCTCCAGAAGATTCCACATCTAACTGCAGTGAACTCTCCAGAAGATTCCACATCTAACTGCAGTGAACTCTCCAGAAGATTCCACATCTAACTGCATTGAACTCTCCAGAAGATTCCACATCTAACTGCAGTGAACTCTCCAGAAGATTCCACATCTAACTGCAGTGAACTCTCCAGAAGATTCCACATCTAACTGCAGTGAACTCCTGAGAAGATTCCACATCTAACTGCAGTGAACTCTCCAGAAGATTCCACATCTAACTGCAGTGAACTCTCCAGAAGATTCCACATCTAACTGCAGTGAACTCTCCAGAAGATTCCACATCTAACTGCAGTGAACTCTCCAGAAGATTCCACATCTAACTGCAGTGAACTCTCCAGAAGATTCCACAAATTAGGGACAAACAAAAACTAAAATGCAGATATTCTCCAAATCTGTGGAGACTGAGGGGATCTCTTGTGTTATACATTCCTGAGAAGGGGTTTGGTAACTTATGATTCGTAAATGAATTAATGATGTTACATATAGAGGGAGTTTGTCAGATTGCTTTGTAAATAAATACAAGAGGATGCAGCTCTCTTCTTACAGACAGAGAGGTTCCATCCCACATTTATATACAGACTATAATGATGAGTCCTAAAATATGTCTCCTGTGATAAAACGTATTGCTGAACGATAGACTGCGTCCAAGGGTTTTAAAACAGAGGTTGCCGCATGCATGTAAACAATATCACCTAAATCCAATACAGGGAGAAGCGTTGTGTGTCTTTCTCCTATTTTCAATACTCAGGAATGATTTATTTCTAAAGTATATGCGTTACGAAGGACAACTTGTCATCAATCCAGACACCCGGGTACTTATATTAAGAAACAAGCTCAATTTGGGCTCCATTTGTAGCACAAATATACAGGTCCTCGGGGTCAACATTTTGTGACCTAGAGAACAGCATGAGCTTGGTTTTACTTGTATTTAACACTAATTTAAGATCTGTAAGTGATTTCTGAATTGAATCAAAGTCATGCTGGAGTTCATGAATGGCCTGCTGCACTGAGGTGGCACAGGAATACAACACTGTGTCACCTGCATAGAGATGAATGTTACAAGTATTAGCAGTGTTTCCTGTGTCATTAATATACAAGGTGAACAATAATGGACCCAAAATCAAACCCTGAGGAACACCTTTTTTGAATCTCAAGAAATTCTGATTTTACCCCATTTGTCAAGAATTCTGTCGCTAAGATAATTCTGAAACTGTAAATAGGCTTTATATCCAAGGCCTATTTTTGATAACTGCTTCAGTAAAACAGAATGATCAACAGTGTTGAACACCTGTGACAGGTCAATAAACTAGGCAGCACTGCTCTTTTTATCATCCAAGACCTTGACAAGATCATTAACAACTAGCGTGGTTGCTGTGGTAGTACTATGCCCAGGCCTGAACCCTGATTGGTTTATATTAAGAATAGAATTATCAGATAAAAAGGAACGAAATTGTTCCTTTTTAAGTAAGATTCTAGAATCTTGGCTAAATAAGGTCGTCTTGAAATGGGGGGGATAGTTGTCAAGATCATTTCTATCCCCACCCTTATAGAGTGGCAGCACATATGTAGATGTCCATGCTTTTGGAATACTTCCTGATAACAATGTTAAATATAAAATGTGGGCTACTGATCCAGCAATAAAGGGAGCTGCATGCTCAAGCAGACCAGGCTCCAAATGATCAGCCCCTGTGGATGTTTTGTTGTTGTCTAATGTTAACAAAGCCTCCAGGACTTAAAGGTGAATTTCCAAAAGGGAAACTCCTGACCAGCATGTTCAGGATCATTCAATAGATTTTCACCATCTACATCCAAACTACTCTTTTCAAGAACTGCCTTTTGAAATACATTCAAATATATAACTCGCAGACATAAAATGGTGATTAAATGCATTAATGATATTGGTCAGTAATAGGGCCAGATTCTAAATTAATGTTTTAGGGGAGAGAAGAGGAGACACAACCCTTCAGTGATGTAACAGCTTTCCAAAATGTAACTGAGTTCCCTGCACATTCAGAAAGTGTATTAACATAATAATATGATGTTTATTTTTTAACTCGTTTTACACACAGATTTCTCAATCGCCTGAAACTGCCAGTCTGAGCCCGAGTCTGTGAATCTAGTTTTGGCCCAGTCAGCATCTCTGTCGTGTATGACTTCAGATTGCTATGGACTGAACAAAAGGACAAGACCGATTTTTAATTCTCTGTTTTTTAAAGGGAGCATGTTTATCTACAAAACAATTGAAAACATGAGAAGTGGTTCAGAGACAACTCTGGGTCAGGAACAGATGCAATACAATCAAATTCACCACAATAAAGTTTACAATAAAAAGGCCTGTTTATTGAAATTCCTCTTGTTGATTAAACAAGGTTTGGTTTGAGGCATCCGTATATCCCTGGCACATACAAAGGGACAGTGGTCACGAATATCCGAATACCCCACTCCCAGCATATTTCTCTGGAGTATTTATAAATATGAGGTCAATCAAAGTCAATTTCGTAGGGTCCTTTAAGTTTGGACGAGTACGCTTTGTAATCAGCTGGGACAAATTTAGATTAGTACAAAAATCCTTTAGGGCACTGCCTATTAAAGGGCAAATCCTTACTTTCTACCTCCATTTTTGGACTAAATTAATTATATGTACCCATTGATTCTTGAATGATATATTATCTTTTGCCTCATGAGCTTAGTTCAAATGTTAACTGTTATACTCCATTACAACCCAAAATATAATGTTTTTTCAACTATTTTTGTAAACAAATGAAATGTAAACAACCACTGTATAGCTCCAAAACATAATTAAAACTATACCTGTGATATCATCAATGGTTTAGTTATTTTATCCGTAGTGTAGTCAATGGATTTGAGAGTGGTTGCATTTCTCCAGCCCCGTCCCTCAGCTTTTTACTGAAACTGTGGCAAGGAGCCACTTTGTTAATGTTTCAATCAAGAAGTGTCCCTTTAAAACACATTTAATAATAGTCATAGTGTTATTATATGGTGCAAAGCTCTAGTGAGTGAGTTAAATGTCATTAATATCAAGCAAAACTTCTGAAGTCGAAAACAAAATTCTTAGCATTGCAAACCAAAATAAGGATATTGTAAGCAAAACAAAATGTTACAAGGAAACAAACTTCCGCAGCATAGCACCCTGCAACCCACTGCTGGTTTAGCTCTGAAGCTAGGCAGGTCCTGGTCAGTTCCTGGTCAGTTCCTGGTCAGTTCCTGGTCAGTTCCTGGTCAGTTCCTGGTCAGGTCCTGGTTGGGAGACGACATGTAGCTTGAAGTGGGGACAATAAATACTGTGGGGAATTGTTATTTTCACATGAGGGAAAAACACATGGAAACTGTACGAAACTGTATGTGTCCGAGTGTTCAGGGTGCAGTTTTTTTTTGTCAGAGTGGAACTGAGAGACCAGGCTTTTACGTCTTGGCAACACACACAGCACAGCAGGGTATCAGAGAGATACGGATCTGTGGAATGTTGTAAGGAGTGTGTAGTGAGGAGTGAGGCGTGAGGAGAGTGGAGAGTGGAATTTAGTGTTTAGTGAGTCTGTTGATTCCTCCAGCCCCTATTCTGCTCATCCCTTACTAAGACAATAAAAAGGCTCCACTAATCCCCAGACAGAGAAGACTGTCTCAGCTGGAAAATTATTTGTGCTGCCGATTAAATTCCTAAGGCATACGTTGTTGTGAGTGTCACCCGACATAATACTCCCAGCAGTGTGCTGTAGCTGCCGTACTCCCTCACTGCTTCACTCCCCCTGGAAGAGATTGACTGGGATTTGCCTGAGTAGATTAGGTGGCTTTAGGTGAAATCAGATTGCATTTGAATGGGATACAGTGTTGAATGGTGTATGGGGCGTGGTGAGAGGGGCTGAGAGAGGAGGAGAGGGGGGGGGGGGGGGGGGAGAGAGAGCAACAAGAAAGAAAGAAAGAAAGAAAGAAAGAAAGAAAGAAAGAAACAAAGAAAAAAAGAAACAAAGAAAGAAAGAAACAAAGAAAGAAAGAAAGAAAGAAAGAAAGAAAGAAAGAAAGAAAGAAAGAAAGAAAGAAAGAAAGAAAGAAAGAAAGAAAGAAAGAAAGAAAGAAAGAAAGAGGAATAGAGGTAGAGGGAGAGGGGGAGGGAGGACAAGATTACAAACCAAGATGTCACCCAATGGGACAAACACCCAATTGAAACCAGAGTTCTGTAAGATTCTCCTACATGTCCAGAGTAAAACTACAAACAATACATGCAGCCCAGAATTAGGCTAATATCCGCAAGTCATACAAACTCTAAAAAGAGCAATTCATTTTTGGAAACATCTAAAATACAGTGTCCCTCTCATATCATAACCAAGCCCTGCAATGCCACGAGCTGAGTAAAGAAAAGAGTCGATTCATCCAGCTGGTCCTGGGGCTGAGTTCCCAAACCTGTTTTACTAACACACTGAAGCCTCAGGAAAGAGCACAATCAATCAGAATAAACCAAATTACAACACAGTCAAAACAAAACTACATTACTTATTGGGAAACACAAGCACAAAGCAAAATGCAGTGCTATCTGGCGCTAAATCAACAGTACACCGTGGGAAATTATTTGACCACGGTTACTGATCAAAACCTTAGAAAAAACTTGACAAAGTACAGGCTCAGTGAGCACAGCCTTGCCATTGAGAAGGGTAGACACAGGAAAACATGGCTCCCTGTAGAGGAAAGACTGTGTAACCACTGCACAACTGCAGAACCTGAGACGGAGCTGCATTTCCTGACAAAATGTAAAAAATAAATAAAAAATACTGGAGAGTGTAATTTCCCCAAATTTGAAACCCTTATTCAAGGTTAAAGACCTCTCTGGTGAGGATAGGCTACCTGTCCTGTTGGGGGAGGACACAGACAGCTGTGGGTTGGCAACACACTACATTAATCCCTGCCATAAGAGAGAGAGAGAGAGAGAGCTAGAGAGCGAAGGGGGGTGTATATAGAGAGGAATGTAGCGAGAGAGACAGGGAGAGAGAAAGAGAAGACCAGCTCTATGTTGACAGTGTTATGCATAATGCTCATGTTGCCCAGGCAGACGGCTGGAATAGCCTGGTAGAGTGTGTCATGTTGCCCAGCAGACAGCTGGATTAGCCTGGTAGAGTGTGTCATGTTGCCCAGGCAGACGGCTGGATTAGCCTGGTAGAGTGTGTCATGTTGCCCAGGCAGACGGCTGGAATAGCCTGGTAGAGTGTGTCATGTTGCCCAGGCAGACGGCTTGAATAGCCTGGTAGAGTGTGTCATGTTGCCCAGGCAGACGGCTGGATTAGCCTGGTAGAGTGTGTCATGTTGTCCAGGCAGACGGCTGGATTAGCCTGGTAGAGTTTGTCATGTTGCCCAGGCAGACGGCTGGATTAGCCTGGTAGAGTGTGTCATGTTGTCCAGGCAGACGGCTGGATTAGCCTGGTAGAGTGTGTCATGTTGCCCAGGCAGACGGCTGGATTAGCCTGGTAGAGTGTGTCATGTTGCCCAGGCAGACGGCTTGAATAGCCTGGTAGAGTGTGTCATGTTGCCCAGGCAGACGGCTGGATTAGCCTGGTAGAGTGTGTCATGTTGTCCAGGCAGACGGCTGGATTAGCCTGGTAGAGTGTGTCATGTTGCCCAGGCAGACGGCTTGAATAGCCTGGTAGAGTGTGTCATGTTGCCCAGGCAGACGGCTGGATTAGCCTGGTAGAGTGTGTCATGTTGTCCAGGCAGACGGCTGGATTAGCCTGGTAGAGTGTGTCATGTTGCCCAGGCAGACGGCTTGAATAGCCTGGTAGAGTGTGTCATGTTGCCCAGGCAGACGGCTGGATTAGCCTGGTAGAGTGTGTCATGTTGTCCAGGCAGACGGCTGGATTAGCCTGGTAGAGTGTGTCATGTTGCCCAGGCAGACGGCTTGAATAGCCTGGTAGAGTGTGTCATGTTGCCCAGGCAGACGGCTGGATTAGCCTGGTAGAGTGTGTCATGTTGGCTCTGAAAACACTCTTTAACAACAGTCTTTCTTTAACAACAGTCTTTCTTTGACAACAGTCTTTCTTTGACAGTCTTTCTTTGACAACAGTCTTTCTTTAACAGTCTTTTTTTGACAACAGTCTTTCTTTAACAGTCTTTCTTTGACAACAGTCTTTCTTTAACAATCTTTCTTTGACAACAGTCTTTCTTTAACAGTCTTTCTTTGACAACAGTCTTTCTTTAACAGTCTTTCTTTGACAACAGTCTTTCTTTAACAGTCTTTCTTTAACAACAGTCTTTCTTTGACAGTCTTTCTTTAACAACAGTCTTTCTTTGACAACAGTCTTTCTTTGACAGTCTTTCTTTGACAGTCTTTCTTTAACAATCTTTCTTTGACAACAGTCTTTCTTTAACAGTCTTTCTTTGACAACAGTCTTTCTTTGACAGTCTTTCTTTGACAGTCTTTCTTTAACAATCTTTCTTTGACAACAGTCTTTCTTTAACAGTCTTTCTTTGACAACAGTCTTTCTTTAACAGTCTTTCTTTAACAGTCTTTCTTTAACAGTCTTTCTTTGACAACAGTCTTTCTTTGACAACAGTCTTTCTTTGACAACAGTCTTTCTTTGACAACCGTCTCTTTGAGCTGAAACACCATGTCTATAGCAGCATCCCAAATGGCACACTATTTCGTTTGAAGTGCACTAGCTTTGTGCACTAGCTTTGACCAGGTCAATAAGGCTCCGTTTAGGACACAGCCTTTAGCAGCGACACGTTGGAGATTCAAAGATCAGCCTTCCAATATGAACTGATTTGGTCGTTACAACTGATTTGCCATGTGTTGGTGTGGTGAAAGCATGGGTCTGGTATAGAATAAATGGGGGGGGGGGGGGGGGGGGGTTAGCTGTGGTTTGTTGTAGAAAGGATCAGGGGGAGGATCCTACAAAACAACATTAGTTTTTTGGTGGATGTTACCAGAGGAGACGTTGAGCTGGTTGAAAGACTGAGGTCTCAGAAACAATGAATACTGAGCCAGAAACATATAGGAAACATGCAGGCTGTGTAAACATGCACAACTTTAAATATGGAGTTCTCCCTTGAACATCTTCTAGCATCTACAGACGCCTGCACGTGTTAAAGGGCTTCAGGAAGCCCTACATGGAGGACAACAACACTGCACGCAACCTTATCCATGAATGACTTCACCCTGTAGTCTCATTAACAAGACTGACAGAGAGAGGAAGCTAGACGTGTTGCTCTTCTTCTCCCAGCCTGACTCCGACCTACACACATCTCCTAATGTTACACCCTTTACGTATTGACCTGACTGTCCCAGCTCATCACTAACAGTGAGTGGCTGCTGCCAACATACTGACTCAAAATCTCTAGCCACTTTTTTAATCATGGAAAATGTGATGTAATAAAAGTATCACTAGCCACTTTAAAAAATACCACTTTATATAATGTTTACATACCCTACATTACTCATCTCATATGTATATACTGTACTCTATACCATCTACTGCATCTTGGCATCTTGATGTAATGTATCACTAGCCACTTTAAAAAATGCCACTTCATATAATGTTTACATACCCTACACTACTCATCTCATATGTATATACTGTACTCTATACCATCTACTGCATCTTGCC
Source organism: Salvelinus alpinus (assembly GCF_045679555.1). Lineage (NCBI taxonomy): Eukaryota > Metazoa > Chordata > Actinopteri > Salmoniformes > Salmonidae > Salvelinus > Salvelinus alpinus. Next base: position 9,767,313 of record NC_092095.1, read on the forward strand.
TTTGCCGTTCGGCCATCGCTCATCCATATATTTATATGTACATATTCTTATTAATTCCTTTACACTTGTGTGTATAAGGTAGTTGTTGTGAAATTGTTAGGTTACTTGTTAGATATTACTGCATGGTCGGAACTAGAAGCACAAGCATTTCGCTACACTCGCATTAACATCTGCTAACCATGTGTATGTGACCAATAACATTTGATTTGGAATATTTGTACTCTGTAACGGTTCTTCTTTTTACTCCGTCAATCGGGTTTTGTATTGTGGAGTAACTACAATGTTATTGATCCATCCTAAGTTCTCTTATCGCAGCAAATTCATCTCTGTAACGGTTCGACTGAGGGACCTTACAGAATATTGTATGTGTGAGGTACAGAGATGAGGTAGTCATTCAAAAATAATGTTGAACACTATTACTGCACACAGAGTGCATGCAACTCATCTGTCTTGTTATTAAGCATTTTTACTCCTGAACTTATTTAGGCTTGCCATAACCAAGGGGTTAAATACTTAATGACTCAAAACATTTCAGCTTTAAATGTTTTATTCATTTTGAAACATTATCAAAAAAACATAATTCCACTTTGACGTTATGGGTTATTGCGTGTAGGCCAGTGACAACACATCTCAGTAACGCAATAACATGTGGAAGAGGGTTGAGAATACTTTCTGAAGGCACACTAACATAAACAGGCTGCACACTAACATAAACAGGCTGCACACTAACATAAACAGGCTGCACACTGGGACAATAGAACATACAGGCTGCACACTGGGAGAATAGGACATAAACAGGCTGAACAGTGACACTAGAACACAGACAGGCTGAACAGTGACAATAGAACCCAGACAGGCTGAACAGTGACAATAGAACCCAGACAGGCTGAACAGTGACAATAGAACACAGACAGGCTGAACAGTGACAATAGAACACAGACAGGCTGAACAGTGACAATAGAACACAGACAGGCTGAACAGTGACAATAGAACACAGACAGGCTGAACAGTGACAATAGAACACAGACAGGCTGAACAGTGACAATAGAACACAGACAGGCTGAACAGTGACAATAGAACACAGACAGGCTGAACAGTGACAATAGAACACAGACAGGCTGAACAGTGACAATAGAACACAGACAGGCTGAACAGTGACAATAGAACACAGACAGGCTGAACAGTGACAATAGAACCCAGACAGGCTGAACAGTGACAATAGAACACAGACAGGCTGAACAGTGACAATAGAACACAGACAGGCTGAACAGTGACAATAGAACACAGACAGGTTGAACAGTGACAATAGAACACAGACAGGCTGAACAGTGACAATAGAACACAGACAGGCTGAACAGTGACAATAGAACACAGACAGGCTGAACAGTGACAATAGAACCCAGACAGGCTGAACAGTGACAATAGAACACAGACAGGCTGAACAGTGACAATAGAACACAGACAGGCTGAACAGTGACAATAGAACACAGACAGGCTGAACAGTGTTAGTTCAACTTCTTAGTTCAACATTTCCTTAACTTTTAATATTTTGATTGGGAAAGTTGGTTTTTAACTTCCCTGTTTAATTTATCCCACTTGTTCATGCCTAATGAGTAATCAGCCACAGAATGAGCATGCAAACTGGATCACAATTTGTGAATAAATGAATTAACTCGTGTTGTTTATAGATGGTTTAATCTTCTGGTAACATCGCACCTCCAGCGGGGACTTCAGTCCGCCATTAATTCAGAAGTTTGGGGAATTTTCGCTGTCGCACAGTGTTATGGGATAGCATCTCCGGAAAAGGGTAACTGAAAAGTTTTGCTTCAAAGCGTGCTTTGTTTTCCAGACCTCCCAAGTACGTATATAGAACTTCCTGTGTAAACTTAGTACATACCTACTTTCCTTTTGGCGTTGTTATGTTTGGAATCGCAGTTGAAAAATGACAGTTGACTTCCGTAGTCGTTATATGTTCCAGAAAGAACACTGGAATGCCTTTTTGGAACACAATCACTGTTTAATTGTGAAAAATGTTCTGAATGGAATCATACATACAGTCATCTTTTAGTCCAAAAGCTCGTCCTATGACATCTTTCCCCAAGGCCTGAACACATCTGCCAAAATGTCTGCATGGATCTGTATCCCTCTGGTTTTTACACACACACACACACACACACACACACACACACACACACACACACACACACACACACACACACACACACACACACACACACACACACACACACACACACACACACACACACACACACACACACACACACACACACACACACACACACACACACACACACACACACACACACGAAGATGATGCCTGTACAATACGTGGACACACAGTAGCTCATTCTATGAAACGCCAAAGGGAATTAGCAGTTAAAAAGGCATTGAATGCACAACGGGGTTTAAACAATATGTTGTAATCCTGGCAGTTAGAATCAGCATGTCTTCTCATTCTAAAGCTGAAGGATCATGGTGGGTGTTGAATGGGAGAATCACTGATATGGGCTCCGGGAATTGGACTGTAGTACAGAAGGGAGACATACAGTGTTGTCTGAAATAGACCATGATTGGGTCTGAGGTGCATCAGACACATTCTTCTCAGAACAAACAATGTGATGAATTCCATTCAGGATCCACCCATCTCTCATAGACCCGTTATATTGCACTTTTGGTCTTGAAGATTTTGTAAAGAAGTTGTTGGAAATGAATGCCCTGAAATCATGGTTGTCATTCACAATACATGGTGAGAGCTGTGACTACCTAAAGGTATGCTTTTGTTATGGAGATAAGAACGCATTATGTGATTGATTTCCTGGTAGAGTATATAGAATTGTGTTCCATGTCAGTGAAACCTCGTGAATCTACTTTATTTTTCTTGTGTTTTCAAAACCTTAGTTTGAGAAGGAGAAAGCCAAACCTGTCGCATAGCTAAAAATATCCTTGTGAATGCTGTAGTCAGGGGTTTTTATGTAATCAATTTGTAAATCAATACTTCTTAGTTCATTCATTACCATAATAATTCATTTGCAATGAACCTGGAGGGATTCTCTCCGTCTCTCTCTGTACTTCTCTCTCTCTCGTTCTCCATCAGGACTTCTGCATGTGTGCATTACCAGTTTTCTCTTCTGACTTGTATTGTGTTGACACCATTAAGACGTGAATGAGATGCATATACAGAGCCTTCAGAAAGTATTCAGACCCCTGGACTATTTCCACATTTTGTTATGTTACAGCCTTAAATTAAAATTGATTAAATCGTTTCTTTTCCCCCTCATCAATCTACACACAATACCCCATAATGATGAAGCAAAAAACAGGTTTAGACATTTTTGCAAAATGTATTACAAATACATAAGTAATCAGACCCTTTACTCAGTACTTTGTTGAAGCACATTTGGCAGCGATTACAGCATTGACTCTATTGGGTATGATGCTACAAGCTTGGCTCACCTGTATTTGAGGAGTTTCTCCCATTCTTCTCTGCAGATCCTCTCAAGCTCTGTCAGGTTGGATGGGGAGTGTCGCTGCACAGCTATTTTCAGGTCTCTCCAGAGATGTTCCATCGGGTTCAAGTCCGGGCACTGGCTGGGTCTACTCAAGGACATTCAGAGACTTGTCCAGAAGCCGCTGCTGCATTGTCTCGGCTGTGTGCTTAGGGTCGTTGTCCTGTTGGAAGGTGAACTTTTGCCCCAGCCTGAGGTCCTAAGCACTCTGTAGCTGGTTTTCATCAAGGATCTCTCTGTACCTTGATCCGTTTATCTTTTCCTCGATTCTGACTAGACTCCCAGTCCCTGCTTTACTGGAGGGATAGTGCCAGGTTTCCTCCAGACGTGACGGTTGGCATTCAGGCCAAAGTGTTCAATATTGCTTTCATCAGACCAGATAATCTTGTTTCTCATGGTCTGAGAGTCTTTAGATGCCTGTTGGCAAACTGCAAGCGGGCTGTCATGTGCCTTTTACTGAGGAGTGGCTTCCGTCTGGCCACTCGACCATAAAGGCCTGATTGGTGGAGTGCTGCGGAGATGGCTGTCCTTCTGGAAAGTGCTCCCATCTCCACAGAGGTACTCTGCAGCTCTGTCAGAGTGACCATCGGGTTCTTGGTCATATCCCTGACCAAGGCCCTTATCCTCTGATTACTCAGTTTGGCCGGGCGGCCAGCTCTAGGAAGAGTCTTGGTGTACTTTCAATGCTGCAGAAATTGTTTGCTACCCTTCCTGAGATCTGTGCCTCGACACAATCCTGTCTCAGAGCTCTAAGGACAATTCCTTCGACCTCATGGCTTGGTTTTTGTCTGACATGCACTGTCAACTGTGGGACCTTATATAGACAGGTGTGTGCCTTTCTAAATCATGTCCAATCAGTTGAATTTACCACAGGTGGACTCCAATCAAGTTGTAGAAACATCTCAAGGATGATCAATATAAACAGGGTGTACCTGAGCTCCATTTCGAGTCTCATAGCAAAGGCTCTGAATATTATGTGCTGTATATCAGGTAATTTGTGTCTTGTAATAAATTTGCAAACATAAAAAAATTACTATAATCAATTTTAGAATAAGGCTGTAACTTAACAAAATATTGAAATAGTCAACGGGTCTGAATACTTTCCAAAGGCACTGTATTGGACAAACCTGCTAAAAAGAAATGATATAAGATTGAGATATATTATAGTTGACTTGCTTGTCAGAAAATACAAAGATGTCATGTTGTTAAATAAAAGTGTAATGTTTTGCTAATTTAATTAATAACTTAGTATCTGTGTATATTTATCATAGTTTTGATTGAATTGTAAAGTTGCTGCTTTGCTTTGGCGATTTGAGAAAGTTACGTAAATATCATACTCTCCACAAAAAAGGCTAACCTCCCCTGTTATTCTAATGATGAGAGGTTAGTATGTCTTGGGGGTATGATATAAAAGGCTAACCTCCCCTGTTATTGTAATGGTGAGAGGTTAGCATGCATTGGAGGTATGATATAAAAGGCTAACCTCCCCTGTTATTGTAATGATGAGAGGTTAGCATGTCTTGGGGGTATGATATAAAATGCTAACCTCCCCTGTTATTATAATGGTGAGAGGTTAGCATGCATTGGAGGTATGATATAAAATGCTAACCTCCCCTGTTATTGTAAAGATGAGAGGTTAGCATGCCTTGGGGGTATGATATCAAATCAAATTTATTTTATATAGCCCTTCGTACATCAGCTAATATCTCGAAGTGCTGTACAGAAACCCAGCCTAAAACCCCAAACAGCAAGCAATGCAGGTGTAGAAGCACGGCGGCGAGGAAAAACTCCCTAGAAAGGCCAAAACCTAGGAAGAAACCTAGAGAGGACCAGGCTATGAGGGGTGGCCAGTCCTCTTCTGGCTGTGCCGGATTATAACAGAACATGGCCAAGATGTTCAAATGTTCATAAATGATCAGCATGGTCAAACAATAATAATCACAGAAGTTATCGAGGGTGTAGCAAGTCAGCACCTCAGGAGTAAATGTTAGTTGGCTTTTCATAGCCGATCATTAAGAGTATCTCTACCGCTCCTGCGGTCTCTAGAGAGTTGAAAACAGCAGGTCTGGGACAGGTAGCACGCCCGGTGGACAGGTCAGGGTTCCATAGCTGCAGGCAGAACAGTTGAAACTGGAACAGCAGCAAGGCCAGGTGGACTGGGGACAGCAAGGAGTCATCATGCCCGGTAGTCCTGACGCATGGTCCTAGGGCTCAGGTCCTCCGAGAGAGAGAAAGAGAGAGAGAAGGAGAGAATTAGAGAGAGCATACTTAAATTCACACAGGACACCGGATAAGACAGGAGAAGTACTCCAGATATAACAAACTGACCCTAGCCCAGCGACACATAAACTACTGCAGCATAAATACTGGAGGCTGAGACAGGAGGAGTCAGGAGACACTGTGGCCCCATCCGATGATACCCCCGGACAGGCCAAACAGGAAGGATATAACCCCACCCACTTTGCCAAAGCACAGCCCCCGCACCACTAGAGGGATATCTTCAACCACCAACTTACAATCCTGAGAGAAGGTCGAGTATATAAAATGCTAACCTCCCCTGTCATTGTAATGATGAGAGGTTAGCATGCCTTGGGGGTATGATATTAGCGCGTCTGTAACTTTCCCACTCATCATTATTCACACATTCATTCACACCTATTTATAATCATGGGTGCTTGGAAACATACTATATTCTAATTTACAATAAAAGTGACTCCAAAATGAAAAAAAACATTATTTACCATTAATTTCTATTGGGCAAAAAATAATCTCCAACACAACCAAAACAAACAGCAAATGCATCCAATGGTCCCCCCTTTACCGCTATAACAGCTTCCACTCTTCGGGAATGTCACGACTTCCGCCGAAGTCGGTTCCTCTCCTTGTTCGGGCGGCATCCAGCGGTCGACGTCACCGGTCTTCTAGGCATCGCCGATCCACCTTTCATTTTCCATTTGTTTTGTCTTGTTTTCCCGCACACCTTGTTTACATTCCCTCATTACTTTACGTGCATATAACCCTCTGTTCCCCCCATGTCTGTGTGTGGAATTGTTTGTTGTAAAGTGTATGTGCACTTCAGACTGGTTTGCGACGGGTTATTTCAACCCGTGTTTTGTTGTTCTGGGTGCAGTTTTTTTTGCCTCATTAAACTGCTCCGGTTGTTACGCATTTCAGCTTTCCTGCGCCTGACTTCCCTGCAGCCAGTTACGCACCTCTTACTTGGAAGGCTTTTCACTAGATGTTGGAACATTGCTGCGGGGACTTGCTTCCATTCAGCCACAAGAGCATTAGTGAGGTTGGGCACATATGTTTGCCGATTAGGCCTGGCTTGCAGTCAGCGTTCCAATTCATTACAAAAGGTGTTTGAAAATACCCTCAAATTAAAGCAACTAACAGTCTATACTTTATACCTTAGGGTCATTGTATGATTTTCAAAACAAAATGTCCCAATACTTTTGGAGCTCACTGTATTAGGCAGAGGGGCTCTATTTTAACAAACCTAATACAATGGTAAATCTAAATGCTGGCGGTAGTGTTATAGGTTCGGGTGTGTGTCAGAAATATTTTACTTATTTTCACAACCGGAATTATGGTGGTGGTGTGAAATATTACTGATGAATAAACATGATGTGGGCGTGTCGAGGCTTGGCTACTTATTGGCCAATCAGAACAAATTTCCTTGGCTAAATATGTCGTTTTCTTCAAATTGAGTATTTGCGATCTTTTATCCTATTGCGTTCTCATCAATTCAAATGTTAGTCCGTTATGTGCCAGTTCGTTAAATAGCCTGCCCGATATTTGCTGATATTTGCCCGATATTTGCTTTTTTTTTTTTTTTTGCGAGATTTTTCAAAAGTAGTTAGGTGTCCTCTGAATAGTTCCTGCGCGCGAGAGGGGACCTCTCCATTTTCTTTTTCTCTCTTATTGAATAGGTTACGGTCCGGTTGAAATATTATCGATTATGTTTGTTAAAAACAACCTGAGGATTGATTATAAAAAACATTTGACATGTTTCTACGACCATTACGGATACTTTTTTGGAATGTTCGTCGAACGGAACGAGGCTTTGGTTTTCTGAACATAACGCGCAACCCAAATGGCGTTTTTTTGTTATAAAAGTAATATTTATCGAACAAAAATAACATTTGTTGTGTAACTGGGAGTCTCGTGAGTGCAAACATCCGAAGATTATCAAAGGTAAGCGATTAATTTTATTGCTTTTCTGACTTTCGTGACCAAGCTAACCAAGCTAATATAAGGCTAACTGTTCTAGCATTGATTGATACACTCACAAAAGCTTAGATTGCTTTCGTTGCAAAGCATATTTTCAAAATCTGACACGATAGGTGGATTAATAACAAGCTAAACTGTGTTTTGGTATATTTCACTTGTGATTGCATGATTATAAATATTTTTAGTAATATTTTGCGCCCTGCAATTCAGCGGTTGTGTAGGAAAATGATCCCGTAAAAGGGATCCGTGCGCAGAGAAGACACCAGTCATGTAACGGGTGTCTAGATCTTCCTCCTCCTCGGACGAGGAGAGGAGAGAAGGATCGGAGGACCAAAATGCAGCTGGTTGTGAATACATAATTAAGTTTATTAAAGTACAGACGAAAACCGAAAACACTTCAACAAACTACAAAATAAGAAAACGACGTAGACGAAACCTGAACATGGAACTTACATAAAGACACGAAGAACTCACGAACAGGAACAGACTACATCAAACGAACGAACAAACCGAAACAGTCCCGTGTGGTGCAACATACACAGACACGGAAGACAACCACCCAAAACAATCAATGTGAAAACACCTACCTTAATATGGCTCTCAATCAGAGGAAATGAAAACCACCTGCCTCTAATTGAGAGCCATATCAGGTCACCCTTAAACCAACATAGAAACACAAAACAGACTGCCCACCCAAACTCACGTCCTGACCAACTAACACATACAAAACTAACAGAAAACAGGTCAGGAACGTGACATAACCCCCCCCCTTAAGGTGCGAACTCCGGGCGCACCAGCACAAAGTCTAGGGGAGGGTCTGGGTGGGCATCTGACCACGGTGGTGGCTCAGGCTCTGGGCGAGGTCCCCACCCCACCATAGTCAATCCCAGCTTACGTCTCCCCCTCCGACTGACCACCCTCCTATTACACCCACTTAATTTACAGGATAACATGAAAATAAGGGGCAGCACCGGGACAAGGGGCAGCACCGGGATAAGGTAGCTCAGGACAGAGAGGTAGGTCAGGATAGAGAGGTAGCTCAGGATAGAGGGGCAACTCCGGGCTGAAGGGCAGCTCCGGACAGAGAGACAGCTCTGGACTGAGGGGCAGTTCAGGATTAATGGCAGCTCTGGGCTGAGGGGCAGCTCATGGCTGGCTGACGGCTCTGGACGCTCATGGCTGGCTGACGGCTCTGGACGCTCATGGCTGGCTGACGGCTCTGGACGCTCATGGCTGGCTGACGGCTCTGGACGCTCATGGCTGGCTGACGGCTCTGGACGCTCATGGCTGGCTGACGGCTCTGGACGCTCATGGCTGGCTGACGGCTCTCGACGCTCATGGCTGGCTGACGGCTCTCGACGCTCATGGCTGGCTGACGGCTCTGGACGCTCATGGCTGGCTGACGGCTCTGGACGCTCCTGGCTGGACGGCTCTGGCTGATCCGGTCTGGCGGAAGGCTCTGGCTGATCCGGTCTGGCGGAAGGCTCTGGCTGATCCGGTCTGGCGGAAGGCTCTGGCTGATCCGGTCTGGCGGAAGGCTCTGGCTGATCCGGTCTGGCGGAAGGCTCTGGCTGATCCGGTCTGGCGGAAGGCTCTGGCTGATCCGGTCTGGCGGAAGGCTCTGGCTGCTCCTGTCTGGTGGAAGGCTCTAGCGGCTCCTGTCTGGCGGAAGGCTCTAGCGGCTCCTGTCTGGCGGACGGCTCTGTAGGCTCATGGCAGACGGGCGGCTTTGCAGGCTCATGGCAGACGGGCGGCTTTGAAGGCTCAATACAGACGGGCAGTTCATGCGGCGCTTGGCAGACGGACAGTTCAGACGGCGTTGGGCAGACGGGCAGTTCAGGCGCCGTTGGGCAGACGGGCAGTTCAGGCGCCGCTTGGCAGACGGGCAGTTCAGGCGCCGCTTGTCAGACGGGCAGTTCAGGCGCCGCTGGGCAGACGGGCAGTTCAGGCGCCGTTGGGCAGATGGCAGACTCTGGCCGGCTGAGACGCACTGTAGGCCTGGTGCGTGGTGCCGGAACTGGAGGTACCGGGCTAAGGACACGCTCCTTCAGGCTAGTGCGGGGAACAACAACAGGGCACACTGAGTTCTCAAGGCGCACTATAGGACTGGTGCGTGGTACCGGAACTGGTGGTACCGGGCTGAGGGCATGCACCTCAGGACGAGTGCGGGGAGAAGGATCAGTGCGTACAGGGCTCTGGAGACGCACAGGTGGCTTAGTGCGTGGTGCCGGAACTGGAGGCACAGGGCTGGAGACACGCACCACAGGGAGAGTGCGTGGAGGAGGAACAGGGCTCTGAAAACGCACTGGAAGCCTGGTACGTGGTGTAGGCACTGGTGGTATTGGGCTGGGGCGGGGAGGTGGCGCCGGAAATACCGGACCGTGCAGGCGTACTGGCTCCCTTGAGCATTGAGCCTGCCCAACCTTACCTGGTTGAATGCTCCCCGTCGCCCGACCAGTGCGGGGAGGTGGAATAACCCGCACCGGGCTATGTAGGCGAACCGGGGACACCATGCGTAAGGCTGGTGCCATGTAAGCCGGCCCGAGGAGACGCACTGGTGGCCAGATGTGTAGAGCCGGCTACATGACATCCGGCTCAATGCTCAATCTAGCCCGGCCGATACGTGGAGCTGGAATGTACCGAACCGGGCTATGCACGCGTACAGGAGACACCATGCGCTCTACTGCGTAACACGGTGTCTGCCCGTACTCTCGCTCTCCACGGTAAGTACAGGGAGTGGGCGCAGGTCTCCTACCTGACTTCGCCACTCTCCCTTCTAGCCCCCCCCCCCAAGAAATTTTTGGGGTTTACTCACAGGCTTTTCGGGCTTCCAGCCACGTCTCCTTGCTGCCTCCTCAAACCACCGCTCCTGGGCTTTAGCTGCCTCCCTCTCCTCCTGAGAGCGGCGATTCTCTCCTGCCTTAGCCCAGGGTCCTTCTCCATTCAATATCTGTTCCCAAGTCCACGAGTCCTGGTTTCGCTGTTGAGCTCTCCCCCGCCGCTTGGTCCTAGGTTGGTGGGTGATTCTGTAACGGGTGTCTAGATCTTCCTCCTCCTCGGACGAGGAGAGGAGAGAAGGATCGGAGGACCAAAATGCAGCGGGTTGTGAATACATAATTAAGTTTATTAAAGTACAGACGAAAACCGAAAACACTTCAACAAACTACAAAATAAGAAAACGACGTAGACGAAACCTGAACATGGAACTTACATAAAGACACGAAGAACTCACGAACAGGAACAGACTACATCAAACGAACGAACAAACCGAAACAGTCCCGTGTGGTGCAACATACACAGACACGGAAGACAACCACCCACAACAATCAATGTGAAAACACCTACCTTAATATGGCTCTCAATCAGAGGAAATGAAAACCACCTGCCTCTAATTGAGAGCCATATCAGGTCACCCTTAAACCAACATAGAAACACAAAACAGACTGCCCACCCAAACTCACGTCCTGACCAACTAACACATACAAAACTAACAGAAAACAGGTCAGGAACGTGACAAGTCACTTTAATAAAGTTTAAATAATGTTTACATACTGCTTTACTCATCTGATATGTACAATTGAAGTCGGAAGTTTACATACACCTTAGTCAAATACATCAGTTTTTCACAATTCTTGACATTTATCCTAGTAAAAAGTACCTGTCTAAGGTCAATTAGGAACACCACTTTATTTTAAGAACGTGAAATGTCAGAATAATAGTAGAGAGAATGATTTATTTCAGCTTTCATTTCTTTCATCACATTCCGAGTGGGTCAGAATTTTAAATACACTCAATTAGTATTTGGTAGCACTGCCTTTAAATTGTTTAACTTGGGTCAAACGTTTTGGGTAGCCTTCCACAAGCTTCCCACAATAAGATGGGTGAATTGTGGCCAATTCCTCCTGACAGAGCTGGTGTAACTGAGTCAGGTTTGTAGGCCTCCTTGCTCGCACACACTTTTTCAGTTCTGCCAACAACTTTTCTATAGGATTGAGGTCAAGGCTTTGTAATGGCCCCTCCAATACCTTGACTTCGTCGTCCTTAAGCCATTTTGCCACAACTTTGGAAGTATGCTTGGGGTCATTGTCCATTTGGAAGACCCATTTGCAACCAAGCTTAAACTTCCTCACTGATGTCTTGAGATAAAATGGTGTTTATAGTTACGTACTATTGCTTGTACAGATTTTACGCAAATCCAAACCTTTCACAGGGGGCTGATGAAAGATCCAAATATGAAGAGAAAGGGGGCATGTCCACTCACCGTTATACTGCTCCCAAATTTTATGTTTTATAAACATCATAGAACCATCTAACAGATCATATTTGGATATTTATTATTATAATTATATATTATTATTATAATTATATTTATTTCTCCAGAAATAGCCGGCGAAATTGGCATTGCATTCGAGCCATTTAAGTTCTCACCATAAATTCATGGATGGTGAATCTTTTTTAATAAATGTGTATTTTAATCTAATAAAACAAAAAAAAGCAATCAATTTGTTTTTTAAACCAACAACAATATTTTCCAATTAGGAACGGTCAAAAGCATGATGTCATAAACCGCATCTCTCGTTCCATGAGCTTAAGGCAATGTGTGCACACTAAGGCCTAAGGACTCCTTGGCAGGAGAATGGTTGTTTGTCCTATCCATTGAAGATAGTTTATTAAATAGTATACACTAACCCTACAATATGCTTAGTTACAACAAACATGTAGCTAATCTAGATTATTTATTTATTTATTTTGGCTTCAACATGGAAATATTTGTCTACACAAATTGCATTTCGAAAAAATGCACTGCATGGTTCAAACCATTGTCCTATCATTATAATTAGCATACCATCGCCTGATATGGCCTGTTAGTGACTTTGCCACGTGAAAGGCTAAACCAACAATGGAATAGCCTAGCCTACAAGAGGATTTAGCGCCAAGGACAGTGATTGGAATTCCTGCGATTTGACAGTTAGGTCCAACAGATGAAAGTGGAAGATTCAATGTTTTAACTAAATGATAAGAGGTAAAACAATAAGCAGTCTGTTGTAATAACTTGATGTTCCAAAACAGACTTCCTACAGTCACTGACACCTTTTCATTCAATAGGCATCACACAAAAGCCTAATGAGTCCAAACTGTTCACAGAAGCTGCATGGACGAACATAAAGACACAACTGGAATGTCTGTTGACTGTTTTGCTGCTCGTGAAATGTAAATGAAACATTGGTTATAGGCAGTGGCGGCTGTATGGCTCCCTGGGGGAACCCCCCCCCCCCCCCTTCAGCCCCCCCGCCATCAAAAAAAACAAAAACATTCTGCAATAACTGTCATTTGTATTCAGACATTTGGAACACCACAAATAAATAATCATAACATGTAAAACTATATAAATCTAAAAATATATACAAAAATAAGACTCATAAATATAGAAAAGAGGTAACAAAGACAAATAGAAAATAATTTGTGTTGATTTGACACTCGAGCATCAATACATTACCCATCCCCCAACACTGTCAACCAAGAGTCAAGACTACATTACCCATCCCCCAACACTGTCAACCAAGAGTCAAGACTACATTACCCATCCCCCAACACTGTCAACCAAGAGTCAAGACTACATTACCCATCCCCCAACACTGTCAACCAAGAGTCAAGACTACATTACCCATCCCCCAACACTGTCAACCAAGAGTCAAGACTACATTACCCATCCCCCACACTGTCAACCAAGAGTCAAGACTACATTACCCATCCCCAACACTGTCAACCAAGAGTCAAGACTACATTACCCATCCCCAACACTGTCAACCAAGAGTCAAGACTAAACCAATTCACCTTGGTGGTGTGCAGACTGGTTTTATATTATTCTTAACGATTTCGCACAAACTATATATTCCCGGTAATATGAATGAATTGAGGTTTATTTAGTAGCATTTCGTAGTGTGACTGATTTTACTAATTGCATTAGTACTGTACAAAGTTAGAGGTGCGCTATTTGCTAGATTCCCCTGCTCCCCCTACCTCGGCTTCCAGTGGGGAGACCTGAGGTCAACCTACCTCCGCCCAGCCTCCCCATCTCGTACTTCTGAGTGGGAGACCTTTCCAGGCAGTAGCCTGCCTAGCTTACAAACTAGAATCAGAGCGTCCACTCCGATAAGGTTAATTGACCCGCAGTCCCACACGGCGACATGATATCATTGACGTGACATGCAAATAAGCGATAGAAAACCGATCACGCAAATGTCACCATTACAAATTTTGGTGCAGGCGTCCTGTCCAGCCCTGTGCCGCCCTCCAGCAAGATTCGGGCCCTGAGTGGCTGCCCATGTCGCCCATTACCTAAATCTGGCTGATCCGCCAGACCGGATCAGCCAGAGCCGTCCAGCCAGGAGCGTCCAGAGCCGTCAGCCAGCCATGAGCGTCCAGAGCCGTCAGCCAGCCATGAGCGTCGAGAGCCGTCAGCCAGCCATGAGCGTCGAGAGCCGTCAGCCAGCCATGAGCGTCCAGAGCCGTCAGCCAGCCATGACGGGTAATGACGGGTAAATTACCAACCCTGACTCCAAGTTTGGGAAATAGCAGACCGCTGGTTTTTACAAGTTGAAATTGCCAAAGTGGGTGTGTTTGACATTAGTGCGACTTTAACACCAGACGAAAAATAGAGTCCAGGAGCTCACATCCAAACAGGTTGGTTCATACATAATCATTGTAGCGTTTGAGAACTGAATCAATCCATTTTTTTTTCTTTTGGGAAAAGACGATGTTCTGCTCAATGCCAGAATTCTATCATTGGGAATAAAAGAGCTGACAGAGTCGGAGAGAAAGAGGTGGTGAAAAAGGAGAGCGAGAGAGAGAGAGAGAGAGAGAGAAAGAGAGAGAGAGAGAGAGAGAGAGAGAGAGAGAGAGAGAGAGAGAGAGAGAGAGAGAGAGAGAGAGAGAGAGAGAGAGAGAGAGAGAGAGAGAGAGAGAGAGAGAGAGAGAGAGAGAGAGAGAGAGAGACAGAGACAGAGACCGAGAGGGAAACTAAAAGCATTTGAGATCTCAAAAGGAGTTCAAATCAATGCGTAGCCCACCGTTTTCAGAGCAGATGAAAAGGACCTGCTGCCTCAATTGCCTGGAAACTACTTAGAAATTGTCACTTTGATTTATTTGAGCAGTTGGCTACATTAAAGCTAAATGCTCAGCGCGAGGACATCACATACTTTGATTTCCTGAGCCAAATGAAAAGCCCTAATGGACATTCTTCTACACACACACATACACACACACATACACACACACATACACACACACACACACACACACACACACACACACACACACACACACACACCCTCCTACACACACACACACACACACACACACACACACACACACACACACACACACACACACACACACACACACACACACACACATTCTCCTACACACACACATTCTCCTACACACACACATTCTCCTACACACACACACACACACACACACAGTTTTGCCTCACAATGATAATAGAGTTTTTATGTGGCAGAGTAATGTGTGTGTGCGTGTATGTATTTTCTGACCGTATTTAACCAATAAGCCTTTAGAGGTTGACTGATCAGAGAACACACATTACAGTACACTAAACCACACTACACTACACTACACTACAGTACACTACACTACAGTAGATTTCAGTACAGTACAGCACACTACAGTTCATAACACTACAGAGCAGTACACTACAATACAGTATACTACAGTACACTACACTACAGTACAGGACAGTTAAGTACAGTAACTGACAGTTCAGTACAGTACGGTAGAGTACAGCTCAGTACAGGACAGTACAGTAACTGACAGTACAGGACAGTACAGTAACTGACAGTACAGTACAATACAGGACAGGACAGTACAGTACAGTACAATACAGGACAGGACAAGACAGGACAGGACAGGACAGGACAGTAACTGACAGTACAGGACAGGACAGTAACTGACAGTACAGGACAGGACAGTAACTGACAGTGCAGGACAGTACAGTAACTGACAGTACAGGACAGTACAGTAACTGACAGTACAGTACAATACAGGACAGGACAGGACAGGACAGTACAGTACAATACAGGACAGGACAGGACAGTAACTGACAGTACAGGACAGTACAGTAACTGACAGGACAGGACAGGACAGGAACTAACAGTACAGGACAGTACAGTAACTGACAGTACAGGACAGTACAGTAACTGACAGGACAGGACAGGACAGTAACTGACAGTACAGTACAGGACAGTAACTGACAGTACAGGACAGGACAGTAACTGACAGTACAGTACAGTACAGTAACTGACAGTACAGTACAGGACAGTAACTGACAGTACAGGACACGACAGTACAGTACAGTAACTGACAGTACAGGACAGTACAGGACAGTACAGTAACTGACAGTACAGGACAGTACAGGACAGTACAGTACAGGACAGTACAGGACAGTACAGGACAGTACAGTAACTGACAGTACAGGACACGACAGTACAGTACAGTAACTGACAGTACAGGACAGTACAGGACAGTACAGTAATTGACAGTTCAGGACAGTAACTGACAGTGCAGGACAGTACAGTACAAGACAGTAACTGACAGTACAGGACAGTACAGGACAGTACAGTACAACAACTGACAGTACAGTACAGTACAGGATATTAACTGACAGTAACTGACAGTACAGGACAGTGCAGTAACTGACAGCACAGTAACTGACAGGACAGGACAGTACAGTACAGTACAGTAACTTACAGTACAGTACAGGACATTAACTGACAGTAACTGACAGGACAGTACAGTAACTGACTGTACAGGACAGTACAGTAACTGACAGTACAGGACCGTACAGGACAGTACAGTAACTGACAGTACGGTACGCTACAGTACAGTTCAGTTCAGTACAGTAAACTTTTGCAGCTAGCCCTTGTTGTAACTGCAAATTATATTTACTCTCTAATTTCTGTCATTAAGGAGAAGTATATCTTTAAATCTGTGAATAACACTTGTATCTTTTATCAATGTTTTATTTTGAATATTTCTGTCCTCATTTTCCTGCTAACGGATTTCTCCTCTATGGGCAAACGGACAGTAATTAACGCATATTTTAGTCAGGAGAGACTTGGTCTCTCTCTCTTTCCCTCTGACATAAATTAAGAAGGTATTTGTATTTATTATGGATCAACCAGCAAAATTAAGGCAGTTATACAATTTGAAAAACATCACATTACATTGCATTCATAACAGATTTTTTTTTAAATCTAATTCTACTGCTTGCATCAGTTACCTGATGTGGAATAGAGTTCTATGTAGTCATGGCTCTATGTAGTGTGCCTCCCATAGTCTGTTCTGGACTTGGGGACTGTGAAGAGATCTCTGGTGACATGTCTTGTGGGGTATGTATGGGGTGTCCGAGCTGTGTGCCAGTAGTTCAAACAGACAGCTCGGTGCATTCAACATGTTAATACCTCTCATATATACAAGTAGTGATGAAGTCAATCTCTCCTCCACTCCTCCTTTGAGCCAGGAGAGATTGACATGCATATTATTAATGTTAGCTCTCTGTGTATATCCAAGGGCCAGCCGTGTGCCCTGTTCTGAGCCAATTGCAATTTTCCTAAGTCCCTCTTTGTGGCACTTGACCACACGACTGAGCAGTAGTCCAGGTCTGACAAAACCAGGGCCTGTAGGACCTGCCTTGTTTATAGTGCTGTTATGAAGGTAGAGCAACGCTTTATTGTGGACAGACTTCTCCCCATCTTAGCTACTGTTATATCAATATGTTTTGACCATGACAGTTTCCAATCACGGGGTTACTCCAGGCAGTTTAGTCACCTCAACTCGCTCAATTTCCACATTATTTATTACAAGATTTAGTTGAGGTTTAGGGTTTAGTGAATGATATGTCCCACATACAATGCTTTTAATTTTAGAAATATTTACAACGAACTTATTCCTTGCCACCCATTCTGAAACTAACTGCAGCTATTTGCTAAGTGTTGCCGTCATTTCAGTCGCTGTTGTAGCTGACGTTTATAGTGTTGAGTCATCCAAATACATAGACACTCTGACTTTACTCAAAACACACGGGCTTTTCGAGCAGCAGACTATGATAAATAATGTCAAAAGCCAAGCTGAAGTCTAACAAAACAGCCCCCCACAATCTTTGTATCATCAATTTCTCTCAGCCAGGCATCAGTCACTTGTGTAAGTACTGTGCTCGTTGAATGTCCTTCCCTATAAGCGTGCTGAAAGTCTGTTGTCAATTTGTTTACTGTAAAATAGCATTGTATCTGGTCAAACATTGTTTTTCCAGAAAACTTTAATAAAGGTTGGTAACAAGCAGATTAGTCGGCTATTTTGCTCCATCCGAGTTGTCAAACCTCAGTGGCTTGTAATTGTTGATAGACAACAATATTTTTTTCACCTCTTCTACACTCACGGAATTCAAAAGTACAATGCTTGTCTTTCATAATTTGGTCAGATATACCTGGATGTGTAGTGTCAGCGTTTGTTGCTGGCATGTCATCCCTAAGTTTGCTAATCTTTCCAATGAAAAAAATCATTAAAGTAGTTGACAAAATCAGTGTTTTTTTGTGATGAATTAGCCATCTGATTCAAGGAATGATGGAGCTGAATTTGCCTTTTTCCCCTAAATTTAATTTCAGGTGCTCCAAAGCTTTTTCATGTAATTTATCTTTGTTTCATAGTATAGTTTCTTATTATTTTTATTCAGTTTAGTCACATGATTTCTCAATTTGCAGCACGTTTACCAATCGTTTGTGCAGCCAGACTTATTTGCCATTCCTTTTTGCCTCATGTCACGATCGTCGTTACGTGAAAGAGAGGAGGACCAAGGTGCAGCGTGAAATGAACACATATTTAATCAACGAAGACGAAGAACACTTACAAACTAAACAAAACAACAAACCGACGAACGTGAAGCTATATAATGACAAGTGCAGACACAGGCAACTTACACATAGACATAGACAATCGCCCACAAACTACCTAATGACTATGGTTGCCTAAATATGGCTCCCAATCAGAGACAACGATAGACAGCTGTCTCTAATTGAGAACCAATCTAGGCAACCATAGACATACATACACCTAGACTAAACACTGCCCCATAAACATACAAAAAAAAACTAGACAATACAAAACACATACTTCCCCCATGTCACACCCTGACCTAACTAAAACAATAAAGAAAACAAAGATAACTAAGGCCAGGGCGTGACACCTCATCCCTCAAAAGCATACCATTTTTCAATTCCTCATCAATCCACTGGGATTTAACAGTTTTTTCTTAATGGGTGCTTATTAGTAACTGGGATAAGCAATTTCATAAATGTGTCAAATGCATTTGTTTGCTCCTCATTACACACCACAGACCAACAAATATTATTTACATCAACAACATATGAGTCATTACAAAATGTATTGTATGACCTCTAATACACTAAATTAGGCCAGAGCTTTGGAACTTTGGATTTCCTAAATATGGCTTCTATAGTGTGACCACTACATCCAATGGATCTGGATACTGGTGGAGGTGGTGGGTGTGAAAGTGGTGTCACAACAACACACACAAAAACATATTACATTTTTTCCATCACCACCTTTCTGCCCCAACAACAAAGCATTGGCAGAAGTTTTATTTACGACCCTAGATTTAAATGTTTTTTTTTTACCTCCTAGGAGTAGTCCTGTTAACTGACATTTTCCCTGTGAATCGTTGCGATGTAACGGAGTCCATGCCGTATTGTTTCAACCCACGTCCTATTTGCTCGAACAACGTAGACATCAATCCTTTTCAGAAATTAATTCTGTGTTATTTAGTTGGAGAAGGAGCATGGTTGTGTATAGGCAGGCAACGAGCATCTTTTTTTTTTCTCCATCCGAATGCAAATCAGAATCCTAATGAAAATCAGCTGCAAGCCAGAGATTGAGAGAATAAATAGCTTCTTTTTTCCCCCAGCGTGGGACCAGTCGCAAGGGAATTGACTTATTTTAATACACAATGACACAGCAGAACAGCTTCATATTCATCCCACGCTAGAAATGCTGTGTAATGACTGTCTCAGATTGATGGTAAACAACGTTGACAACCCCCCCCCCCCCCCCTTATAACCTAACCCAAGCTTCTCTAGTAGTGCTGATCTAGGATAATTTTTGTATTTTAGATCATTTTGAATAAGAGTATATGGACAGGAAGGACCTGATGCTAGCTTGTACTCTGAGAAGCTTTGTAAAAACAGGACCATGCCTTTGTTCTCATCTGTGTAATCTCTGGACAGACACAAGTAGCATGCATGGTAGTAGCATCAACAGACTGTGGGATGTCAAGACCAGTGAGGAAACTTGTTTCGTCACTGATCATTTGGACGGATCACGATTTCACCGGTGCCCACATCTTTCGAGTTTTGGTAAGGGGAGGCGACATTTGGCCCATATAGACGTGCCTGAAACTTGCAGAGAGTTTCCGTTTAGGGGATTGGAGACTTTTCAAGTCGAGTAAGTATCTCTCTCTTAACATCTGCCCCCAGAACTTAATCGAGCGTCTGACGCAATAGCGCTATAATTTGTTTTTTTCTTCTGGGTTTTCTGTGTGATTTGGTGTTCCTCTAGGTTCAGTACTCGGCCCATTACCGTTCAGTCTTGTGAGTTGTTCTCAGTCAGATCAGACAGTGTAGGGTGATGTAAGCTCGGCTCGGCTCGATTCATAGATGGTGGTGTCTGATAAGCATGACGTCTTATCTCTCCAGGCTACTCTAAGACTCACCATTGGCACCGTGACTTCTGTCGGAATGACGTGGCAGAGACAGACAGAAGCACAAAGACGAGGTTTTCCAGTGCGTGATGCATATCAGATCAGTCTCTCTCTCTGCTGAAGGAAGGAGAGAGAGAGAGGATAAATCATGTGAAAGAGGCTCTACCCAGGGTTTTTACGACAGCCTTGATTTTCAGCACTGCTCTAACTGACTGCAGCCCTGATAAACATTATTCCCACCCACTAACCTTTAATTAGACAGAATGAATTGTCAAATGAGGAGAAGCTGTAAGCAGTGTGTAGGTTGTGTGGTATCTGAGACCTGGAACACGCTGGCTTGTCTTTGATGGATTATGGCGGAATTATAATTGAAACAAGAAGTGTACCGTGTGTCTGTAAGTTGTATACTTTGCTCTGTGTGCATGCGTTAGTGTAATTACATTATTTGTGTGTGTGTGTGTGTGTGTGTGTGTGTGTGTGTGTGTGTGTGTGTGTGTGTGTGTGTGTGTGTGTGTGTGTGTGTGTGTGTGTGTGTGTGTGTGTGTGTGTGTGTGTGTGTGTGTGTGTGTTTGCCTGCATGCATTCGTGCATCAGTGGTGGTCGGTGCTGTTTAAGATTAGGGAGGTTTTTAATTATATATTTTTTATGAGCCTTATTTATTTTACAGCTTATTGGATGCCTGTCTGTCAGTCATATTCCATTCACCCAGCCCAAGGTAACATCAATAGTTTTAGGCTAGTACATGATACTCAAATTTGCCCGATACCCATCATGAGGTTGCTACAACAAATTAATAAAAATGAAAGCTTCCCTTGAATTGGAAGAGTTGGCATGTTGGATAGCCTTAGCCAGCTAGCTAACACATATATATAATTCCTCTCTGTTTGAGTCAGGTTGTTGAGTAGGCCAAATTAGCTGCATTAGCTTCTGTAAGTGAAAGTAACAGTTGAAACTGGAAAAAAAAAACATACAACTAAATCTCTCTCTCGCTCTCTGCTGCTTGTTAATTTTGAAGAAATGAATTCGTTCAAAACTGCTCAGCTATTCTCTTTCTCTTTGAGTCAACTACTTGGCTAGCCTTCTGGTTTAAAAAAATATGTTCTTTCTTGCCTGAAATCCATTAGCTATATTTCAGAGGTAAAATGTTGGGTATTAAATTATGT
Organism: Salvelinus alpinus; assembly: GCF_045679555.1. Lineage (NCBI taxonomy): Eukaryota > Metazoa > Chordata > Actinopteri > Salmoniformes > Salmonidae > Salvelinus > Salvelinus alpinus. The sequence continues at coordinate 9,789,026 of NC_092095.1, forward strand.
CTGTCACGCAATCGAATTTTACAACATACAGCGTGTCCCATAGAATGTGTTTATAGACGTCCTCTCACTGTGAACTCAGCAAACTTAACCTGTGTAAATATTTGTATGAACATGACAAGATTCAAAAACTGAGACATAAACTGAACAAGTTCCACAGACAAGTGACTAACAGACATGGAATAATGTGTCCCTGAACAAAGGGGGGGTCAAAATCTAAAGTAACAGTCAGTATCTGTTGTGGCCACCAGCTGCATTAAGTACTGCAGTGCATCTTCTCCTCATGGACTGCACCAGATTTGCCAGTTATTGCTGTGAGATGTTACCCCAGTCTTCCAACAAGGCACCTGCAAGTTCCCAGACATGTCTGGGGGGAATGGCCCTAGACCTCACCCTCCGATCCAACAGGTTCCAGACATGCTCAATGGGATTGAGACCCGGGCTCTACGCTGGCCATGACAGAACACTGACATTCCTGTCTTGCAGGAAATCACGCACAGAACGATAAGAATGGCTGGTGGCATTGTCATGCTGGAGGGTCATGTCAGGATGAGCCTGCAGGAAGGGTACCACATGAGAGAGGTGGATATCTTCTCTGTAACGCACAGTATTGAGTTTTTCTGCAATGACAACAAGCTCAGTCCGATGATGCTGTGACACACCGCCCCAGACCATGACGAACCCTCTACCTCCAAATCAATCCCGCTCCAGAGTGCAGGCCTCAGTGTAACGCCCATTCCTTCGATTATAAACGCGAATCCGACCATCACCCCTGGTGAGACAAAACCGCGAGTTGTCAGTGAAGACCACTTTTTTCCAGTCCTGTCTGGTCCAGCGACGGTAGGTTTGTGCCCATAGGAGACATTGTTACAGGTGGTGTCTGGTGAGGACCTGCCTTACAACAGGCCTACAGGCCCTCAGTCCAGCCTCTCTCAGCCTGTTGCGGACAGTCTGAGCACTGATGGAGGGATTGTGCATTCCTGGTGTAACTCAGGCAGTTGTTGTTGCCATCCTGTACCTGTCCCGCAGGTGTGATTTTCGGATGTACCGATCCCGTGCAGGTGTTGTTAACACGTGGTCTGCCACTCCGAGGACGATCAGTTGTCCGTCCTGTCTCCCTGTAGCGCTGTCTTAGGCGTCTCACAGTACGGACATTGCAAATTATTGCCCTGGCCACATCTGCAGTCCTCATGCTTCCTTGCAGCATGCCTAAGGCAAGTTCACGCAGATGAGCAGGGACCCTGGGCATCTTTCTTTTGGTGTTTTTCAGAGTCAGTAGAAAGGCCTCTTTAGTGTCCTAAGTTGTCATAACTGTGACCTTAATTGCCTACCGTCTGTAAACTGTTAGTGTCTTAACGACTGTTCCACAGGTGCATGTTCATTCATTGTTTATGGTTCCTTGAACAAGCATGGGCAACTGTGTTTAAACCTTAAACTTTACAATGAAGATCTGTGAAGTTATTTGGATTTTTACGAATTATCTTTGAAAGACAGGGTCCTGAAAAAGGGACCTTTTTTTGAAAACTCTTAACTTACGTAAATTGCAATGAAAAGTGGTGGTCAGCTAGCTAGAAGGATGTATTTGGTCGCAAAATGTATCGTTATTTTCCAGTCCATTTAAATGTTGAGCTCGAGGTGATTTAATCCTCTAACCACTAGAGAGTGTCCGAAGTTAGGGGGTGTCCAATGTTGGGGGGAAATTAGCTGGGCTGCTGTAGATATCTAGCTATGTGGTGGTATTCAAGCTGTTAACCTTTCACGAGCCTCTACCCCGGGTCCGGGATCCCCCCCCATCCCCCCACACACTGATTAGCATAGCTAGCATAGCTTCACAAGTAGATAGTAGCATCTAAATATCATTAAATCACAAGTCCAAGACACCAGATGAAAGATACAGATCTTGTGAATAAAGCCACCATTTCAGATTTTTAAAATGTTTTACAGGGAAGACAAAATATGTAAATCTATTAGCTAAACACGTTAGCAAAATACACAATTTCTTTGTCCACCATTTTTTCTCTCCACCAGTAGCTATCACCAATTCGGCTAAACTAAGATATTGATAGCCAATAACCTATAAAAAACCTCATCAGATGACAGTCTGATAACATATTTATGGTATAGGATAGGTTTTGTTAGAAAAAAGTGCATATTTCAGGTAGAAATCACAGTTTACAATTGCACCTACCATCACAAGACGACTAGAATTACTATAGAGAGCAACGTGTATGACCAATTTACTCTTAATAAAACATTTCATAAGAATAGACAAAGCATAGCAATGGAAAGACCCAGATCTTGTGATTCCAGACAATATTTCAGATTTTCTAAGCGTTTTACAGCGAAAACACAATAAATCGATAAGTTAGCATACCACATGTGAAAACGTTACCAGAGCATCGATTCCAGCCAAAGAGCGCTATAACGTAATCACCGCCAAAATATATTAATTTTTTCACTAACCTTCTCAGAATTCTTCCGATGACACTCCTGTAACATCATTTTACAACATACATATACAGTTTGTTCGAAAAGGTGCATATTTAGCCATACAAAACCGTGGTTACACAATAAAAATACTAGGAAATCAAGCCTCAATATGTCTGACGTCATCTATCAGAGTGATCTAGTTTAATTGAAAGCTAATCATATACTTGACTAAAAAATACAGGGTTGACAGGAATCGAAAGACAAATTAGTTCTTAATGCAACCGCTGACTTACATTTTTAAAATTATCCTTACTTTTCAATACAGGGTTCGCCAAGTGACGCGATAACAAACAAAATGGCGAAATATGCGTTTAAAATATTTCGACAGAACAACGATTTATCATATTAAATATTGCTTACTTTGAGCTGTTCTTCCATCAGATTCTTGGGCAATGTATCCTTTCTATGTTGTAATCTTCTTTTGGTCGATAGATGTCCTCTGTCCTTCGAAATATCCACTAACGATCGAACGGGACCACAAAACGTGTCCAAAGTTTCAGAGTGCACGACAAATAAATTCCTCAGAATCGCACTAAACGGATATAAATTGCTATAAAACGGTTCAAATTAACTACATTATGATGTTTTTAACAACTATAACGACTGAAAACATGACCGGAGAAATATTGCTGGTTAGACAACGATTTGGAATGAGGCAAGTCCGATGTCCTTCACGCTTCAGGCGCGCGACGAGAAAGGGAGGTACCTATACGTTTTGTTCTTTTATAATGGCTGTGATTGTGCAATCGATTCCATTCAAAACGTGATGACGTACAGACACCCAGAGGAAGACGTAGGCAGTGTCGGTTTCTTCATAGCATTCACTGTCGCCTTAAAAACAGACTCCAGATCAGGGGTAAAAATTTCTGAAATCTGACCCCTGTCATGAAAAGTGCTGTAGATATTGTTCTGTACCACTCAGAGACAAAATTCCAACGCTTATAGAAACTAGAAAGTGTTTTCTATCCAATAATAACAATAATATGCATATTGTACGATCAAGAATTTAGCACGAGGCAGTTTAATTTGGAGACCCAAATATGCTAATGCGGAACAGCACCCCCTATAGTTCCAAGAAGTTAATCAATAAACACAAACATATATTTTGATTAGCTAGGTAGCTAGCTAATAGCTAAAGTTAGCTTGCTTGTCCAAAGCCCAGCAGATAGTCTCTGTAGCTAGCTTATTATACCAGTCAGCTGAACGCTATCTAGCTAACAAACAGCCAAAGAAAGTAGCTAGTCATATTTGGTTACATTTCTTCAGCCATTAGCTAGCTAGCTAGAGCCTGACAACAACAGCTGACTTCGACACAGAAGCTAGCTAACATTCGCTAGCTCGCATCCAAGTGCCAGTCCTACATTTTTCCACAAAACTTAGATAGTTAGCTAATGTACATCAAAATCAACACCAAACGTTGTGCAAATTGTCACACTGCTACCTTACAGTGCATTCAATGGAGTTTTGCAACACTATCTAGCTGGCTACTCAAAAGTCAAAGCTACAGTAAGATCTAGCATTTCACTGTCAGACATGTCACAATTCAAATTTCTGAGAAAACAAATAGCTAGCTAATATTACATGTTAACAGTGCCTCTTGTATGCAGGACTGCAGTGTGCAAATGCATGCTTGCTATCACCAGGAAAACACACCCGGTTTTAGCATCAATAACAAATTCCAGGGTGCTCCTTGTCCTGTCTTCTTGACATTTTAATCCAAATGTGTGCTGATCAACAGTGCCAAATTAACAACTCTGCCATGTGTTGGATATTTAAACTATAAGGCTCGGAGGGGGGGGGGGGTATATGGCCAATATACCATGGCTAATGGCTGTTCTTAGGTACGACACATCGATACAGGCCGTGTACCACAAACCCCAGAGGTGTCGTATAAACTGGTTACCAATGTAATTAGAACAGTAAAATAAAATGTCATCCCCATTGTATGCAGTTTGATACTGGCCACTTTAATAATTGGAACACTAGTCACTTAAATAATGTTTACATATTTTGCATTACTCATCTCGTATGTACTGTATATACTGTATTCTACCCTATTCTACTGTATTTTAGTCTATGCCGCTCCGACGTTGCTCGTCCAAATATTTATGTATTCTTGATTCCATTCTTTTACTTTAAATTTGTGTGTTTTGTTGTGAATTGTTAGATATTACTGCACTGTTGGAACTAGAAACACAAGCATTTTGCTACACCCACAATAACATCTGCTAAACATGTGTATGTGAGCAAGAAAATGTGATTTGATTTGATACACCACGGATTTCAGCCAATCAGCATTCAGGGCACGAACAACCCGGTTTATAATGGTCACCGACTCTCCCGTGCACGACCATTCCAGTGGCGAGTCTCTAGGGGTGGGGGGAGGGGGCTAATGCCCCCCCTAAAACCAGGATTATATAAACGTATAAGATGCATAACTGCAACGTTTTAGGCTACAAATAAGCTGTAAAAGTCACAAGAAAGACGTGGCCCTAGTGCACATGGTGATATCTTTATTTAGTCTCAGTGGCTGAGTTATACATCTTTTACTTTGCTTTCAATGGGAATTGAGTGAAGACTTTCGCAATCTATATTCACCTTCTGAAATATGCATTCAAATATTTGTGACTGTCCATGGTAAATTCTACACATATTTAATAGCAGTGATTTTAAGTACTTAAGTAAAAATACTTCAAAGTACTACTTAAGTCATTTTTGGGGGGTATCTGTACTTTACTTTACTATTTATTTTTTTGACAACTTTTACTTTAACTTCACTACATTCCTAAAGAAAATTATGTACTTTTTACTCCATACATTCTCATAACACTCAAAAGTACCTGTTACATTTTGAATGTTTAGCATGATTGGAAAATTGTCTAATTCACATCAAAACAACATTCCTGGTCATCCCTACTGCCTCTGATCTGGCGGACTCACTAAACACATGTTATTTTATTTATTACATGTTTTATTTAACCTTTATTTAACTAGGCAAGTCAGTTAAGAATATATTATTTATTTACAATGACGGTCTACCCCTGCCAAACCTGGACTACGCGGTGCCAATTGTGCATCGCCCTATGGGACTCCCAATCATGTGATACAGCCTGGATGCTTTGTTTGTAAATTATGTCTGATTGTTGGAGCATGCCCCTGGCTATCCGTAAATTTAGAAAACAAGAAAATTGCCGTCTGTTTTGCTTTATACCAGGAATTTGAAGATATTTATACTTTTACTTTTGATACTTAAGTATATTGTAGTAATTACATTTACTTTTGATACTTAAGTATATTTAAAATCAAATACTTTTAGACTTTTACTCAAGTAGTATTTTACTGGGTGACTTTCACTTTTACTTAAGTCATTTTCTATTAAGGTTTCTTTACTTTTACCCAAATAATGACAATTGAGTACTTTTTCCACCACTGTTTAATAGTTAGTTGAAAACAGATTTTTGTTTTAGTGGGCAGCAGCCAGCGGAGCAGGGTTTAAACCAGTCATCCTTGCAGTTATGAAAGCACAGCACCTGTGTCACACCTGCTCCCGCTCATCTCCCTTTGGTTCTCGAGGGCGCCAGATTCCCCAACATTACGCTCTCAAGCCACCTTCAGTACGCACACCTGCCTTTCCCCGTCACGCGCATCAGCGCTCATTGGACTCACATGGACTTAATTACTTGTGTAATTTCCTTCCCTATATCTGTCTGTTTCCTAGCTCTGTTCCCTGCTTTGGGATTGTTTGTCATATGTCCTTGTTTACCCGTGTGCTGACGCCGGGCTCACACGCCCCTGCCGGTTCGTCGGGAGTTTACCTCAGCCGGCTTGCCCGACACCCATGTCTCGGCCGGCGCGCCCAGGTGGGACGCCGGGTGGCGCCCCTAGAGGGGGGAGGGTACTGTCATGCCTGCTCCCGCTCTTCCTCCCTCTGGTGCTCGAGGGTGCTGTTCCTAGGCCGTCATTGAAAATGAGAATTTGTTCATTAAAAACATCTGATTTCAATCAAAATAGGTGGCTCTGACTGAAATCCTCTCCTATAATAACTTGGCTAAGAGCATGAGCTTTTATAACTGGATTTGGCACTAATGTAAAAGGCCCGACATGCCAACAATGAATAGCTTAAATTCAAATTCAAAAAGCCCAGATGGTGAGGAAAAGTCCTGATGGCTTTTTATTGTTAGTTTACTTTGAAATAAAACATCAATCATTCTCTGAAAAGTATTTGTACCAGTGCTGTGTTAATCCAATGCCAGTCGTTCATAGCACAATGAAGAAATCACAAATCAAAGTATTTGTACCAGTGCTGTGTTAATCCAATGCCAGTCGTTCATAGCACAATGAAGAAATCACAAATCAAAGTATTTGTACCAGTGCTGTGTTAATCCAATGCCAGTCGTTCATAGCACAATGAAGAAATCACAAATCAAAGTATTTGTACCAGTGCTGTGTTAATCCAATGCCAGTCGTTCATAGCACAATGAAGAAATCACAAATCAAAGTATTTGTACCAGTGCTGTGTTAATCCAATGCCAGTCGTTCATAGCACAATGAAGAAATCACAAATCAAAGTATTTGTACCAGTGCTGTGTTAATCCAATGCCAGTCGTTCATAGCACAATGAAGAAATCACAAATCAAAGTATTTGTACCAGTGCTGTGTTAATCCAATGCCAGTCGTTCATAGCACAATGAAGAAATCACAAATCAAAGTATTTGTACCAGTGCTGTGTTAATCCAATGCCAGTCGTTCATAGCACAATGAAGAAATCACAAATCAAAGTATTTGTACCAGTGCTGTGTTAATCCAATGCCAGTCGTTCATAGCACAATGAAGAAATCACAAATCAAAGTATTTGTACCAGTGCTGTGTTAATCCAATGCCAGTCGTTCATAGCACAATGAAGAAATCACAAATCAAAGTATTTGTACCAGTGCTGTGTTAATCCAATGCCAGTCGTTCATAGCACAATGAAGAAATCACAAATCAAATTTGACATTTGTCAAAACGTGTCTTCTATTATGTCCACAATTCTGCATTTTTACGAATATCTCTCATTTTTATGGGAGAAAATGGAATAGAAATGCAAAAACACCCAGAATGTAAATGAGTGAACAGACAACTTCAGTAAACTCTACGTTCCAAACTAGAGGTGGTTATCAGATCACAGGGTGCTACACCAGCAGAAGGGAAGTCAAACTAGAGGTGGTTATCAGATCACAGGGTGCTACACCAGCAGAAGGGAAGGAGGTGAAGCTCCCAAACGCTCCCGATTTCCTCCAGTCCTGACGACGGAACATCTCGCCGCATCGCAAATGCAACCGTTTTAAATGCTAATACCAAACAAGTGGAGGAGACAGGAGACAGGAGACAGGAGACAGGAGATAGGAGACAGGAGACAGGAGACAGGAGACAGGAGACAGGAGACAGGAGACAGGAGACAGGAGACAGGAGACAGGAGACAGGAGACAGGAGACAGGAGACAGGAGACAGGAGACAGGGAACGAAGGAATAAATGAGATGAGGAACATCAGAGAACACATAAGCAGGAGGAGTAATTCTCTTATCTTTTCCTGAATGAACCAGAGATGTTTTATACAAAAACTTTGTCTTTTATGTGGAAGGAAGTTGCTTTTCTTTATAGGTGACTCTTTTTTAGCTCTCACATAAATCTCTATTATTTTAGCTAGTGTAAAATAATCCAGGTTTTCTGCTTTTAGTTGGGAGATTATGGTTACTCTTGATTCCTATGTCACTGTCACTTTATAAAAACCTAAACTGAAGTCATTCTTTAACCAAGGTCATATCCTGCAAAAAATATTTTAACAATTAATAATTTACAGTCAGCATAAAAATATGACGTTATTTTGAAGTTTGTGTATCAGTGGATAGGAAGATAGTAACACCTCATAGCATTACTATGGAGTCCTTGGGTACTGGGCGGGGAGGCCTTGTGTACTGGGCTGGGAGGCCTTGTGTACTGGGCTGGGAGGCCTTGTGTACTGGGCTGGCCTGGTGTACTGGGCTGGCCTGGTGTACTGGGCCGGGAGGCCTTGTGTACTGGCCTGGGAGGCCTGGTGTACTGGGCTGGCCTGGTGTACTGGGCCGGGAGGCTTTGTGTACTGGGCTGGGAGGCCTGGTGTACTGGGCTGGCCTGGTGTACTGGGCCGGGAGGCCTTGTGTACTGGCCTGGGAGGCCTGGTGTACTGGGCTGGCCTGGTGTACTGGGCCGGGAGGCTTTGTGTACTGGGCTGGGAGGCCTGGTGTACTGGGCTGGCCTGGTGTACTGGGCCGGGAGGCCTTGTGTACTGGCCTGGGAGGCCTGGTGTACTGGGCTGGCCTGGTGTACTGGGCCTGCCTGGTGTACTGGGCTGGCTTGGGAGGTCTGGTGTACGTGGAGAGCCTGGTTTACTAGGCTGGCCTGGGAGGCCTGGTGTACTGGGCTGGGAGGCCTGGTATACTGGGCTGGGAGGCCTGGTGTACTGGGCTGGGAGGCCTGGTGTACTGGGCTGGGAGGCCTGGTGTACTGGGCTGGGAGGCCTGGTGTACTGGGCTGGGAAGCCTGGTGTACTGGGCTGGGAGGCCTGGTGTACTGTGCTGGGAGGCCTGGTGTACTGGGCTGGGAGGCCTTGTGTACTGGGCTGGGAGGCCTGGTGTACTGGGCTGGGAGGCCTGGTGTACTGGGCTGGGAGGCCTGGTGTACTGGGCTGGGAGGCCTGGTGTACTCGGCTGGGAGGCCTGGTGTACTCGGCTGGCCTGGTGTACATGGCGCCGAAAAGAGATGGCCGCCTCGCTTCGCGTTCCTTGGAAAATATGCAGTATTTTGTTTTTTTATGTGTTATTTCTTACATCGGTACCCCAGGTAATCTTAGGTTTCATTACATACAGTCGGGAGGAACTACTGAATATACGATTAACGTCAACTCATCATCGTTCCTACCAGGAATATGACTTTCCCGAAACGGATCCAGTGTTTTGCCTTCCACCCAATACAATGGATCTGATCCCAGCCGGCGACCCTGTGCGACGCCGTAAAAGGGGCAAACGAGGCGGTCTCGTGGTCAGGCTTCGGAGACGGGCACATCGCGCTCCACTCCCTAGCATACTACTCGCCAATGTCCAGTCTCTTGACAATAAGGTTGATGAAATCCGAGCACGGGTAGCATTCCAGAGAGACATCAGGGATTGCAACGTGCTCTGCTTCACGGAAACATGGCTAACTCAAGAGACGCTAACGGAGTCGGTGCAGCCAGCTGGTTTCTTCATGCATCGCGCCGACAGAAACAAACATCTTTCTGGTAAGAAGAGGGGCGGGGGGGTATGCCTTATGATTAACGAGACGTGGTGTGATCATCATAACAACACACAGGAACTCAAGTCATTCTGTTCACCTGATCTAGAACTCCTCACAATCAAATGTCGACCGCATTACCTACCAAGGGAATTCTCTTCAATCATAATCACAGCCGTATATATTCCCCCCCAAGCAGACACATCGATGGCCCTGAACGAACTTTATCTGACTCTTTGTAAACTGGAAACCACACACCCTGATGCTGCATTCATCGTAGCTGGGGATTTTAACAAGGCTAATCTAAAAACAAAACTCCCTAAATTCTATCAGCATATCGATTGTGCTACCAGGGCTGGAAAAACCCTAGATCATTGTTATACTAATTTCCGCGACGCATATAAGGCCCTCCCCCGCCCCCCTTTCGGAAAAGCTGACCACGACTCCATTTTGTTGATTCCAGCCTACAAACAGAAACTAAAACAACAAGGTCCCGCGCTCAGGTCTGTTCAACGCTGGTCCGACCAATCTGAATCCACACTTCAAGACTGCTTCGATCACGCGGATTGGAATATGTTCCGCATTGCGTCCAACAACAATATTGACGAATATGCTGATTCGGTGAGCGAGTTCATTAGGAAGTGCATTGACGATGTCGTACCCACAGCAACAATTAAAACATTCCCAAACCAGAAACCGTGGATTGACGGCAGCATTCGCGCGAAACTGAAAGCGCGAACCACTGCTTTTAACCAGGGCAAGGTGACCGGAAGCATGACCGAATACAAACAGTGTAGCTATTCTCTCCGCAAGGCAATCAAACAGGCTAAGTCCCAGTACAGAGACAAAATCGAGTCGCAATTCAACAGCTCAGACACAAGAGGTATGTGGCAGGGTCTACAGTCAATCACGGATTACAAAAAGAAAACCAGCCCCGTCGCGGACCAGGATGTCTTGCTCCCAGACAGGCTAAACAACTTTTTTGCCCGCTTTGAGGACAATACAGTGCCACTGACACGGCCCCCTACCAAAACCTGCGGGCTCTCCTTCACTGCAGCCGAGGTGAGTAAAACATTTAAACGTGTTAACCCTCGCAAGGCTGCAGGCCCAGACGGCATTCCCAGCCGCGTCCTCAGAGCATGCGCAGACCAGCTGGCTGGTGTGTTTACGGACATATTCAATCAATCCTTATCCCAGTCTGCTGTTCCCACATGCTTCAAGAGGGCCACCATTGTTCCTGTTCCCAAGAAAGCTAAGGTAACTGAGCTAAACGACTACCGCCCCGTAGCACTCACTTCCGTCATCATGAAGTGCTTTGAGAGACTAGTCAAGGACCATATCACCTCCACCCTACCGGACACCCTAGACCCACTCCAATTTGCTTACCGACCCAATAGGTCCACAGACGACGCAATCGCAACCACACTGCACACTGCCCTAACCCATCTGGACAAGAGGAATACCCATGTGAGAATGCTGTTCATCGATTACAGCTCAGCATTTAACACCATAGTACCCTCCAAACTCCTCATCAAGCTCGAGACCCTGGGTCTCGACCCCGCCCTGTGCAACTGGGTCCTGGACTTCCTGACGGGCCGCCCCCAGGTGGTGAGGGTAGGTAACAACATCTCCACCCCGCTGATCCTCAACACTGGGGCCCCACAAGGGTGCGTTCTGAGCCCTCTCCTGTACTCCCTGTTCACCCACGACTGCGTGGCCATGCACGCCTCCAACTCAATCATCAAGTTTGCGGATGACACTACAGTGGTAGGCTTGATTACCAACAACGACGAGACGGCCTACAGGGAGGAGGTGAGGGCCCTCGGAGTGTGGTGTCAGGAAAATAACCTCACACTCAACGTCAACAAAACAAAGGAGATGATTGTGGACTTCAGGAAACAGCAGAGGGAGCACCCCCCTATCCACATCGACGGGTCAGTAGTGGAGAAGGTGGAAAGTTTTAAGTTCCTCGGTGTACACATCACGGACAAACTGAATTGGTCCACCCACACAGACAGCGTTGTGAAGAAGGCGCAGCAGCGCCTCTTCAACCTCAGGAGGCTGAAGAAATTCGGCTTGTCACCAAAAGCACTCACAAACTTCTACAGATGCACAATCGAGAGCATCCTGTCGGGCTGTATCACCGCCTGGTACGGCAACTGCTCCGCCCACAACCGTAAGGCTCTCCAGAGGGTAGTGAGGTCTGCAGAACGCATCACCGGGGGCAAACTACCTGCCCTCCAGGACACCTACACCACCCGATGTCACAGGAAGGCCATAAAGATCATCAAGGACAACAACCACCCAAGCCACTGCCTGTTCACCCCGCTATCATCCAGAAGGCGAGGTCAGTACAGGTGCATCAAAGCAGGGACCGAGAGACTGAAAAACAGCTTCTATCTCAAGGCCATCAGACTGTTAAACAGCCACCACTAACATTTAGCGGCCGCTGCCAACATACTGACTCAACTCCAGCCACTTTAAAAATGGGAATTGATGGAAATTATGTAAAAATGTACCACTAGCCACTTTAAACAATGCCACTTAATATAATGTTTACATACCCTACATTACCCATCTCATATGTATATACTGTACTCTATATCATCTACTGCATCTTGCCATCTTTATGTAATACATGTACCACTAGCCACTTTAAACTATGCCACTTTATGTTTACATACCCTACAGTACTCATCTCATATGTATATACCGTACTCTATACCATCTACTGCATCTTGCCATGCCGTTCTGTACCACCACTCATTCATATATCTTTATGTACATATTCTTTATCCCTTTACACTTGTGTGTGTGTATAAGGTAGTAGTTGTGGAATTGTTAGGTTAGACTACTTGTTGGTTATTACTGCATTGTCGGAACTAGAAGCACAAGCATTTCGCTACACTCGCATTAACATCTGCTAACCATGTGTATGTGACTAATAACATTTGATTTGATTTGATTTGATTTGACATGGGAGGCCTGGTGTACTGGGCTGGCCTGGTGTATATGGGAGGCCTGGTGTACTGGGCTGGCCTGGTGTACATGGGAGGCCTGGTCTACTGGGCTGGCCTGGTGTATATGGGAGGCCTGGTGTACCCTGCTGGCCTGGTGTATATGGGAGGCCTGGTGTACTGGGCTGGGCTGGAAGCAGACAGCCGTGGTAATCACCGTACATCTTTACTCTGGTCTGGAGGATGGGCTAATGGTGGCTGAATGGTGGTAGCTGCATCATGTTATGGGTATGCTTGTCATTGGCAAGGACTAGGGAGTTTTTTTTATTATAAAAAGAAACAGAATAGAGCTAAGCATAGGCAAAATCCTAGAGGAAAACCTGGTTCTGTCTGCTTTCCAACAGAAATTGGAAAACAAATGCACCTTTAAACAGGACAATAACCAAAACACAAAGCCAAATATACATTGGAGTTGCTTACCAAGACAACATTGAATGTTTCTGAGTGGCCTAGTTACGGGTTTGACTTAAATCGGCTTGCAAATCTATGGCGAGTTTTGAATATGGCTGTGTAGCAATCAACTACAAACAACTTGACAGAGGTTGAAGAATTTCTTGAATAATAATGTGAAAATATTGTACAGTACAGGCGTGCAAAGCTCTTAGAGGTATACCCAGAAAGATTCACAGCTGTAATCTGTCACGTCTGCTCCCGCTCTTCCCCTCCCCCTGGCGCTTGACGGCGCCAGAATGCCTTGCATCACTCACTCCTGCCATCCATCACGTACACCTGCCTTTCCTCGTCACGCGCATCAGCGTTATTGGACTCACCTGGACTCTCTTATCACCTGTTCATTTCCTCCCCTATATGTGTCAGTTCCCCAGCTCTGTTCCCCGCTTCTGCATTGATTGTTTTCTGTTTGCTAACGCTGTTTATGTCTCGTTCCATGTCCGTTATTTATTAAATGTTACTCCCCGTACCTGCTTCGTCTCTCCAGCGTCCTTTTTGTGACAGAATGCAGAAGCCATCACACGAAGCATCGGGGAGTACTGGCGTTCTGGTTGGTATAGTGGCATCGGCTCTGGGTCACCACCGATGGAACCGGGGGTGCCTAGCCTGCTCGTCGGGCTTCCACGCCCTAGCAGGCTCGAGAGGTTTCCTTGCCCCGGTTGGCTCGGATGGCGCCCATCCCACGTCGGGCCTCAGCTGGATCGTCAGTTGTTGTCTGCCGAGTCGATCCAGGAGTTTTTTGTTTGTTTGTTTTTTGTTTTGTCGGTGACGTCGGGGGTGGATTCTGCCGCCGATGGAACCGGGGGTGCCTTAGCCAGCCCGTCGAGCTTTCATGCCCTGGCTGGCTCGAGAGGTTTCATTGCCTCGGTTGGCTCGGTGGCTTCCCATCCCACGTCACGCTCCACCGGATCATCGGGTTTCCTCAGCGGGATCGACAGGCTCCCATGCCTCAGCCGGCTCGCCAGGCTCTCACGCTCCTGCCGGTTCGTCGGGCTTCCACGCCTCAACCGGCTTGCCCAGCGCCCATGTCTCGGCCGGTTCGCCCAGGTGGGACGCCGGGTGGCGCCCCTAGAGGGGAGGTACTGTCACGTCTGCTCCCGCTCTTCCCCTCCCCCTGGCGCTTGAGGGCGCCAGAATGCCTTGCATCACTCACTCCTGCCATCCATCACGTACACCTGCCTTTCCTCGTCACGCACATCAGCGTTATTGGACTCACCTGGACTCTCTTATCACCTGTTCATTTCCTCCCCTATATGTGTCAGTTCCCCAGCTCTGTTCCCCGCTTCTGCATTGATTGTTTTCTGTTTGCTAACGCTGTTTATGTCTCGTTCCATGTCCGTTATTTATTAAATGTTACTCCCCGTACCTGCTTCGTCTCTCCAGCGTCCTTTTTGTGACAGTAATCGCTGCCAAAGGTGATTCTAACATGTGTTGACTCAGGTGTGTGAATACTTATGTAAATTAGATATTTCTGTATTTCATTTTAAATTTGCAAAGATGTCTAAAAACATGTTTTCACTTTGTTGTTATGGGGTATTGCGTGTAGATGAGTGATACCAAAACAACAAATCTAATCCATCTGGAATTCAGGCTGTAACACAACAAACTGTGGAATAAGTCAAGGGGTATGAATACCTTCTGAAGGTAATGCATATACTGTATTTATAATCATTACATATTTATATATTTAGATTTCCGTCTCAGACTTGTAATAAGTACTTTGTTTTTCTGGATTATGTGTGTTATGTATTTTTGTTTATTTTTTTTATTTCTAGGTATCACTGAACTGTAAACACAAGCATTTCACTGTACCTGCGATATCATATGCAAATCTTTGTACGGGACCAATAACCTTGAATTTGATTTGATTCAACAATTAAAACACAGTTTATTCTGTTTGAATCACCTTCTTATGTAAATAACACCAGTCCAGGTTTGGACTGTGGAGTCCAGACCAGACCCTGTCTGCATCCCAACTGCCACCCTATTCCCTATGTAGTGCACCACTTTTGACCAGCAACCATAGGGCCCTGGTCAAAAAGTAATGTACTATATAGGGAATGGTGTGCCATTTGGGAGACAACCTTTGGTAAATGTTATGAGAAGTTAAAGGGGAGTCAGCATGTCCTCCAGACCATTAGCCTGTCCTCTAGACCATTAACCCTTCCTCCAGACCATTAGCCTGTCCTCCAGACCATTAACCTGTCCTCCAGACCATTAGCCTGTCCTCCAGACCATTAACCTGTCCTCCAGACCATTAACCTGTCCTCCAGACCATTAACCCTTCCTCCAGACCATTAGCCTGTCCTCCAGACCATTAGCCTGTCCTCCAGACCATTAGCCTGTCCTCCAGACCATTAGCATGTCCTCCAGACCATTAGCCTGTCCTCCAGACCATTAGCATGTCCTCCAGACCATTAGACTGTCCTCCAGACCATTAGCCTGTCCTCCAGACCATTAGCCTGTCCTCCAGACCATTAGCCTGTCCTCCAGACCATTAACCCTTCCTCCAGACCATTAGCCTGTCCTCCAGACCATTAACCCTTCCTCCAGACCATTAACCTGTCCTCCAGACCATTAGCCTGTCCTCCAGACCATTAACCTGTCCTCCAGACGATTAACCTGTCCTCCAGACCATTAGCCTGTCCTCCAGACCATTAGCCTGTCCTCCAGACCATTAACCTGTCCTCCAGACCATTAGCCTGTCCTCCAGACCATTAACCTGTCCTCCAGACCATTAACCCTTCCTCCAGACCATTAACGCTTCCTCCAGACCATTAACCTGTCCTCCAGACCATTAGCCTGTCCTCCAGACCCTTAGCCTGTCCTCCAGACCATTAGCCTGTCCTCCAGACCATTAGCCTGTCCTCCAGACCATTAACCTGTCCTCCAGACCATTAGCCTGTCCTCCAGACCATTAACCTGTCCTCCAGACCAATAGCCTGTCCTCCAGACCATTAGCCTGTCCTCCAGACATTTAGCCTGTCCTCCAGACCATTAGCCTGTCCTCCAGACCATTAACCTGTCTTCCAGACCATTAGCCTGTCCTCCAGACATTTAACCTGTCCTCCAGACCATTAGCCTGTCCTCCAGACCATTAGCCTGTCCTCCAGACCATTAGCCTGTCCTCCAGACCATTAGCCTGTCCTCCAGTCATTTAGCCTGTCCTCCAGACCATTAACTCATCCTCCAGACCATTACCCTGTCCTCCAGACCATCAGCCTGTCCTGCAGACCAATAGCCTGTCCTCCAAACCATTAACCTGTCCTCCAGACCATTAGCCTGTCCTGCAGACCATTAGCGGTCCTCCAGACCATTAGCCTGTCCTCCAGACCATTAACCTGTCCTCCAGACCAATAGCCTGTCCTCCAGACCATTAGCCTGTCCTCCAGACCATTAGCCTGTCCTCCAGACCATTAACCTGTCCTCCAGACCATTAGCCTGTCCTCCAGACCATTAACCTGTCCTCCAGACCATTAACCCTTCCTCCAGACCATTAACGCTTCCTCCAGACCATTAACCTGTCCTCCAGACCATTAGCCTGTCCTCCAGACCCTTAGCCTGTCCTCCAGACCATTAGCCTGTCCTCCAGACCATTAGCCTGTCCTCCAGACCATTAACCTGTCCTCCAGACCATTAGCCTGTCCTCCAGACCATTAGCCTGTCCTTCAGACCATTAACCTGTCCTCCAGACCATTAGCCTGTCCTCCAGACCATTAACCTGTCCTCCAGACCAATAGCCTGTCCTCCAGACCATTAGCCTGTCCTCCAGACCATTAGCCTGTCCTCCAGACCATTAACCTGTCCCCCAGACCATTAACCTGTCCTCCAGTCATTTAGCCTGTCCTCCAGACCATTAACCTGTCCCCCAGACCATTAGCCTGTCCTCCAGACCATTAACCTGTCCTCCAGACCATTAACCTGTCCTCCAGACCATTAGCCTGTCCCCCAGACCATTAACCTGTCCTCCAGACCATTAGCCTGTCCCCCAGACCATTAACCTGTCCCCCAGACCATTAGCCTGTCCTCCAGACCATTAGCCTGTCCTCCAGACCATTAGCGGTCCTCCAGACCAGAATGAAGATGTACAGTTATTGCCTCGGCTGTCTGCTTTCTCCAAGGGATCTTTCATTAGACCACCATTACTCACCTCCTAAGACGGAACCCAAATCACGGCTCTGATCTATTTGTGTTTGTTATTAGGAGCCTCTGGCGGGCTGGTGGGCAGGCTGGCTGGCTGGGAGTGGAGAGGGTTAACAGTGTAGAGGAGAGAAACCATGCTGGTGTAACATGAATGGAGAGATGGACGTGCAGTTTGGAGCACCAGACAAGACTCCTCTTCTCATAATGCATGAGGGCAGATACTGTACAGGTTCTTCATTCTTCCTGCAACACTGCTCTCTTCATTTACACTTTGAAGAAACAAACACAAACAAATACAACACAACAAATACAACATCAACAAATACAACATCAACAAATACAACATGAACAAATACAACACAACAAATACAACACAACAAATACAACACAAACAAATACAACACAACAAATACAACATCAACAAATACAACATCAACAAATACAACATGAACAAATACAACACAACAAATACAACATCAACAAATACAACATCAACAAATACAACACAACAAATACAACACAACAAATACAACATCAACAAATACAACATCAACAAATACAACATGAACAAATACAACATCAAGAAATACAACATAAACAAATACAACATGAACAAATACAACATGAACAAATACAACACAACAAATACAACATCAACAAATACAACATGAACAAATAAAACACAACAAATACAACACAACAAATACAACACAACAAATACAACATCAACAAATACAACATGAACAAATACAACACAACAAATACAACTCACCAAATACAACATGAACAAATACAACATGATCAAATAAAACACAAAACAAAACCAACACAAAAAATACAATAATAAACAAATACAACACAACAAATACAACAAAAACATGTACAAGACATAAATAAATTCAACACAAAAACAAATACAACATAAACAAATACAACACACACAAACAAATACAAGACATGAACAAATCAAACTTTTGAGAAGTTTTTGTGGTTGTTTGTTTTTCCCGTAAAGGCGGAGAAAAACACTGGAATCCAATTAAGGACTGTTGTGTGATTGTTTTAAGACGTGACTGGCGCTCGCCACTTGGCAGTCTGGGTAAAATAATATTGCACCCAACGTTGGCCCCACTGTACATACATCTCATTAAGAGGACATGGCTCACCGCCTCTGGTAACTTCGCAAGGAGAGAGAGAGAGGCGCTCAGTTATTGCGCAACACATTGACAGCTGTCATGCAAGACACAGGGGCTACAGTAAACATTTCACAGTACAATGACAGTTTCGCCTTAATGAGGAAAATAAGGTACTAAGTGACTGTCTCTATAGTATATCTCTCTCTATAGTATATCTCTCTCTTTCGCTCTCTCTCTCTCTCTCTTTCTCTCATTGTCTGTCCGTCCATCGCCCATTCTCTCTCTCTCTCTCTCTCTCTCTCTCTCTCTCTCTCTCTCTCTCTCTCTCTCTCTCTCTCTCTCTCTCTCTCTCTCTCTCTCTCTCTCTCTCTCTCTCTCTCTCTCTCTCTCTGTGTGTCCGTCCACCCCCCTCTCTCTCTCTTTCTCTCTCTGTGTCTGTCCATCCGTCGCCACCCCACCTCCCTCTCTCTCTCTCTCTCTCGCTTTTTCTCTGTCTGTGTGTCTGTCTGTCTCTCTGTCTCTCTCTCTCTCTTTTTCTCTGTCTGTGTGTCTGTCTGTCTCTCTGTCTCTGTCTCTCTCTCTCTCTCTCTTTCTCTCTGTCCGTATGCCTGTGGCCGGTGTGATGGGCCTTCATCTCTGGATGTGGTTTCACTAGCCCCTCCCCCTACTCTGTGCTTTATAGCCACGGACCTAAGAGTCTAATATACATTGTAATGTTCTGTAATGGCAGCAGAAGGGGAAACACAACAGTAGTAGCTGTATTAGAAACCCTCTGGAACTGCTCTCGCGATTACAATTAACGATGGCCGAAAACAGAGACAAATGTACGTTTTCAAGTTTAATTACGGCGCACTGTAACCAGCAGTTTAGTGAGGATAAATCACACAATAACTATGTTGTTTCTCTTCCCTTTCTTTAGGCTCAGGACCTGATTTATTTTCATCACGGCAGCGTTTGTTTTAAGGGACCAATAAGCTTTAATGTTGTAGTAGAGAGGTATAGCTCACAGACGGTTGCAGGGCTTCTGGATGATAACTCACTTGTAGCCCTGGCTGGCAGCAGACTATACATACAGGACTGTTGTCCCGTGGCTGGCAGCAGACTACACATACAGGACTGTTGTCCCGTGGCTGGCAGCAGACTACACATACAGGACTGTTGTCCAGTGGCTGGCAGCAGACTATACATACAGGACTGTTGTCCAGTGGCTGGCAGCAGACTATACATACAGGACTGTTGTCCAGTGGCTGGCAGCAGACTATACATACAGGACTGTTGTCCAGTGGCTGGCAGCAGACTATACATACAGGACTGTTGTCCAGTGGCTGGCAGCAGACTATACATACAGGACTGTTGTCCAGTGGCTGGCAGCAGACTATACATACAGGACTGTTGTCCAGTGGCTGGCAGCAGACTATACATACAGGACTGTTGTCCAGTGGCTGGCAGCAGACTATACATACAGGACTGTTGTCCAGTGGCTGGCAGCAGACTATACATACAGGACTGTTGTCCAGTGGCTGGCAGCAGACTAGGCATACAGGACTGTTGTCCAGTGGCTGGCAGCAGACTATACATACAGGACTGTTGTCCAGTGGCTGGCAGCAGACTATACATACAGGACTGTTGTCCAGTGGCTGGCAGCAGACTATACATACAGGACTGTTGTCCAGTGGCTGGCAGCAGACTATACATACAGGACTGTTGTCCAGTGGCTGGCAGCAGACTATACATACAGGACTGTTGTCCAGTGGCTGGCAGCAGACTATACATACAGGACTGTTGTCCAGTGGCTGGCAGCAGACTATACATACAGGACTGTTGTCCAGTGGCTGGCAGCAGACTATGCATACAGGACTGTTGTCAAGTGGCTGGCAGCAGACTATACATACAGGACTGTTGTCCAGTGGCTGGCAGCAGACTATCCATACAGGACTGTTGTCCAGTGGCTGGCAGCAGACTATACATACAGGACTGTTGTCCAGTGGCTGGCAGCAGACTATACATACAGGACTGTTGTCCAGTGGCTGGCAGCAGACTATACATACAGGACTGTTGTCCAGTGGCTGGCAGCAGACTATACATACAGGACTGTTGTCCAGTGGCTGGCAGCAGACTATACATACAGGACTGTTGTCCAGTGGCTGGCAGCAGACTATGCATACAGGACTGTTGTCCAGTGGCTGGCAGCAGACTATGCATACAGGACTGTTGTCCAGTGGCTGGCAGCAGACTATACATACAGGACTGTTGTCCAGTGGCTGGCAGCAGACTATACATACAGGACTGTTGTCCAGTGGCTGGCAGCAGACTATACATACAGGACTGTTGTCCAGTGGCTGGCAGCAGACTATGCTTACAGGACTGTTGTCCAGTGGCTGGCAGCAGACTATACATACAGGACTGTTGTCCAGTGGCTGGCAGCAGACTACACATACAGGACTGTTGTCCAGTGGCTGGCAGCAGACTATACATACAGGACTGTTGTCCAGTGGCTGGCAGCAGACTATACATACAGGACTGATGTCCAGTGGCTGGCAGCAGACTATACATACAGGACTGTTGTCCAGTGGCTGGCAGCAGACTACACATACAGGACTGTTGTCCAGTGGCTGGCAGCAGACTATACATACAGGACTGTTGTCCAGTGGCTGGCAGCAGACTAGGCATACAGGACTGTTGTCCAGTGGCTGGCAGCAGACTATACATACAGGACTGTTGTCCAGTGGCTGGCAGCAGACTATACATACAGGACTGTTGTCCAGTGGCTGGCAGCAGACTATACATACAGGACTGTTGTCCAGTGGCTGGCAGCAGACTAGGCATACAGGACTGTTGTCCAGTGGCTGGCAGCAGACTATACATACAGGACTGTTGTCCAGTGGCTGGCAGCAGACTATACATACAGGACTGTTGTCCAGTGGCTGGCAGCAGACTAGGCATACAGGACTGTTGTCCAGTGGCTGGCAGCAGACTAGGCATACAGGACTGTTGTCCAGTGGCTGGCAGCAGACTACACATACAGGACTGTTGTCCAGTGGCTGGCAGCAGACTATACATACAGGACTGTTGTCCAGTGGCTGGCAGCAGACTATACATACAGGACTGTTGTCCAGTGGCTGGCAGCAGACTATACATACAGGACTGTTGTCCAGTGGCTGGCAGCAGACTATACATACAGGACTGTTGTCCAGTGGCTGGCAGCAGACTATGCTTACAGGACTGTTGTCCAGTGGCTGGCAGCAGACTATACATACAGGACTGTTGTCCAGTGGCTGGCAACAGACTACACATACAGGACTGTTGTCCAGTGGCTGGCAGCAGACTATACATACAGGACTGTTGTCCAGTGGCTGGCAGCAGACTATACATACAGGACTGTTGTCCAGTGGCTGGCAGCAGACTATACATACAGGACTGTTGTCCAGTGGCTGGCAGCATACTATACATACAGGACTGTTGTCCAGTGGCTGGCAGCAGACTAGGCATACAGGACTGTTGTCCAGTGGCTGGCAGCAGACTAGGCATACAGGACTGTTGTCAAGTGGCTGGCAGCAGACTACACATACAGGACTGTTGTCCAGTGGCTGGCAGCAGACTATACATACAGGACTGTTGTCCAGTGGCTGGCAGCAGACTATACATACAGGACTGTTGTCCAGTGGCTGGCAGCAGACTATACATACAGGACTGTTGTCCAGTGGCTGGCAGCAGACTAGGCAAACAGGACTGTTGTTCAGTGTTATGACCTTGAAGTCTGTCATGTGTGGCGACCCTCCAACTCTGTGATGACCCTCCCACTCTGTGATGACCCTCCCACTCTGTGACGATCCTCCCACTCTGTGACGACCCTCCCACTCTGTGATGACCCTCCCACTCTGCGACGACCCTCCCACTCTGTGACGACCCTCCCACTCTGTGACGACCCTCCCACTCTGCGACGAACCTCCCACTCTGCGACGACCCTCCCACACTGTGACGACCCTCCCACTCTGCGACGACCCTCCCACTCTGCGACGACCCTCCCACTCTGCGACGACCCTCCCACTCTGTGACGACCCTCCCACACTGTGACGACCCTCCCACTCTGTGACGACCCTCCCACTCTGTGACGACCCTCCCACTCTGTCACTCTGTGACGACCCTCCCACTCTGTGACGACCCTCCCACTCTGTGACGACCCTCCCACTCTGTGACGACCCTCCCACTCTGTGATGACCCTCCCACTCTGTGACGACCCTCCCACTCTGTGACGACCCTCCCACTCTGTGACGACCCTCCCACTCTGTGATGACCCTCCCACTCTGCGACGACCCTCCCACTCTGTGACGACCCTCCCACTCTGTGACGACCCTCCCACTCTGCGACGACCCTCCCACTCTGTCACACTGTGACGACCCTCCCACTCTGTCACTCTGTGACGACCCTCCCACTCTGTGACGACCCTCCCACTCTGTGACGACCCTCCCACTCTGTCACAACCGGTGTGGATGAGGAGACATAGAGAAAGACAGCAATTCAGTCTTTGTAAAATGTGAATCCTTTACGGGTGTAACATAAGATTGTTCATGTTGCCATTATGTTTATTTGATTTAAACCATGTATGTCAATTATGAAGTGGTTCTGTTTATTGGCAGTGACAGACTGTTTTCCTCCCCTATGTCAACGTATTTCCTTTGTACACTCTACATGGAACCCAGAGTTGTATTATTTTATTTAACTAGGCAAGTCAGTTAAGAACAACTTCTTATTTTACAATGACGGCCTACCGGGGAACAGTGGGTTAACTGCCTCGTTCAGGGGCAGAATGACAGATTTTTATCTTGTCAGCTCGGGGACTCGATCTAGCAACCTTTCAGTTACTGGCCCAACGCTCTAACCACTAGGCTACCTGCCGCAAATGTTTCTAGATGGAACCAAAAGGGTTCTATCTAGAACCTAAAAAAGTTTTTGGGGGCTGTCACCAGTAAGAGAACCCTTTGAAGAACCCTTTTTTGTCTCCAGGTAGAACCCTTTTTGGTTCCAGGTAGAACCATTTTGTGTTCCATGTAGAACCCTCTGTGGGAAGGGTTCTACATGGAACACAAAATGGTTCTACCTGGAACAAAAAATGGTTCTACCTGGAACAAAAAAGGGTTTTCCTATGGGGACAGCTAAAGAACCCTTTAGGAACCCTTTTTTCTAAGAGTTTAGTGCACTACTTTCACTGTATTCAAACGGGATATGTTGCCGTTTGGGACACATATCATGTCTCAGAGCACAGAAAGACATTTCTAGCACATTAAATATTTAGTGTGTTTGAAACTGAGTCCGTGTCGGCGCAGGTTTGCAGTAAATGTACTAATTTTAGCAACGGCAGAACTAGCGGCAACACAAGTTCACTTTCATTTGCTTGTGAAGAAATGGAGATGCAATATGTTGACATGCCAAGAAGACTAGTACTGAGCCTAACTGTCAGACCTGCTAGGGTTCTGATAGCTTCTCATTAATGTCGGATTCCTTTAAAGTTGTAATTAATAGTTTTTGTGTTGGAAAACGCAAGAGGAGCACCAGTGGAATTTAGTTTGACAAAACGCTCAGTGTTAAAGGGAGCAAGCTGTTGAGACAGAGAAAAAGCTACATTTGAAAAGCTGAATAAATGTTGATAGTTTGAACAGCTTGGATGTATCTAATATTATCTGGTCAATTTGGAGATTTGGGGTTGAAATCAATTAGTGTCACCCTGGGTGTGCTTTCCACACAGCCTCAGTGGTATGTTATGTTGAAGCCTCGCCTGTCTGGCACCACTGCAATCTCAATAAAGCACTGAGGAGGGCCCCATAGCTTGTCTCTCTCTCTCTCTCTCTCTCTCTCTCTCTCTCTCTCTCTCTCTCTCTCTCTCTCTCTCTCTCAATTCAATTCAATTCAATTCAAGGGGCTTTATTGGCATGGGAAACATGTGTTAACATTGCCAAAGCAAGTGAGGTAGATAATACACAAAAGTGAAATAAACAATACAAATTAACAGTAAACATTACACATACAGAAGTTTCAAAACAAGAAAGACATTACAAATGTCATATTATATATATACAGTGTTGTAACAATGTACAAATGGTTAAAGCACACAAGTTAAAATAAATAAGCATAAATATGGGTTGTATTTACAATGGTGTTTGGTCTTCACTGGTTGCCCTTTTCTTGTGGCAACAGGTCACAAATCTTGCTGCTGTGATGGCACACTGTGGAATTTCACCCAGTAGATATGGGAGTTTATCAAAATTGGATTTGTTTTCAAATTCTTTGTGGATCTGTGTAATCTGAGGGAAATATGTCTCTCTAATATGGTCATACATTGGGCAGGAGGTTAGGAAGTGCAGCTCAGTTTCCACCTCATTTTGTGGGCAGTGAGCACATAGCCTGTCTTCTCTTGAGAGCCATGTCTGCCTACGGCGGCCTTTCTCAATAGCAAGGCTATGCTCACTGAGTCTGTACATAGTCAAAGCTTTCCTTAAGTTTGGGTCAGTCACAGTGGTCAGGTATTCTGCCACTGTGTACTCTCTGTTTAGGGCCAAATAGCATTCTAGTTTGCTCTGTTTTTTTGTTAATTCTTTCCAATGTGTCAAGTTATAATCTTTTTGTTTTCTCATGATTTGGTTGGGTCTAATTGTGCTGTTGTCCTGGGGCTCTGTGGGGTGTGTTTGTGTTTGTGAACAGAGCCCTAGGACCAGCTTGCTTAGGGGACTCTTCTCCAGGTTCATCTCTCTGTAGGTGATGGCTTTGTTATGGAAGGTTTGGGAATCGCTTCCTTTTAGGTGGTTGTAGAATTTAACGGCTCTTTTCTGGATTTTGATAATTAGTGGGTATCGGCCTAATTCTGCTCTGCATGCATTATTTGGTGTTCTACGTTGTACACGGAGGATATTTTTGCAGAATTCTGCATGCAGAGTCTCAATTTGGTGTTTGTCCCATTTTGTGAAATCTTGGTTGGTGAGCGGACCCCAGACCTCACAACCATAAAGGGCAATGGGCTCTATGACTGATTCAAGTATTTTTAGCCAGATCCTAATTGGTATGTTGAAATGTATGTTCCTTTTGATGGCATAGAATGCCCTTCTTGCCTTGTCTCTCAGATCGTTCACAGCTCTGTGGAAGCTACCTGTGGTGCTGATGTTTAGGCCGAGGTATGTATAGTTTTTTGTGTGCTCTAGGGCAACGGTGTCTAGATGGAATTTGTGGTCCTGGCGACTGGACCTTTTTTGGAACACCATTATTTTGGTCTTACTGAGATTTACTGTCAGGGCCCAGGTCTGACAGAATCTGTGCAGAAGATCTAGGTGCTGTTGTAGGCCCTCCTTGGTTGGTGACAGAAGCACCAGATCATCAGCAAACAGTAGACATTTGACTTCGGATTCTAGTAGGGTGAGACCGGGTGCTGCAGACTGTTCTAGTGCCCGCGCCAATTCGTTGATATATATGTTGAAGAGGGTGGGGCTTAAGCTGCATCCCTGTCTCACCCCACGACCCTGTGAGAAGAAATGTGTGTGTTTTTTGCCAATTTTAACCGCACACTTGTTGTTTGTGTACATGGATTTTATGATGTCGTATGTTTTACCCCCAACACCACTTTCCATCAATTTGTATAGCAGACCCTCATGCCAAATTGAGTCGAAGGCTTTTTTGAAATCAACAAAGCATGAGAAGACTTTGCCTTTGTTTTGGTTTGTTTGGTTGTCAATTAGGGTGTGTAGGGTGAATACATGGTCTGTTGTACGGTAATTTGGTAAAAAGCCAATTTGACATTTGCTCAGTACATTGTTTTCATTGAGGAAATGTACGAGTCTGCTGTTAATGATAATGCAGAGTATTTTCCCAAGGTTACTGTTGACGCATATTCCACGGTAGTTATTGGGGTCAAATTTGTCTCCACTTTTGTGGATTGGGGTGATCAGTCCTTGGTTCCAAATATTGGGGAAGATGCCAGAGCTAAGGACGATGTTAAAGAGTTTTAATATAGCCAATTGGAATTTGTTGTCTGTATATTTGATCATTTCATTAAGGATACCATCAACACCACAGGCCTTTTTGGGTTGGAGGGTTTTTATTTTGTCCTGTAACTCATTCAAGGTAATTGGAGAATCCAGTGGGTTCTGGTAGTCTTTAATAGTTGATTCTAGGATTTGTATTTGATCATGTATATGTTTTTGCTCTTTATTCTTTGTTATAGAGCCAAAAAGATTGGAGAAGTGGTTTACCCATACATCTCCATTTTGGATAGATAATTCTTCGTGTTGTTGTTTGTTTAGTGTTTTCCAATTTTCCCAGAATTGGTTAGAGTCTATGGATTCTTCAATTACATTGAGCTGATTTCTGACGTGCTGTTCCTTCTTTTTCCGTAGTGTATTTCTGTATTGTTTTAGTGATTCACCATAGTGAAGGCGTAGACTCAGGTTTTCCGGGTCTCTATGTTTTTGGTTGGACAGGTTTCTCAATTTCTTTCTTAGATTTTTGCATTCTTTATCAAACCATTTGTCATTGTTGTTCATTTTCTTCGGTTTTCTATTTGAGATTTTTAGATTTGATAGGGAAGCTGAGAGGTCAAATATACTGTTAAGATTTTCTACTGCCAAGTTTACACCTTCACTATTGCAGTGGAACGTTTTACCCAGGACGTTGTCTAAAAGGGATTGAATTTGCTGTTGCCTAATTGTTTTTTGGTAGGTTTCCAAACTGCATTCCTTCCATCTATAGCATTTCTTAATGTTACTCAGTTCCTTTGGCTTTGATGCCTCATGATTGAGTATTGCTCTGTTCAAGTAGACTGTGATTTTGCTGTGGTCTGATAGGGGTGTCAGTGGGCTGACTGTGAACGCTCTGAGAGACTCTGGGTTGAGGTCAGTGATAAAGTAGTCTACAGTGCTACTGCCAAGAGATGAGCTATAGGTGTACCTACCATAGGAGTCCCCTCGAAGCCTACCATTGACTATGTACATACCCAGCGTGCGACAGAGCTGCAGGAGTTGTGACCCGTTTTTGTTGGTTATGTTGTCATAGTTGTGCCTAGGTGGGCATATGGGGGAGGGAATGCTGTCACCTCCAGGTAGGTGTTTGTCCCCCTGTGTGCTGAGGGTGTCAGGTTCCTGTCCAGTTCTGGCATTTAGGTCGCCACAGACTAATACATGTCCCTGGGCCTGGAAATGATTGATTTCCCCCTCCAGGATGGAGAAGCTGTCTTCATTAAAGTATGGGGATTCTAGTGGGGGGATATAGGTAGCACACAGGAGGACATTTTTCTCTGTTAAGATAATTTCCTTTTGAATTTCAAGCCAAATGTAAAATGTTCCTGTTTTGATTAATTTAATGGAGTGAGTTAGGTCTGCTCTATACCAAATTAGCATTCCCCCTGAGTCCCTTCCCTGTTTCACACCTGGTAGTTTGGTGGATGGGACTACCAGCTCTCTGTAACCTAGAGGGCAACCAGTGGGTCCGTCTCCTCTATACCATGTTTCTTGCAGGATGACAATGTCTGCATTACCGATTTCTTTGGTGAAGTCCGGGTTCCTGCTCTTTAGGCCAAAGGCAGATGACCTCAGACCTTGGATATTCCAGGATGATATAGTGAAGGCTTTTTGTTCCATAAAGTGTCCAATGTTGTTGGTCGGGGTTTGGCCTCAGGCCAGTAAGTGTGAGCAGAGCCTGCTGAGCATCTGGTACATGCCGTTGGCTTGGGCGAGTGTCTCTCTCTCTCTCTCTCTCTCTCTCTCTCTCTCTCTCTCTCTCTCTCTCTCTCTCTGTATCTCTCTCTCTCTCTCTGTCTCTCTCTCTCTCACATACACACACACACACGGCAGAGGAACTGCCTGCCAACATCAGCTTAATTCCCTCTTACATGTTGGCGCCAGTAATCATCCTGCCATTATCTATGATGCCAGTAGTGTGTAGCGCTGATGAGGTGACTAGGTGAACAGCTCTCTCTCACCAAGCTCTGAGTAGCATATGGTTCTCAGAAAGTTATGTACTAGCTGGGTCTCTCAATTCTATTCAATTCAATTCAAGGGGCTTTATTGGCATGGGAAATATACGTTAACATTGTCAAAGCAAGTGAAGAAGATGAACAGTAGACATTACACTCACAGAACATTACACTCACAGAACATTACACTCACAGAACATTACACTCACAGAACATTACACTCACAGAACATTACACTCACAGAACATTACACTCACAGAACATTACACTCACAGAACATTACACTCACAGAACATTACACTCACAGAACATTACACTCACAGAACATTACACTCACAGAACATTACACTCACAGAACATTACACTCACAGAAGTTCCAAAATAATAAAGACATTTGAAATGTCATATTATGTATATATACAGTGTTGTAAACGGTGTGCAAATGGTTAAAGTACAAAAGGGAAAATAAATAAACATAAATATGAGTTGTATTTACAATGTATGTTTTTTCTTCACTGGTTGCCTTTTTCTTGTGGCAACAGGTCACAAATATTGCAGCTGTGATGGCTGGTATTCGGTATTTCACCCAGTAGATATGGGAGTTTATCAAAATTGGGTTTGTTTTCAAATTCTTTGTGGATCTTTGTAATCTGAGGGAAATCTGTGTCTCTATGGTCATACATTTTGTCAGGAGGTTAGGAAATGCAATTCAATTTCCAAATCATTTTGTGGTCAGTGTGCACATAGCCTGTCTTCTCTTAAGAGCCAGGTCTGCCTACGGCGGCGTTTCTCAATAGCAAGGCCATGCTCACTGAGTCTGTATATAGTCAAAGATTGGGTCAGTCACAGAGGTCAGGTAGTCTGCCACTGTGTACTCTCCGTTTAGGGCCAAATAGCATTCTAGTTTGCTCTGTTTTTTTGTGAATTCTTTCCAGCTGGGTCTCTCTCTCTCTCTCTCTCTCTCTCTCTCTCTCTCTCTCTCTCTCTCTCTCTCTCTCTCTCTCTCTCTCTCTCTCTCTCTCTCTCTCTCTCTCTCTCTCTCTCTCTCTCTCTCTCTCTCTCTCTCTCTCTCTCTCTCTCTCTCTGTCTCTCTGTCTCTCTCCTCCCTCTCTCTCTCTCTCTCACTCTCTCACTCTTTCTCTCTCTGTGCATCTCTCTAACTCACAAACTGTCCTTGTTTACCGATCACAGACTTTCCTCTGTCTCTAATAACTTGACAAGCGAGAACATCTGGGTAGCAGATACCTTTGGTCTTTGGTATAGGCAGATTATAGCACAGATTAATAACTTTTCATGTTCAAAACTGTGCACTCTCCTCAAACAATAGCATGGTATTATTTCACGTAATATCTACTGTAAATTGGACAGTGCGATTAACAAGAATTTAAGCTTTCTGCCAATATCAGATATGTCTATGTCCTGGGAAATGTTATTGTTACTTACAACCTCATGCTAATCACATTAGCCTACATTAGCTCAACCGCAGGGGACCCACCAATCCTAAAGAAGTATGAAAAGCATAGGCTGTACGCCACCAGGTTCCACATCTGTACGTTAGAGACTGTATGAGGGCCCTACCTGTATATGGATGAAATCGTACATCCTTGGAATCTTATTTGTAAAAAAAATATAAAAAAAATAATCTCCAATAACTATTATATTTTTTGGTTGTTATTTCCAATAGAAGGCTGTGTTTTGGCTCTTATGCTACTGTGAAACATAATATCCCATTTCAGAGGAGACGTTAAGTGCTTTAGATAGTGTTCCTCTGCAGCTGCATCACCAAGCCAACACATCGGGGTGTTTTTTTAATAAGAAATAACTTGCAGGCAACAACTATTTTGAGTGAGAAAGCAATTCCTGTTCATTGACATGGTAATGTCTTAAGCCTGGATGGTGAATGGATATGAGATGCAAATGGAAGTAAACCTTCCCCGAAATTCACCCTGGATTTCCACCATCAGCTTGTATTTGAAAATATTATTTCCTAAACACCTTACAGCATATCCATTTTCAGAAATGTTGGTAAATTATATTTTATTGTTTAAAGCACTTATGAAAGCAATTGGTATGTTTTTTCACTCTCTAATCATGGCATGGATCGTTCGATGACAGACATGTATTGGTTGGAAATCTATCAATTGATGGTTTCATTTCAGAGAGACAAATAATCATATTTTTTTGCTAAAGGCAATAGTCAATAGTCAATATTGCGATTTGCCAAGGCAGGATACTCTGAGCGCAGCCCTATCCAGAAATCTGGCAGTGGCTTCACAGAACCGCTTGTTGCAATTTCGATGAGGCTCTCTTGTTCAGATATCGGTCAGTGGACAGGAAGCAGGGCATGAAAGGGATAACAAATCCAGTTGTTTGTGTCATACGTTTCGGGAAAGTAACTGCGCACCCAACTCACTCAGGTGCTTCGCTAAATCACGTTTGAGTTCATTTGACATTGTCCGTAAGCTTGAGTTCATCTGACATTGTCCGTAGGCTTGAGTTCATTTGACATTGTCCGTAAGCTTGAGTTCATCTGACATTGTCCGTAGGCTTGAGTTCATTTGACATTGTCCGTAGGCTTGAGTTCATTTGACATTGTCCGTAAGCTTGAGTTCATTTGACATTGTCCGTAAGCTTGAGTTCATTTGCACACAAAAAAATCATCCAATGATGGAAAGACCTGTGTGTTGTCCTTGTTAATGCAGACAGAGAAAAGCTCTAACTTTTTTTAGCCTCAATTTTGTCCCGCACTTTGAATATAGTTGTGGAGAGTCCCTGTAATCCTAGATTCAGATCATTCAGGCGAGAAAAAACATCACCCAGATAGGCCAATCTTGTGAGAAACTCATCATCACGGAAGCGGTCAGACAAGTGAAAATGATGGTCAGTAAAGAAAACTTTAAGCTCGTCTCTCAATTTAAAAAAACGTGTCAAAACTTTGCCCATTTATAACCAGCACACTTCTATCAATTGTAAAAGTGTTACATGGTCGTTGTCCGTATCATTGCATAGCTCATAAACTACACAGGAGTTCAGGGGCCTTGCTTTAACAAAGTTAACCATTGTCCTTGTAGTGTCCAAAACGTATTTCAAGCTGTCAGGCTGCAGTGTACCCAAGTGGCGTCGGGAGCAACTGCTTGCACGCACATTACCACTTCACTATGTCTCCCTGGCATGGCTTTTGCGCTAACAGTACAAACATGAGCAGCAGCTACATTTGGCTAAATAAGGACCGTTATTCCCGTGAGACAGTAACGGTTAATGTGATAGGATATTAATTACTTGACTAGGCTACCTGTATTTGGTTTAATTTTATTTTTGGCAGTGAAACAAGGCTACTCAGGCGAGAAAAAAACATCATCCAAATGCCACTGGAAAATATAAATGGACTATTTGAAAATGTGAAAACATTTTTTTATTTTTTTTTATTTAAAAAATGTGAATCACAATTTTATTTGGCGTACCCCCAACAGCATTGCGCGTACCCCAGTTTGTGGATATGTGATCCAGAGCAACTTACAGTTAGTGCATTCATTTTAAGATAGCTAGGTGGGACAACCACAAATCACAGCCAAATATATAGGTACAAACATTTACATTTACATTTACATTTAAGTCATTTAGCAGACGCTCTTATCCAGAGCGACTTACAAATTGGTGCATTCACCTTATGATATCCAGTGGAACAACCACTTTACAATAGTGCATCTAACTCTTTTAAGGGGGGGGGGTTAGAAGGATTACTTTATCCTATCCTAGGTATTCCTTAAAGAGGTGGGGTTTCAGGTGTCTCCGGAAGGTGGTGATTGACTCCGCTGACCTGGCGTCGTGGGGGAGTTTGTTCCACCATTGGGGTGCCAGACATTCCATTACTGCTGAACAATGGATATACAGTGCATTCCCAAAATTATTTAAGACCCCTTGACTTTTTACAGCCTTATTCTAAAATGTATTAATTATTTAAGTTTTTTAATCAATCTACACACAAATACCGATTACAGCCTCGGGTCTTCTTGAGTATGATGCCACAAGCTTGGCACACCTGTATATGGGGAGTTTCTCTCATTCTTCTCTGCAGATCCTCTCAAGCGCTTTCAGGTTGGATGGGGAACGTTGTTGCACGGGCTCTGGCTGGGCCACTCAAGGACATTCAGAGACTTGTCCCGAAGCCACTCCTGCATTGTCTTGGCTGTGTGCTTAGGGTCGTTGTCCTGTTGGAAGGTGAACCTTCGCCCCCAGTCTGAGGTCCTGAGCGCTCTGCAGACGGATATCATCAACGGTCTCTCTCTACTTTGCTCCGTTCATCTTTCCCTCGATCCTGACTAGTCTCCCAGTCCCTTCAGCTGAAAAACACCCCCACAGTATGATGCTGCCACACCATGCTTCACCGAAGGGATGGCGCCAGGTTTCCTCCAGACGTGACGCTTGGCATTCAGGCCAAATAATCTTGTTTCTCATGGTCTGAGTCCATTAGGTGCCTTTTGGCAAACTCTAAGCGGGCTATCATGTGCCTTTTAATGAGGAGAGGCTTCCATCTAGCCACTCTACCATAAAGGCCTGGTTGGTGGAGTGCCGCTGAGATGGTTGTCCTCATGGAAGTCTCTCCCATCTCCACAGAGGAACTCTGGAGCTCTGTCAGAGTCACCTCCCTGATCAAGGCCCTTCTCCTCCGATTGCTCAGTTTGGCCGGGCGGCCAGCTCAATGAAGAGTTTTGGATGTTCCAAACTTCTTCCATTTAAGAATGATGGAGGCCACTGCGTTCTTGGGGACCTTCAATGCTGCAGAAATGTTTAGTTACCCTTCCCCAGGTCTCTGCCTTGACCCAATCCTGTACCGGAGCTCTACGGACTATGCCTTCAACCTCATGGCTTGGTTTTTGCTCTGACATGCACTGTCAACTGTGGGACCTTATATAGACAAGTGTGTGCCTTTCCAAATAATGTCCAATCAATTGAATTTACCACAGGTGGACTCCAATCAATTTGTAGAAACATCTCAAGAATGAAACAGGATACACCTGAAAACAGTAATATTTTACACATACATGATGGTACCCATAAGCAACCATTTCTAATGAAAAAACACAAATATGAAACAAACTCCTCATTACACTTTTAAAAAACCCAAAAATGTGAAACCAATTACGATGGACTACACAGCAGCTGGAGGAGGAGATGTCACTTCAGACGGGAACTGGAACCGAAACAAATGTGATTTTACTACTTTTATTTTGTTTTTGTACTTTTCATTTTTTACTTTGTTTTTTTCTTGTTTTGGAAAGTGAATGGTCACAGCAGGTGAACAGGACTAGTGAATGGTCACAGCAGGTAAACAGGAGTAGTGAATGGTCACAGCAGGTGAACAGTAGTCACTAGTCCTGTTTACCTGCTGTGACCGTTCACTAGTCCTGTTAACTTTTACTGCCTCAGAAACCCGGATCCCCCACCCCCCCCCCCCCCACTGACTAGCATAGCTAGCATAGCGTCACAAGTAAATTGTAGCATCTAAATATCATTAAATCACAAGTCCAAGACACCAGATGAAAGATACACTTCTTGTGAATCTAGCCACCATTTCTGATTTTTAAAATGTTTTACAGGGAAGACACAATATGTAAATCTATTAGCTAACCACGTTAGCAAAAGACACCATTTTTTTTACTCCACTATTTTTCCACTCCATCACTAGCTATCACCAATTCGACCAAATAAAGAAATAAATAGCCACTAACCAAGAAAAAACCTCATCAGATGACAGTCTGATAACATATTTATTGTATAGAATAGTTTTTTTTTGAAAAATTTGCATATTTCAGGTATAAATCATAGTTTGCCATTGCAGCCACCATCACAAATCTCCCCAAAGCGACTAGAATTACTACAGAGAGCAACGTGTATTACCAATTTACTCATCATAAAACATTTCATAAAAATAGACAAAGCATAGCAATGGAAAGACACAGATCTTGTGAATTCAGACAATATTTCAGATTTTCTAAGCGTTTTACAGCGAAAACACAATAAATCGTTATATTAGCATACCACATGTGCAAACGTTACCCGAGCATTGATTGAAGGCAAAAAGAGCGTTAGCGTTATCATCACCAAAATATATTAATTTTTTCACTAACCTTCTCAGAATTCTTCCGATGACACTCCTGTAACATCATATTACAACATACATATAGAGTTTGTTCGAAAATGTGCATATTTAGCCACAAAAAAACGTGGTTATACAATGAGAATAGTAGCAAAACTGGCCTGAAAATGTCAGGCGCCATCTTTGAGAGTGATCTAGTCTAATCGATAACTAATCATAAACTTTACTAAACAATACAGGGTTGACAGGAATCGAAAGACAAATTAGTTCTTAATGCAATCGCTGAATTACATTTCTAAAATTATCCTTACTGTGCAATACCGGGTCCGCCAAAGCGAAGCTACACAAAACAAAATGGCGATATATGCGTTTAACATTTTTCAACAGAACAGCGATTTATCATCATAAATAGTTCTTACTGTGAGCTGTTCTTCCATCAGAATCTTGGGCAATGTATCCTTTCTCCGGTCTAATCGTCTTTTGGTCGAAAGATGTCCTCTTGTCCCGTCGAAATGGCCACTAACGTTCGGTATGTACAGGAAAAGTGCCCAGCTCATGGAAGGGCGTCACAAATAAATGCCTCAAAATCGCACTAAACGGATATAAATTGCTATAAAACGGTTTAAATTAACTACCTTATGATGTTTTTAACACCTATAACGAGTAAAAACATGACCGGCGATATATTACTGGCTAAACCAAGGCTTGGAAAGAGGCCAGTCCGACGTCCATCGTGCGTCGAGCGCAGGGTCCAAAAGAAAGCTACTTCCGGTCTTTGGTGTTTTATACAGGCCCTGATTGCGCAATCGACTCCATTCAAATTGTCACCACTTACTGACATCTAAAGGAAGGCGTAGGCAGTGTTTGTATCCTCATAGCATTCACAGGGACATTAAAACTGACCTGGGACCAGAGGCCAAGATTTCTGAAATCTCACTCCCTGTCAGGAAAAGTGCTGTTGATAGAGTTCTGTTCCACTCAGAGACATAATTCCAACGGTTATAGAAACTAGAGAGTGTTTTCTATCCAATAATAACAATAATATGCATATTGTACGAGCAAGAATTGAGTACTAGGCAGTTTAATTTGGAATGTCAAAAAAAAAAGTGCTAACAGCTCCCCCTATTGACAAAAGTTAACCTGCTGTGACCATTCACTAGTCCTGTTTACCTGCCGTGACCATTCACTAGCCCTGTTTACCTGCTGTGACCATTCACTAGTCCTGTTTACCTGCTGTGACCATTCACTAGTCCTGTTTACCTGCTGTGAACATTCACTAGTCCTGTTTACCTGCTGTGACCATTCACTAGTCCTGTTCACCTGCTGTGACCATTCACTAGTACTGTTTACCTGCTGTGACCATTCACTAGCCCTGTTTACCTGCTGTGACCATTCACTAGACCTGTTTACCTGCTGTGACCATTCACTAGTCCTGTTTACCTGCCGTGACCATTCACTAGTCCTGTTCACCTGCTGTGACCATTCACTAGTCCTGTTTACCTGCTGTGACCATTCACTAGCCCTGTTAACCTGCTGTGACCATTCACTAGTCCTGTTTACCTGCCGTGACCATTCACTAGTCCTGTTTACCTGCTGTGACAATTCACTAGTCCTGTTAACCTGCTGTGACCATTCACTAGTCCTGTTTACCTGCCGTGACCATTCACTAGTACTGTTTACCTGCTGTGACCATTCACTAGTCCTGTTTACCTGTTGTGACCATTCACTAGTACTGTTTACCTGCTGTGACCATTCACTAGCCCTGTTTACCTGCTGTGACCATTCACTAGTCCTGTTTACCTGCTGTGACCATTCACTAGTCCTGTTCACCTGCTGTGACCATTCACTACTCCTGTTCACCTGCTGTGACCATTCACTAGCCCTGTTTACCTGCTGTGAACATTCACTAGTCCTGTTTACCTGCTGTGACCATTCACTAGTCCTGTTCACCTGCTGTGACCATTCACTAGTACTGTTTACCTGCTGTGACCATTCACTAGCCCTGTTTACCTGCTGTGACCATTCACTAGTCCTGTTTACCTGCTGTGACCATTCACTAGTCCTGTTTACCTGCTGTGACCATTCACTAGCCCTGTTTACCTGCTGTGACCATTCACTAGTCCTGTTTACCTGCTGTGACCATTCACTAGTCCTGTTTACCTGCTGTGAACATTCACTAGTCCTG
The DNA here is from genome assembly GCF_045679555.1 of Salvelinus alpinus. NCBI lineage: Eukaryota > Metazoa > Chordata > Actinopteri > Salmoniformes > Salmonidae > Salvelinus > Salvelinus alpinus. The sequence goes on from NC_092095.1 coordinate 9,825,778, forward strand.
TTTACCTGCTGTGACCATTCACTAGTCCTGTTCACCTGCTGTGACCATTCACTAGTACTGTTTACCTGCTGTGACCATTCACTAGCCCTGTTTACCTGCTGTGACCATTCACTAGACCTGTTTACCTGCTGTGACCATTCACTAGTCCTGTTTACCTGCCGTGACCATTCACTAGTCCTGTTCACCTGCTGTGACCATTCACTAGTCCTGTTTACCTGCTGTGACCATTCACTAGCCCTGTTAACCTACTGTGAGCATTCACTAGTCCTGTTTACCTGCCGTGACCATTCACTAGTCCTGTTTACCTGCTGTGACCATTCACTAGTCCTGTTAACCTGCTGTGACCATTCACTAGTCCTGTTTACCTGCCGTGACCATTCACTAGTACTGTTTACCTGCTGTGACCATTCACTAGTCCTGTTTACCTGTTGTGACCATTCACTAGTACTGTTTACCTGCTGTGACCATTCACTAGCCCTGTTTACCTGCTGTGACCATTCACTAGTCCTGTTTACCTGCTGTGACCATTCACTAGTCCTGTTCACCTGCTGTGACCATTCACTACTCCTGTTCACCTGCTGTGACCATTCACTAGCCCTGTTTACCTGCTGTGAACATTCACTAGTCCTGTTTACCTGCTGTGACCATTCACTAGTCCTGTTCACCTGCTGTGACCATTCACTAGTACTGTTTACCTGCTGTGACCATTCACTAGCCCTGTTTACCTGCTGTGACCATTCACTAGTCCTGTTTACCTGCTGTGACCATTCACTAGTCCTGTTTACCTGCTGTGACCATTCACTAGTCCTGTTCACCTGCTGTGACCATTCACCAGTACTGTTTACCTGCTGTGACCATTCACTAGTCCTGTTTACCTGCTGTGAACATTCACTAGTCCTGTTCACCTGCTGTGACCATTCACTAGTCCTGTTCACCTGCTGTGACCATTCACTAGTACTGTTTACCTGCTATGACCATTCACTAGCCCTGTTTACCTGCTGTGACCATTCACTAGCCCTGTTTACCTGCTGTGACCATTCACTAGTCCTGTTTACCTGCTGTGACCATTCACTAGTCCTGTTTACCTGCTGTGACCATTCACTAGTCCTGTTCACCTGCTGTGACCATTCACTAGTACTGTTTACCTGCTGTGACCATTCACTAGTCCTGTTTACCTGCTGTGACCATTCACTAGTCCTGTTCACCTGCTGTGACCATTCACTAGTCCTGTTCACCTGCTGTGACCATTCACTAGCCCTGTTTACCTGCTGTGACCATTCACTAGCCCTGTTTACCTGCTGTGACCATTCACTAGTCCTGTTCACCTGCTGTGACCATTCACTAGTCCTGTTTACCTGCTGTGACCATTCACTAGTCCTGTTTACCTGCTGTGACCATTCACTAGTCCTGTTTACCTGCTGTGACCATTCACTAGTCCTGTTCACCTGCTGTGACCATTCACTAGTCCTGTTCACCTGCTGTGACCATTCACTACTCCTGTTTACCTGCTGTGACCATTCACTAGTCCTGTTCACCTGCTGTGACCATTCACTAGTCCTGTTTACCTGCTGTGACCATTCACTAGTCCTGTTTACCTGCTGTGACCATTCACTAGTCCTGTTTACCTGCTGTGACCATTCACTAGTCCTGTTCACCTGCTGTGACCATTCACTACTCCTGTTCACCTGCTGTGACCATTCACTACTCCTGTTTACCTGCTGTGACCATTCACTAGTCCTGTTCACCTGCTGTGACCATTCACTAGTCCTGTTCACCTGCTGTGACCATTCACTAGCCCTGTTTACCTGCTGTGACCATTCACTAGTCCTGTTCACCTGCTGTGACCATTCACTAGCCCTGTTTACCTGCTGTGACCATTCACTAGTCCTGTTCACCTGCTGTGACCATTCACTACTCCTGTTCACCTGCTGTGACCATTCACTACTCCTGTTTACCTGCTGTGACCATTCACTAGTACTGTTTACCTGCTGTGACCATTCACTACTCCTGTTTACCTGCTGTGACCATTCACTAGTCCTGTTCACCTGCTGTGACCATTCACTAGTCCTGTTTACCTGCTGTGACCATTCACTAGTCCTGTTCACCTGCTGTGACCATTCACTAGTCCTGTTTACCTGCTGTGACCATTCACTAGCCCTGTTTACCTGCTGTGACCATTCACTAGTCCTGTTCACCTGCTGTGACCATTCACTAGTCCTGTTTACCTGCTGTGAACATTCACTACTCCTGTTTACCTGCTGTGACCATTCACTACTCCTGTTCACCTGCTGTGACCATTCACTAGTCCTGTTTACCTGCTGTGACCATTCACTAGCCCTGTTTACCTGCTGTGACCATTCACTAGTCCTGTTCACCTGCTGTGACCATTCACTAGTCCTGTTTACCTGCTGTGACCATTCACTACTCCTGTTCACCTGCTGTGACCATTCACTAGTCCTGTTTACCTGCTGTGACCATTCACTAGCCCTGTTTACCTGCTGTGACCATTCACTAGTCCTGTTCACCTGCTGTGACCATTCACTAGTACTGTTTACCTGTTGTGACCATTCACTTGTACTGTTTACCTGCTGTGACCATTCACTAATACTGTATACCTGCTGTGACCATTCACTAGTACTGTATACCTGCCGTGGCTCTGAAAAATACAACAAAACCTGTACAAACTCAATAAGCCCTGAGGAAAAGGGCTTGTTACAGTGAAAGTGTTAATGTTGGCCGAACTGATCTCATTGATTTCCCAGGATGAAAAAGAGTGGCCCCTACTACAAAGTTAACAGCATTTCTTTAATGTGGTCAGCCTGTGGGTGTTTGCGCTCTCGTCTCATCCCCCCTCTCACTGTCTGCTTGTTCTTCTCTGATGTCTCTAATGAGTCTCAACAGTGATGCTTCAGTCCTCAGTAGTGGACGTGTAGCTTAAAGACACACAATCTCTCTCTTAGGTATACAAACCTGTCAACATATGGCCATGGAGCAATGGTACTTAAAGTACTTAAAAGAAAAATAATTTAAAGTACTACTAAAGTTGTTTTTTGTAGTATCTGTACTTTACTTTACTATAAATATTCTTGAAAACTTTTACTTTTTCTTCACTACATTCCTAATGAAAGTATGTACTTTTTACTCCATACATTTTCCCTGACACCCAAAAGTACTCGTTACATTTTGAATGCTTAGCAGGACAGGAAAATGGTCAAATTCCTGCACTTATTAAGAGAACATCCCTGGTCATCGCTACTTCCTCTGATTCGGCAGCTCACTAAACACAAATGCTTTATTTCTGAATGATGTCTGAATGTTAGTGTGACCCTGGCTATCCGTAAAAATTAAAAAAAACACAAACAATTGTGCCATCTGGTTTGGTCCAAATAAGGAATTTAAAATGATTTACTTTTGAGACTTAAGTATATTTAAAAACCAAATACTTTTAAAGACTTTTACTCAAGTATGACTCTTGGGTACTTTTTCCACCACTGCCGAGGAGGACACAAGACAATATTACAAACCACCTACAAAAGAAAGATACATAAGAAATGAAATTTGTACAAATACAAATACAAAATACTTTAATTTATTACTTTGTTATTGCTAAGATAATTGGACAGTTATGAATAAGTAAAATACTCACTTAGAACCATATTAAACTATCAAAAACAAAAATTATTAAAAACAATCAATATCAAAAATTATTAAAAAACACATTCACATGAAAAATATAAAATCCATCAATATCAAAAAGTATTAAAAACCATCAATATAAAAAAAACAATCAAAAACCATCTTTAAGCACTTTTGATTAAAACCTAAATGTATTTTCTAAAAGAAAAAAGTGGTCGGTAATATTTTACCAGAGGAAACAAATTAAATGTATTTACTTCCAAGTCGAGTTCCACACAAAAAAAACTATCCTGGAAAGCCAACAATTTTTCTGAAAATCAGTACCTCCAATATCAAGATATGACTGAAGCTGGTCAAATTTAACAACTTACTCTCAACCTTCTATCCTTTCTGCTTTTAGAGTTTACCCAGGTTTGGACACTGTCTACTTGAGAAGACGAAGAAGGTTTTGGCCAACTACGGGAAGGCTGTGAGTGACGACGTTGAGAAGACCACGGTAGTGGAGGCCAATGGCACCAGAACATACAGTACATCCTCAAGAGACAAGTCCCTGCTGTCAAGGAACAGTCCTTAGTTCAAAGAACAGTCCTTAGTTCAAGGAACAGTCCTTAGTTCAAAGAACAGTCCTTAGTTCAAGGAACAGTCCTTAGTTCAAGGAACAGTCCTTAGTTCAAGGAACAGTCCTTAGTTCAAGGAACAGTCCTTAGTTCAAAGAACAGTCCTTAGTTCAAAGAACAGTCCTTAGTTCAAAGAACAGTCCTTAGTTCAAAGAACAGTCCTTAGTTTAAGGAACAGTCCTTAGTTCAAGGAACAGTCCTTAGTTCCCCATTGTACTATTTTCTTGAGGTAGTGTTAATGTCCACTCAACATTTTATAACGTTCCAACACACACACACTAGCCTCCTTCCTGGAATGCATGACCAAACATTGCTTAATTATTACACTGAACAAAAATATTAACGCAACATGTAAATTGTTTGTCCCATGTTTCATGAGCTGAAATAAAAGATCCCAGATATGTTCAAAAAGCTTATTTCTCTCATGTTTTGTGCACAAATTTGTTTTCATCTCTATTAGTGAACATTTCTCCTTTGCCAAGATAATCCATCCACTTGACAGGTGTAGAATATCAAGAAGCTGATTAAACAGCATGATTATTACACAGGTGCACCTTGTGCTGGGGACAATAACAGGCCACTCTAAAACAGACGTTTCGCGTTTTGAGGGAGCATGCAGTTGGCATGCTGACTGCAGGAATGTCCACCAGAACTGTTGCCAGAGAGTTTTATGTTAATTTCTCTACCATAGGCCGCCTCCAATGTCGTTTTAGAGAATTTGGCAGTAGGTCCAACCGGCATCACGACCGCAGACCACGTGTAACCTCGCCAGCCAAGGACCTCCACATCCGGCTTCTTCACCTGCTGGATTGTCTGAGACCAGCCACCCGGACAGCTGATTAAACTGTGGGTTTGCACAACCGAAGAACCTGCACAAACTGTCAGAAACCGTCTCATGGAAGCTAATTAGCGTTTTAGTTGTCCTCACCGGGTTCTTGACCTGACTGCCGTTCGGCATCGTAAACCGACTTCAGCGGGCAAATGCTCACCTTCGATGGCCACTGGCACGCTGGAGAAGTGTGATTCTTCACAGATGAATCCCAGTTTCAACTGTACAAGGGCAGACGGCAGTATGGTGTCGCGTGGGTGAGCGGTTTGCTGATGTCAACGTTGTGTACAGAGTGCCCCATGTTGGCGGTGGAGTTATGGTATGGGCAGGAATAAGCTATGGACAATGAACACAATTGCATTTTATTGATGGCAATTTGACTTCACAGAGATACAGTGATGAGATCCTGAAACCAATTGTTGTGCCGTTAATCAGCCACACTATCGTCAAATGTTTCAGCAAGATAATACACAGCCCCAATTCATGGAAGCTGAAAATGTATGTACTGATCCTAAACTGATCCTATATATTCTGATCCTATATATGTACTGATCCTATAAATACTGATCCTGTATATTTTATTTTATTTATTTCACCTTTATTTAACCAGGTAGGCTAGTTGAGAACAAGTTCTCATTTACTGTGACCTGGCCAAGATAAAGCAAAGCAGTGCGACACATTCACGTTCTGACCATAGTTCT
>NC_092095.1:9836560-9846560 GCF_045679555.1 Salvelinus alpinus
GCTCAACCGTAGATCTCTCACCCTAGCTCCTATCGGTCCCAGCTCCGAGTCTCCACCTTTATCCCCGCTGACTCCACCGGAACCCATGCAGGTTGGACGCATCTCCCAGGCTGAGAGAGACCGCCGGATGAGGGAGCGATGCTGTCTATATTGCGGCAAACCGGGCCATTTCCTCTCCACGTGTCCCGGGCTCCAGGGAAAACGCACTCTCCCGTGCAGGCCTGGGAGGACGGTAACGGGAAACATAACCTCCTCTCATCCATCCAACTCCCGCCTGCTCATTCCAGTTACCCTTTCCTGGGACAACCACGAGCTTCCCCTTCAAGCCTTGGTAGACTCTGGAGCCGCAGTTAACTTCATGGATGGTGTCTGGGCGAAGGAGAATGGCGTTCCCTCTGAACCTCTAAGTGACCCCATAAGGGTTACTACGTTGGATGGAAGCCCTTTGGGATCTGGACTTGTCACTCGTGTCACTACCCCCTTGCGTCTTTCAGTTTCCCAACACCAGGAAGTGATGAACTTTCATCTGACCTCGTGTTCCGAGTTCCCTCTCGTCCTTGGATACCCCTGGCTTCACAGCCATAACCCTCACATCGACTGGTCTGTGGGCACTATCAAGCAGTGGGGTCCTACGTGCCAAGCCACTTGTATCTTCCCAAGTTCCCCGAGTTCCCCTCCCGAGTCTCTAGAATCCATCGACCTGTCCCGAGTTCCCGAGTGTTACCATGACCTCAAACCGGTATTTAGCAAACAGAGGGCCACCAAACTACCACCTCATAGACCTTACGATTGCCCCATCGACCTGTTTCCGGGCACCTGCCCCCCCAGGGGTCGGATCTTTTCCCTATCTCCTCCCGAACGAGCTGCTATGGATACCTACATCAAGGACGCTCTGGCAGCAGGCCTCATGCGTCCATCCACCTCGCCGGCGGGAGCAGGGTTTTTCTTTGTGGCCAAAAAAGACGGGGGATTACGTCCTTGCATCGACTACCGGGGACTTAATGCCATAACCGTCCGTAACCGCTACCCGCTACCCCTTATGGCCACAGCCTTTGAGCTGCTCCAGGAGGCAGTGGTCTTCACTAAGCTTGACCTGCGGAACGCATACCATCTTGTGCGGTTGTTTGTTCCCAAGGCAGCAAGGTCCCAAGTCCTTCTGTGGGGGCACTCCTCTCGCCTCACCTGTCACCCGGGCGTAGGTCGCACCTTGGAGTTCATCCAGCGTAAGTTCTGGTGGCCCACCATAAAAGAAGACGTTGCCACTTTCGTCAAGGCCTGTTCCGTGTGCTGCCAGGGCAAATCTTCTCACCTCCGCCCTCAAGGACTCCTTCACCCTTTATCTATTCCCCACCGACCCTGGTCCCATATCTCGCTGGACTTTATTACTGGCCTTCCTCCGTCCCATGGTAATACTACGATCCTAGTCATCATCGCCAGGTTTTCTAAGGCGGCCAGGTTTGTTCCCTTGACCAAATTACCTTCTGCCAAGGAAACAACTGAGTTGGTGATTAACCATGTGTTCCGAGTCTTTGGCATCCCGCAAGATATGGTTTCCGACAGAGGTCCCCAGTTCGCCTCAAGGTTTTGGAAGGCCTTCTGCCAACTCATAGGGGCCACGGCCAGTTTATCTTCAGGGTACCATCCGGAGTCCAACGGCCAAACTGAGAGGATGAATCAGGAGCTGGAAACCACCCTCAGATGTATGGTTTCCAACAACCCATCCACATGGTCATCCTTCATTGTTTGGGCTGAGTACGCGCACAACACCTTGTGCTCCTCCTCCACTGGTATATCCCCGCACGAGTGTCAGTTTGGCTATGCTCCTCTATTGTTCCCGGACCAGGAGGCAGAAGTCAGAGTGCCTTCAGCCTCGAGGTTCATCAGACGCTGTCGGCTTACGTGGAAGAAGGCCCGTCTTAATCTTCTGCGTTCCTCACAGCAGTACCAACGACAAGCCAACAGACGTCGCCGTCCCGGTCCTACCCTGTACCCCGGCCAGAGAGTATGGCTCTCAACAAAAAACTTACCGCTACGGGTGGAGTCTCGCAAGCTGTCCCAGAGATTCATCGGACCCTTTAAGATTGCCAGGAGAGTCAATCCCGTTACTTTTCGCCTGCACTTACCCAGATCCCTTAAAATCAATCCCACATTTCACATTTCTTTATTAAAACCTGTTGTTTTTTCTCCCCTTATTCCGGCAGGCAGACCTCCCCCTCCGCCCCGTGTCATCGGAGGCCAGTCGGCTTATACCGTCCTCCGGATACTGGACTCCCGCCGGGTGCAGCGGTCCTGGCAGTATCTGGTGGACTGGGAAGGCTACGGTCCCGAGGAGCGCTCCTGGGTTCCTGCCAAGGACATACTGGACCCTGACCTCATTCGTCAGTTCAGGGCCCTCCACCCTGAGAAGGCTGGTAGGAACATCAGGAGCCGTTCCTAGGAGGGGGATTCTGTCAGGTTTTGGCCAGGACTGTTCTGTTTTTTTGTCACTAGATGTCCCCATTGCACCTTTTTTGTACCTTTTGTTTTTCCCTTGCTCTAATTATTGGTTGCACCTGTATGTCGTTCCCTTGTTAGTATTTAATCCCTGTGTGTTCCTCAGTTCCTTGCTCAGTGTTTGTATGTTAGCACCCAGCCCCAGCCCAAGCCTTGTTGTGAACATATATTTTTCTCTTGTTGGATTTTCCAGAGGTTCTCTGGTTTTGTTCTTTTGTATTTTGGATTAGTCTTTTGAGGTTTGTTTTTCCCTTGCTGTTTTTACCACTTTGTGGATTTTCTTTGTATTTTGGAAGATATCTATTTTTTATTAAACCACCATCTCTAGTACTGCTGTGTCTGCCTCATCTTCTGGGTTCTGCCGATTTAGTGACTGTTTCTCGCACCGGGTCCTGATAAACAGGTCACAAATGTTGCTGCTGTGATTGCACACTCTGGTATTTGACCCAATAGATATGGGAGTTTATCAAAATTGGGTTTATTTTCTAAGTCTTTGTCGAATTGTGTAAATATGGGATATATGTGCCTCTAATATGGTCATACATTTGGCAGGAGGTTAGGAAGTGCAGCTCAGTTTCCACCTGATTTTGTGGGCAGTGTGCACATAGCCTGTCTTCTCTTGAGAGCCAGGTCTGCCTACAGCGGCCTTTCTCAATAGCAAGGCTATGCTCACTGAGTCTGTACATAGTCAAAGATTTCCTTAAGTTTGGGTCAGTCACAGTGGGCAGGTATTCTGCCACTGTGTACTCTCTGTTTAGGGCCAAATAGCATTCTAGTTTGCTCCGTTTTTTTGTTCTTTCCAATGTATCAAGTTATAATGTTTTCTCATGATTTGGTTGGGTCTAGTTGTGTTGCTGTCCTGGGGCTCTGTGGGGTCTGTTTGTGTTTGTGAACAGAGCCCAGGACCAGCTTTCTTAGGGGACTCTTCTCCAGGTTCATCTCTCTGTAGGTGATGGCTTTGTTATGGAAGGTTTGGGAATCGTTTCCTTTTACGTGGTTGTAGAATTTAACGGCTCTTCTCTGGATTTTGATAATTAGCAGGTATCGGCCTAATTCTGCTCTGCATGCGTTATTTGGTGTTCTACGTTGTACACTGAGGATATTTTAGCAGAATTCTGCATACAGAGTCTCAATTTGGTGTTTGTCCCATTTTGTGGAGTCTTGGTTGGTGAGCGGACCCCAGACCTCACAACCATAAAGTGCAATGGGTTCTGTAACTGATTCAATTGTTTTTAGCCAGAACCTAATGTGTATGTTGAATTTTATGTCCCTTTAGATGGCATAGAAGGGCCATTTTTTCCTTGTCTCTCTCTCTCTCTCTCTCTCTCTCTCTCTCTCTCTGTATCTCTCTCTCTCTCTCTCTCTCTCTCTCTCTCTCTCTGTATCTCTCTCTCTCTCTCTGTATCTCTCTCTCTCTCTCTGTATCTCTCTCTCTCTCTCTGTATCTCTCTCTCTCTCTCTGTATCTCTCTCTCTCTCTCTGTATCTCTCTCTCTCTCTCTGTATCTCTGTCTCTCTCTCTCTCTGTATCTCTGTCTCTCTCTCTCTCTGTATCTCTCTCTCTCTCTCTGTATCTCTGTATCTCTCTCTCTCTCTCTCTCTCTCTCTCTCTCTGTATCTCTCTCTCTCTCTCTCTGTATCTCTCTCTCTCTCTCTCTCTCTCTCTCTCTGTATCTCTCTCTCTCTCTCTCTCTCTCTGTATCTCTCTCTCTCTCTCTCTCTCTCTCTGTATCTCTCTCTCTCTCTCTCTCTCTCTCTGTATCTCTCTCTCTCTCTCTCTCTCTCTCTGTATCTCTCTCTCTCTCTGTATCTCTCTCTCTCTCTGTATCTCTCTCTCTCTCTCTGTATCTCTCTCTCTCTCTCTCTGTTTGGGTCAGTCACAGTGGTCAGGTATTCTGCCACTGTGTACTCTCTGTTTAGGGCCAAATAGCATTCTAGTTTGCTCTGTTTTTTTGTTAATTCTTTCCAATGTGTCAAGTAATTATATTTTTGTTTTCTCATGATTTGGTTGGGTCTAATTGTGCTGTTGTCCTGGGGCTCTGTGTGGTGTGTTTGTGTTTGTGAACAGAGCCCTAGGACCAGCTATCTCTATCTATCTGTGTCTCTGTTGCTCTGTCTCTCTCTATCTATCTGTCTCTGTCGCTCTGGCTCTCTCTATCTATCTATCTGTCTCTGTTGCTCTGTCTCTCTCTATCTATCTGTCTCTGTTGCTCTGTCTCTCTCTATCTATCTGTCTCTCTGTTGCTCTGTCAATTCAATTCAATTCAATTCAAGGGGCTTTATTGGCATGGGAAACATGTGTTAACATTGCCAAAGCAAGTGAGGTAGGTAATATACAAAAGTCAAATAAACAATAAAAATGAACATTAAACATTACACATACAGAAGTTTCAAAACAATAAAGACATTACAAATGTCATATTATATATATGCAGTGTTGTAACAATGTACAAATGGTTAAAGCACACAAGTTAAAATAAATAAACATAAATATGGGTTGTATTTACAGTGGTGTTTGTTCTTCACTGGTTGCCCTTTTCTTGTGGCAACAGGTCACAAATCTTGCTGCTGTGATGGCACACTGTGGAATTTCACCCAGTAGATATGGGAGTTTATCAAAATTGGATTTGTTTTCGAATTCTTTGTGGATCTGTGTAATCTGAGGGAAATATGTCTCTCTAATATGGTCATACATTGGGCAGGAGGTTAGGAAGTGCAGCTCAGTTTCCACCTCATTTTGTGGGCAGTGTGCACATAGCCTGTCTTCTCTTGAGAGCCATGTCTGCCTACGGCGGCCTTTCTCAATAGCAAGGCTATGCTCACTGAGTCTGTACATAGTCAAAGCTTTCCTTAAGTTTGGGTCAGTCACAGTGGTCAGGTATTCTGCCACTGTGTACTCTCTGTTTAGGGCCAAATAGCATTCTAGTTTGCTCTGTTTTTTTGTTAATTCTTTCCAATGTGTCAAGTAATTATCTTTTTGTTTTCTCATGATTTGGTTGGGTCTAATTGTGCTGTTGTCCTGGGGCTCTGTGGGGTGTGTTTGTGTTTGTGAACAGAGCCCTAGGACCAGCTTGCTTAGGGGACTCTTCTCCAGGTTCATCTCTCTGTAGGTGATGGCTTTGTTATGGAAGGTTTGGGAATCGCTTCCTTTTAGGTGGTTGTAGAATTTAACGGCTCTTTTCTGGATTTTGATCATTAGTGGGTATCGGCCTAATTCTGCTCTGCATGCATTATTTGGTGTTCTACGTTGTACACGGAGGATATTTTTGCAGAATTCTGCATGCAGAGTCTCAATTTGGTGTTTGTCCCATTTTGTGAAATCTTGGTTGGTGAGCGGACCCCAGACCTCACAACCATAAAGGGCAATGGGCTCTATGACTGATTCAAGTATTTTTAGCCAGATCCTAATTGGTATGTTGAAATTTATGTTCCTTTTGATGGCATAGAAGGCCCTTCTTGCCTTGTCTCTCAGATCGTTCACAGCTTTGTGGAAGTTACCTGTGGTGCTGATGTTTAGGCCGAGGTATGTATAGTTTTTTGTGTGCTCTAGGGCAACGGTGTCTAGATGGAATTTGTGGTCCTGGTGACTGGACCTTTTTTGGAACACCATTATTTTGGTCTTACTGAGATTTACTGTCAGGGCCCAGGTCTGACAGAATCTGTGCAGAAGATCTAGGTGCTGCTGTAGGCCCTCCTTGGTTGGTGACAGAAGCACCAGATCATCAGCAAACAGTAGACATTTGACTTCGGATTCTAGTAGGGTGAGACCGGGTGCTGCAGACTGTTCTAGTGCCCGCGCCAATTCGTTGATATATATGTTGAAGAGGGTGGGGCTTAAGCTGCATCCCTGTCTCACCCCACGACCCTGTGTGAAGAAATGTGTGTGTTTTTTGCCAATTTTAACCGCACACTTGTTGTTTGTGTACATGGATTTTATAATGTCGTATGTTTTACCCCCAACACCACTTTCCATCAATTTGTATAGCAGACCCTCATGCCAAATTGAGTCGAAGGCTTTTTTGAAATCAACAAAGCATGAGAAGACTTTGCCTTTGTTTTGGTTTGTTTGGTTGTCAATTAGGGTGTGTAGGGTGAATACATGGTCTGTTGTACGGTAATTTGGTAAAAAGCCAATTTGACATTTGCTCAGTACATTGTTTTCATTGAGGAAATGTACGAGTCTGCTGTTAATGATAATGCAGAGTATTTTCCCAAGGTTACTGTTGACGCATATTCCACGGTAGTTATTGGGGTCAAATTTGTCTCCACTTTTGTGGATTGGGGTGATCAGTCCTTGGTTCCAAATATTGGGGAAGATGCCAGAGCTAAGGACGATGTTAAAGAGTTTTAGTATAGCCAATTGGAATTTGTTGTCTGTATATTTGATCATTTCATTAAGGATACCATCAACACCACAGGCCTTTTTGGGTTTGAGGGTTTTTATTTTGTCCTGTAACTCATTCAAGGTAATTGGAGAATCCAATGGGTTCTGGTAGTCTTTAATAGTTGATTCTAGGATTTGTATTTGATCATGTATATGTTTTTGTTCTTTATTCTTTGTTATAGAGCCAAAAAGATTGGAGAAGTGGTTTACCCATACATCTCCATTTTGGATAGATAATTCTTCGTGTTGTTGTTTGTTTAGTGTTTTCCAATTTTCCCAGAATTGGTTAGAGTCTATGGAGTCTTCAATTACATTGAGCTGATTTCTGACGTGCTGTTCCTTCTTTTTCCGTAGTGTATTTCTGTATTGTTTTAGTGATTCGCCATAGTGAAGGCGTAGACTCAGGTTTTCCGGGTCTCTATGTTTTTGGTTGGACAGGTTCCTCAATTTATTTCTTAGATTTTTGCATTCTTTATCAAACCATTTGTCATTGTTGTTCATTTTCTTCGGTTTTCTATTTGAGATTTTTAGATTTGATAGGGAAGCTGAGAGGTCAAATATACTGTTAAGATTTTCTACTGCCAAGTTTACACCTTCACTATTGCAGTGGAACATTTTACCCAGGAAGTTGTCTAAAAGGGATTGAATTTGCTGTTGCCTAATTGTTTTTTGGTAGGTTTCCAAACTGCATTCCTTCCATCTATAGCATTTCTTAATGTTACTCAGTTCCTTTGGCTTTGATGCCTCATGATTGAGTATTGCTCTGTTCAAGTAGACTGTGATTTTGCTGTGGTCTGATAGGGGTGTCAGTGGGCTGACTGTGAACGCTCTGAGAGACTCTGGGTTGAGGTCAGTGATAAAGTAGTCTACAGTGCTACTGCCAAGAGATGAGCTATAGGTGAACCTACCATAGGAGTCCCCTCGAAGCCTACCATTGACTATGTACATACCCAGCGTGCGACAGAGCTGCAGGAGTTGTGACCCGTTTTTGTTGGTTATGTTGTCATAGTTGTGCCTAGGGGGGCATATGGGGGAGGGAATGCTGTCACCTGCAGGCAGGTGTTTGTCCCCCTGTGTGCTGAGGGTGTCAGGTTCTTGTCCAGTTCTGGCATTTAGGTCGCCACAGACTAATACATGTCCCTGGGCCTGGAAATGATTGATTTCCCCCTCCAGGATGGAGAAGCTGTCTTTATTAAAGTATGGGGATTCTAGTGGGGGGATATAGGTAGCACACAGGAGGACATTTTTCTCTGTTAAGATAATTTCCTTTTGAATTTCTAGCCAAATGTAAAATGTTCCTGTTTTGATTAATTTAATGGAGTGAGTTAGGTCTGCTCTATACCAAATTAGCATTCCCCCTGAGTCCCTTCCCTGTTTCACACCTGGTAGTTTGGTGGATGGGACTACCAGCTCTCTGTAACCTAGAGGGCAACCAGTGGGTCCGTCTCCGCTATACCATGTTTCTTGCAGGATGACAATGTCTGCATTACCGATTTCTTTGGTGAAGTCCGTGTTCCTGCTCTTTAGGCCAAAGGCAGATGACCTCAGGCCTTGGATATTCCAGGATGATATAGTGAAGGCTTTTTGTTCCATAAAGTGTCCAATGTTGTTGGCCGTGTGGTTTGGCCTCAGGCCAGTAAGTGTGAGCAGAGCCTGCTGAGCATCTGGTACATGCCGTTGGCTTGGGCGAGTGTAAGAGTGGGGGTTGGGCCTGTTTGCCCGCTCACTACCTGGGCGTATGTGTGACTTCCATGTTGATGCTCTCTTTGCGGGGGTGGGGTGCATGGGGTGGGCAGGAGTGGCATAGGTCTGATCTGAGGGGGCCTAAATGGGGTGTGGGCATGGTTGATGTGGGGGGGTGTTGATTGGTTGGGGTGGGGGTGTGGATGTGTCTGGGGGTGCTGTGGTCTGGATGTAAGTCCTCTTGGCGTGGGTCCTCTATGTGTAGGTCCACGGGGGGGTCCTGCAGGTCTTGGAGGGTGTCTCGCTGGTCTGGGTGGGGTGTCTATTGATCTGTTGCTCCTGTGTGAAGTGTTGGGGCTGCGTTTGAGAGCGATGTCCTTTAGAGTCCGGACAAAGGTGGGCACTGCTGCCTTATAGAGGTGGACCTGGTCATAGAGGCTGTTCAAGTCCAGGGTGGAGTGGTGGGCCAGGAAAACATTTGGTTTTGAGGCACAGTCACGGGAAATGCTTGCGTTTACCCGCTGTATTGTAGCAGGGTGGAAGTCTTTTCGTGGTAGCAGGGTGGAGATAACCACTTGTGCATTGGGGAAAGTAGAAGAAGCTTTTTCAATCACTCCCTTCAGTGCTGTGGCCACCCTTTCCTGCTTTGCTCTCAGGTCGTTTGTGCCTGTGTGTATTATTATGTGGCTAGGTGAGCCTAGTTTGTCCTCAGACAGAAGGTCTAGGGCGCGCTGGGTGTTTGGACACCAGAGTTTAGACACACTGTGTTTGGGAAAAAGTTTTTTTTCTTCTATATATTTCCCATTTGAGTCCATAAGGAGAACAATCTGTGTCTTGTGTTTGTTCTCAGTGGGTGTGGGGGGGTTTTCAGGAGGGCTATCAGGGTGGCTGACAGGGGGGGTGCTCAGGGGGGGTGAGAGCTGCTGGGCTTGGGTTTTTTCTTTTGTCTGTTCTGCTGTGATGTTGACTCTATGGTCTGGTGTGGACTGTTCTGCTGTGGTGTCGAGACTTTTGTCCGGTGCTGAGGTGGGCTGTTCTGCTGGCGTCTCTGTGGGGATGGCCACCTCCCTAGTGGGTTGTTCTCTGTCACATGCCATCCCCCTCAACCTCTCCTCCAGCAGTCTGATCCTCTCCTCCATCCCCCTCTCCCTCTCCTCCAGCAGTCTGATCCTCTCCTCTAGTGCTTTGTTCTGCTCCTGCTTCTGCTCTTTCTCCTGTTGAAGTTGTCTCACCACTGTCCAGAGTGCAGATATGTCTCTCTCCACCTCCAGCTCTCCTGGTCTGGTTAAGGGGTTGTTGTGCTGGACTGTTGTCTGGGTCTGTGCTGACTGGAGTGTAATCACCTGCTGTTCCAGCTCCACCTGCCTTACCTCCAGCTGGGTGAATTTATCCTTCATTTCAATGAGGGAGAAGTGCTCTGTACTGGGAGGTTGACTGTCTG
>NC_092095.1:9854060-9921560 GCF_045679555.1 Salvelinus alpinus
ATGTGGCTCCAGGGTACTATATATAACAGGCATTATCATGTGGCTCCAGGGTAGTATGTATAACAGGCATTATCATGTGGGTCCAGGGTAGTATGTATAACAGGCATTAGCATGTGGCTCCAGGGTACTATATATAACAGGCATTAGCATGTGGCTCCAGGGTACTATATATAACAGGCATTAGCATGTGGCTCCAGGGTAGTATGTATAACAGGCATTAGCATGTGGCTCCAGGGTAGTATGTATAACAGGCATTATCATGTGGCTCCAGGGTAGTATGTATAACAGGCATTAGCATGTGGCTCCAGGGTACTATATATAACAGGCATTAGCATGTGGGTCCAGGGTAGTATGTATAACAGGCATTATCATGTGGGTAGTATGTATACCAGGCATTAGCATGTGGCTCCAGGGTAGTATGTATAACAGGCATTATCATGTGGCCCCAGGGTAGTATGTATAACAGGCATTAGCATGTGGCTCCAGGGTACTATGTATAACAGGCATTAGCATGTGGGTCCAGGGTAGTATGTATAACAGGCATTAGCATGTGGGTCCAGGGTACTGTATACAACAGGCATTAGCATGTGGCTCCAGGGTACTATGTATAACAGGCATTAGCATGTGGCTCCAGGGTACTATGTATAACAGGCATTAGCATGTGGTTCCAGGGTACTATATATAACAGGCATTAGCATGTGGCTCCAGGGTAGTATGTATAACAGGCATTAGCATGTGGCTCAAGGGTAGTATGTATAACAGGCATTAGCATGTGGCTCCAGGTTACTATGTATAACAGGCATTAGCATGTGGCTCCAGGTTAGTATGTATAACAGGCATTAGCATGTGGCTCCAGGGTAGTATGTATAACAGGCATTAGCATGTGGCTCCAGGTTAGTATGTATAACAGGCATTAGCATGTGGCTCCAGGGTAGTATGTATAACAGGCATTAACATGTGGCTCCAGGGTACTATGTATAACAGGCATTAGCATGTGGCTCCAGGGTACTATGTATAACAGGCATTAGCATGTGGCTCCAGGGTACTATATATAACAGGCATTAGCATGTGGCTCCAGGGTACTATATATAACAGGCATTAGCATGTGGCTCCAGGGTACTATATATAACAGGCATTATCATGTGGCTCCAGGGTAGTATGTATAACAGGCATTATCATGTGGCTCCAGGGTACTATATATAACAGGCATTAGCATGTGGCTCCAGGGTACTATATATAACAGGCATTAGCATGTGGCTCCAGGGTACTATATATAACAGGCATTATCATGTGGCTCCAGGGTAGTATGTATAACAGGCATTAGCATGTGGCTCCAGGGTAGTATGTATAACAGGCATTATCATGTGGCTCCAGGGTAGTATGTATAACAGGCATTATCATGTGGCTCCAGGGTACTATATATAACAGGCATTATCATGTGGGTCCAGGGTAGTATGTATAACAGGCATTATCATGTGGGTAGTATGTATACCAGGCATTATCATGTGGCTCCAGGGTACTATATATAACAGGCATTATCATGTGGCTCCAGGGTACTATATATAACAGGCATTAGCATGTGGCTCCAGGTTACTATGTATAACAGGCATTAGCATGTGGCTCCAGGGTACTATATATAACAGGCATTAGCATGTGGCTCCAGGGTACTATATATAACAGGCATTAGCATGTGGCTCCAGGGTACTATGTATAACAGGCATTAGCATGTGGCTCCAGGTTACTATGTATAACAGGCATTAGCATGTGGTTCCAGGGTACTATATATAACAGGCATTAGCATGTGGCTCCAGGGTAGTATGTATAACAGGCATTAGCATGTGGCTCCAGGGTAGTATGTATAACAGGCATTAGCATGTGGCTCCAGGTTACTATGTATAACAGGCATTAGCATGTGGCTCCAGGTTAGTATGTATAACAGGCATTAGCATGTGGCTCCAGGGTAGTATGTATAACAGGCATTAGCATGTGGCTCCAGGTTAGTATGTATAACAGGCATTAGCATGTGGCTCCAGGGTAGTATGTATAACAGGCATTAACATGTGGCTCCAGGGTACTATGTATAACAGGCATTAGCATGTGGCTCCAGGGTACTATGTATAACAGGCATTAGCATGTGGCTCCAGGTTAGTATGTATAACAGGCATTAACATGTGGCTCCAGGGTACTATGTATAACAGGCATTAACATGTGGCTCCAGGGTACTATGTATAACAGGCATTAGCATGTGGCTCCAGGTTAGTATGTATAACAGGCATTAGCATGTGGGTAGTATGTATAACAGGCATTAGCATGTGGCTCCAGGGTAGTATGTATAACAGGCATTAGCATGTGGCTCCAGGGTACTATGTATAACAGGCATTATCATGTGGCTCCAGGGTACTATGTATAACAGGCATTAGCATGTGGCTCCAGGTTAGTATGTATAACAGGCATTAGCATGTGGGTAGTATGTATAACAGGCATTAGCATGTGGCTCCAGGTTAGTATGTATAAAAGGCATTAGCATGTGGCTCCAGGGTACTATATATAACAGGCATTATCATGTGGCTCCAGGGTAGTATATATAACAGGCATTAGCATGTGGCTCCAGGGTACTATATATAACAGGCATTAGCATGTGGCTCCAGGGTACTATGTATAACAGGCATTATCATGTGGCTCCAGGGTACTTTATATAACAGGCATTATCATGTGGCTCCAGGGTACTATGTATAACAGGCATTAGCATGTGGCTCCAGGGTAGTATGTATAACAGGCATTATCATGTGGCTCCAGGTTAGTATGTATAACAGGCATTAACATGTGGCTCCAGGGTACTATGTATAACAGGCATTAACATGTGGCTCCAGGGTACTATATATAACAGGCATTAACATGTGGCTCCAGGGTACTATGTATAACAGGCATTAGCATGTGGCTCCAGGGTAGTATGTATAACAGGCATTATCATGTGGCTCCAGGTTAGTATATATAACAGGCATTAGCATGTGGCTCCAGGGTACTATGTAAAACAGGCATTAGCATGTGGCTCCAGGGTAGTATGTATAACAGGCATTATCATGTGGCTCCAGGGTAGTATGTATAACAGGCATTAACATGTGGCTCCAGGGTACTATATATAACAGGCATTATCATGTGGCTCCAGGGTAGTATGTATAACAGGCATTAACATGTGGCTCCAGGTTAGTATGTATAACAGGCATTAGCATGTGGCTCCAGGGTAGTATGTATAACAGGCATTATCATGTGGCTCCAGGGTAGTATGTATAACAGGCATTATCATGTGGCTCCAGGGTAGTATGTATAACAGGCATTATCATGTGGCTCCAGGGTAGTATGTATAACAGGCATTATCATGTGGCTCCAGGGTACTATATATAACAGGCATTATCATGTGGCTCCAGGGTAGTATGTATAACAGGCATTAGCATGTGGCTCCAGGGTACTATATATAACAGGCATTATCATGTGGCTCCAGGGTACTATATATAACAGGCATTAGCATGTGGCTCCAGGGTACTATATATAACAGGCATTAGCATGTGGCTCCAGGGTACTATATATAACAGGCATTATCATGTGGCTCCAGGGTACTATATATAACAGGCATTAGCATGTGGCTGGAGGGTACGATGTACAACAGGAATTAGCATGTGGCTCCAGCATACTATATATAAAAGGCATTAGCATGTGGCTCCAGCATACTATATATAACAGGCATTAGCATGTGGCTCCAGCATACTATATATAAAAGGCATTAGCATGTGGCTCCAGCATACTATATATAAAAGGCATTAGCATGTGGCTCCAGCATACTATATATAAAAGGCATTAGCATGTGGCTCCAGGGTACTCTGTACATTGTAACAGGCATTAATTAGCATGTGGCTCCAGGATACTATATATAAAAGGCATTAGCATGTGGCTCCAGCATACTATATAGAACAAGCATAGCATGTGGCTCTTGTGTACTATATATAACAGGCATTAGCATGTGGCTCCAGGATACTAAACTCAGCAAACAAAGAAACGTCCCTTTTTCAATACCCTGTCTTTCAAAGATAATTCGTAAAAATCCAAATAACTTCACGTCTTTGTTGTAACAGGTTGAAACACTGTTTCCCATGCTTGTTACTTGAACTATAAACAATTAATGAACATGCACCTGTGGAACGCACAATCCCACCATCAGTGCTCAGACTGTCTGCAATAGGCTGAGAGAGGCAGGACTGAGGGCTTGTAGGCCTGTTGTAAGGCAGGTTCTTACCAGACATCACCGGCAACAATGTCGCCTATGGGCACAAACCCACCGTCACTGTACCAGACAGGACTGGCAAAAAGTGCTCTTCACTGACGAGTCACGGTTTTGTCTCACCAGGGGTGATGGTCGGATTCGCGTTTATCGTCAAAGCAATGAGTGTTACACCTGTACTCTGGAGCGGGGTCGATTTGGAGGTGTCATGGTCTGGGGCGGTGTGTCATAGCATCATCGGACTGAGCTTGCTGTCATTGCAGGCAATCTCAACACTGTGCGTTACAGGGAAGACATCCTCCTCCCTCATGTGGTGCCCTTCCAGCAGGCTCATCCTGACATGACCCTCCAGCATGACAATGCCATCAGCAATACTGCTCGTTCTGTGCGTGATTTCCTGCAAGACAGGAATGTCAGTGTTCTGCCATGGCCAGCGAAGAGCCCAGATCTCAATCCCATTGAGCACATCTGGGACCTGTTGGATCGGAGGGTGAGGGCTAAGACCATTCCACCCAGAATTGTTTGGTAACTTGATGCAGGCAAGTGTCCCCTGCATTAGGGACACTACGTCACTGCCAAATCTAAGGGTAGAGCTCGAAATTCAAGCCCCTTGGGTTCCCCTTGGGTGCTGCCATAGAGTTACATTAGAAGTGCCCATCCAAGAAGGCACAAGGTCATTGGCCACAGATAAAATGACATCAAATCACGTTATATCTAGAGTAGCTTTGATTGGACTGATCATGTCAACGTCATACTTTCAAAAACTTAGCTAACAGTCATCATCATGACTCAAGTCGAAGATCTACTGGCAAATCCTTTTTAACCTTTCACGAGCCTCTACCCCGGGTCTGGGATCCCCCCCCATCCCCCCACACACTGATTAGCATAGCTAGCATAGCTTCACAAGTAGATAGTAGCATCTAAATATCATTAAATCACAAGTCCAAGACACCAGATGAAAGATACAGATCTTGTGAATAAAGCCACCATTTCAGATTTTTAAAATGTTTTACAGGGAAGACAAAATATGTAAATCTATTAGCTAAACACGTTAGCAAAATACACAATTTCTTTGTCCACCATTTTTTCTCTCCACCAGTAGCTATCACCAATTCGGCTAAACTAAGATATTGATAGCCAATAACCTATAAAAAACCTCATCAGATGACAGTCTGATAACATATTTATGGTATAGGATAGGTTTTGTTAGAAAAAAGTGCATATTTCAGGTAGAAATCACAGTTTACAATTGCACCTACCATCACAAGACGACTAGAATTACTATAGAGAGCAACGTGTATGACCAATTTACTCTTAATAAAACATTTCATAAGAATAGACAAAGCATAGCAATGGAAAGACCCAGATCTTGTGATTCCAGACAATATTTCAGATTTTCTAAGCGTTTTACAGCGAAAACACAATAAATCGATAAGTTAGCATACCACATGTGAAAACGTTACCAGAGCATCGATTCCAGCCAAAGAGCGCTATAACGTAATCACCGCCAAAATATATTAATTTTTTCACTAACCTTCTCAGAATTCTTCCGATGACACTCCTGTAACATCATTTTACAACATACATATACAGTTTGTTCGAAAAGGTGCATATTTAGCCATACAAAACCGTGGTTACACAATAAAAATACTAGGAAATCAAGCCTCAATATGTCTGACGTCATCTATCAGAGTGATCTAGTTTAATTGAAAGCTAATCATATACTTGACTAAAAAATACAGGGTTGACAGGAATCGAAAGACAAATTAGTTCTTAATGCAACCGCTGACTTACATTTTTAAAATTATCCTTACTTTTCAATACAGGGTTCGCCAAGTGACGCGATAACAAACAAAATGGCGAAATATGCGTTTAAAATATTTCGACAGAACAACGATTTATCATATTAAATATTGCTTACTTTGAGCTGTTCTTCCATCAGATTCTTGGGCAATGTATCCTTTCTATGTTGTAATCTTCTTTTGGTCGATAGATGTCCTCTGTCCTTCGAAATATCCACTAACGATCGAACGGGACCACAAAACGTGTCCAAAGTTTCAGAGTGCACAACAAAGAAATTCCTCAAAATCGCACTAAACGGATATAAATTGCTATAAAACGGTTCAAATTAACTACATTATGATGTTTTTAACAACTATAACGACTGAAAACATGACCGGAGAAATATTGCTGGTTAGACAACGATTTGGAATGAGGCAAGTCCGATGTCCTTCACGCTTCAGGCACGCGACGAGAAAGGGAGGTACCTATACATTTTGTTCTTTTATAATGGCTGTGATTGTGCAATCGATTCCATTCAAAACGTGATGACGTACAGACACCCAGAGGAAGACGTAGGCAGTGTCGGTTTCTTCATAGCATTCACTGTCGCCTTAAAAACAGACTCCAGATCAGGGGTAAAAATTTCTGAAATCTGACCCCTGTCATGAAAAGTGCTGTAGATATTGTTCTGTACCACTCAGAGACAAAATTCCAACGCTTATAGAAACTAGAAAGTGTTTTCTATCCAATAATAACAATAATATGCATATTGTACGATCAAGAATTTAGCACGAGGCAGTTTAATTTGGAGACCCAAATATGCTAATGCGGAACAGCACCCCCTATAGTTCCAAGAAGTTAATCATTGTCATATGAAGAAAAATAATGAAGATAAATTATAGATAAAACGTATCGTTGCTTATCGGCCATTGGACATAAACATTACACAACAAGTTGTAAATCGCAAATTCAACAATGAGTGGTTTGGAAGGAATCAGTGGCTACCTGCAAGCATTGTAAAGCATCACTAGCCTGCTATTCAGTGGAGTGGCTGTGTGGTCCCAAGTCTGGGATTAAGGGTCTCTTTTCCAAGCTTAAAATGATAAACAATCAACAATGGCTATGCTGTCAATCCAGCATGATTTATGCCACTCTCAAAACAACCGTTATCTCGGAACTGCGAAAACTTATACTGTAGCTAAGTAATACTAAGTATATGTTGCTGTTAGTAACCCATGTGCATCACCCTAATAATTTGGTCCCTCTCCCCCTCAGAACTTAGTCTACTGTTCTGACTTGGTGGTGCACATGTAGTTTTAGAGAAATGCAATCATCGAATATTGTAAGAGCTTTCATTGTCTGCTCATGTGCCCCCTTTATTTATCCTATGGTTCAGACTTGGTGTACAGGGAGAACACTGTAAGAACGGCCCATGTTATGAATTCTGTCGCTGTACATTTCAAAAGTGCTGAAGAAATTGTTATATTGACTACGTCCGTCCTAGCTCGCTCATTAATGTCTTTATCAAAATGACGGATTGCCTCTTATCCGCTCATCGTCCCCTTATGCCATAGTTTGTACATCTCAACTATCAGTAGAAACCACATTTGTTTAAGCAAGTCAGCCATATCAGCTATGTTTTTTAAAAGGCAGTAAATGAGGCTGAATGAACTGTTTCGCTGCCAGACAAGGCTCCTCTGATAGCCAGGTGTAGCAGTGGTAAGGTGTTGGGACTGCTGTTGGGACTCTGCTTTTGGGACAGCTTTGCTAGCATACATCCCAGCAAAGCTTGCCTCGACTTCATCAAGGCAAACAAGGCCAAACAAGGCAGGGTTCATTGCTGGGGTCTGACTTGAACTAGCATCCATCATCCCCCGAACACCGAACAGACTTGGGGGGTTATGGGGTTAGTGTTATCTGTGTAAATGTTTACTTCTGGCATTCAGCGGCAGCAAGATAATTAGAATGACATTTAGCATAGTGATATCTAGTCTAGTGAAGCATGCCTTCCCTTCTGCAGTACATCATTTAAAATCAACATGGTATCAAACCTGGGCCTGGGGCGTGCACTCCAGGGCAGCGTGAACCATCCTCGGCAAATGGCGCTGTGAATGGCAGGGGTAGAGTAGGTGGTGGAGTGGCGTTGTCTGCGGTGGGCGGGATGACACACCCTCTCATGAACATACACACCGTCTTGCCAGGGTTTCAGCTGTATCCTCCCCTACTGACCCCAACACATCCAGGAGCGGGTCATTTTATCTCTGGCTACTTAAAACAAAATGGATGTCAAATGTTCTGTCCACAAAGAGGGGTCAAAATTTATCCATGCAATCACGATCAACATGGTATGCCTGGCTATTAAATTATGCTACATGAAATGTAATATAATGTCTGTCTGCCTATATAATGTTTGGCTGCCCATTATCCAAGAGAAGGGTGAAAAAATACCTATTTGATTGAATACGTGATTTCAGCTGCACTTGAATTAATGACACGGAAGCCAAGAGCAGCAGGGGGACAACGTTTTATGTAAATTAGACCTCGGGTTATTTTATCTGAGGTCAAAAGTGGCCGGCTGGGGAATGAGAGAGAAGCAGCTGAAACGTGGGGTTTTAACATAAAACCAACACTGTGTATGTTTTTCTTTAATGCAGGCTGGGATATTGATCCATTTATGCTGAATTTGGAATGCAGCCGAGAGTCAGAGGAACTCTCGTTAGACTGAACAGTTGCCTTTGGTAAGCTAGGCTCCGCACTGGCTGGCTGCCGCAGGAATAATATAAACAGACTTGTAATGCTGAATATGTCTGTACGTATGTACTGTCTGTCTCTATATATTATTGGTACTTGGTTATTGGTATTAGTTGTAGTAGTTGTAGTAGTTTATTTTGTTGTAGCAGGCCTGTTTTTAATTATTATTTCATTGTTATTGTTATTATTAGACAGTAGTTGCCATATTATTATTGTTTCTAGGTATTGTTTGTTTGTTTTTATTATTTTTTTATTGTAGACTTGAAAGAAATATGGGGCATCTCAAGAGATTTCATCCTGCTAAATGTCTAACAAATACTGGTAATACTGCCTCAAGAATAATGAAAACATATTAATAGTACTGTCCTAGGAATACTAGAAACATACTAGTAATACTATCAATACTGCCTCAAGTATACTGGAAACATCAGGAATAACAATACTCATATAAAAACTGAGGTAAAACTGAGAGAAAATACAGAATTGAAATCACTTTAAATAAATAGCTGCTAAATTTTGTCTGATAATGGGACCTTGATTTTGTAATATTGGAATTTGAATAGAGGCTGTCATTAAAAGTTGTAGTCATGGTACCTATTGTCATGGTACCTATTATCATGGTACCTATTGTATTTCCTGCAAAGTTACCTTGGACATCCATCACATGAAGTTTAAACAGTTGCGGTCAGTACCGTTTAAGATGAGGGAAGACGATTAGTATTCTTCAATGAGCAGGGCCTTATTTCTATTACAGCATATTGGATAACTGTCATTCATAGTCCATTCACCCAGCTCAATTTAACATCAATAGGTTTAGACTATTACATCATACTCAGATTTTTCCTATACCCATCATGAGGTTGCTACAACCTAGCGTATGAATGAAAGTTCACAACGTAGGTGCACACAGGTCAAGAGAAATTAGAGTAATCAAGGTGACAGACAGTGACACATTCAATACCACCTTGCACAATCTTGCCTGCATCTAGCTGATCTAGGTTGTAATCATTAGTCCAACAGTTGCAAAAGGAGAGTTTCTATTGGACGAATTCAGGTATGTTTATCCCATATCAGAGCTCTTGCAGCATGAACTGATATATTGTCAACCCAATCAAAGTTTCAGAGATTCTAGTTCTGAAAGCATACGCTAAAGCTAGCTAGCACTGCTGTGCATAAAATGTGGCTAGTAGTTGACTCAAAGAGCGTGAAAGACAAAAGTTTAACAGTTTTTAACAAATGTATTTCTTCAAAAATTAAGGAGAAGCAAGAGAGAGGGATATATATATATATTTTTTTTACTTTCACTTTCACTTACTTAGCTAGCAAACGCAGCTAGCCAGTTTAGTCTACTCAAACACCCGGTTCATAATGAGAGGGATGCTATGTTAGCTAGCTGGATAAACTAACTGCTAAACTGCTTGTTGTCCACTGTATTGCATAATTGTAACACGTTAATTGTTATAGCTGTGTTGACTATGCTGTTAATATGGTGAAAATGATGTAGGCTGTGTGTAGCTGTTATAATCCTTTGATTGGGTGGACAACATGTCAGTTCATGCTGCAAGAGCTCTGATAGGTTGGAGGACATCCTCTGGAAGTTGTCATAATTACTGTCTAAGTCTATGGAAGGGGGTGAGAACCATGAGCCTCCTAGGTTTTGTATTAAAGTCAATGTACCCAGAGGAGGACAGAAGCTAGCTGTCCTCCGGCTACACCATGGTTCTATCCTACAGGGTGATGCTGAGGCTACTGTAGACCTTCATTGCAAAACAGTGTGTTTTAATCAATAATTTTATGAAATTCACTGAGGAAGATGGTCTTCCCCTTCCTCCTCTGTGGAGCCTCCACTGAGTTTGACGCGTTTGCATCCAATGACTCAAGGTTTTGGAACAAGTTGAGGAACAGGGAGTAGATGTTGACATTGGGGTGACGGAAGTCGGGATAATTTACAATGTAGATCCACGTCTTTTTGAACCTTGGAAGAAAAAGTTTAGTTACATCTGAGTTTTATTGAATTTTAATTTTGTAGCTACTAGACCGTCCTCGTTTTTATTTCTGGCCTTCGTGGCTCAGTTGCCATAGCAACAAACATTTTACAGTTCAAAACACATAAAGGCAAGAGACGTACTGAAAAAAATCTACTTTTGCGGCTGGAGTGACTGGAGTAATGGCCAGCATCCCAGGTGGGGAATGTTAGAAACTTTCCACGACAAACCTCCATTCATCAGGTTTTTGCAGTTTAATGAACAAAAGCATTAGCTCACAGCTGTTGAATTTGTTGCTACTGTGCCATTCGATACAATATCTATAGTTAGAGGTTGCTTATTTAGTCCTGTTTCACTGTATATACAACCTGCACAGTTGTGAAATGGAAATGTTTATTTTTTTTTTTGCATATCCCACTCCTCCTGAGACCCTCAGAGCCAGGGGATCAACCATTTTTGAAGGTGACCATGGAGCAATTATGGTTAACTGCCTTGCTCAAGTCAAGAACACTAGATTGTCGCCTCAGGGGATTCGATCCAGCAACCTTTCTGTCACTGGCTCAACGCTCCCAACCGCCAGGCTACCTACCGACCAATCAACATCTCGCTCCTGTCCATATGGTGCTGAGAAATCCCAGTGTCTCACAGTAGAGGACTTCTGGGCCACAGTGACAGATGATCAAGGGAGACCTCAGCACCCAACCTCTAAATGGGGGGGAAAGGGGGATACCTAGTCAGTTGTACAACTGAATGCCTTCAACTGAAATGTGTCTTCCGCATTTAACCCAACCCTTCTGAATCAGAGAGGTGCGGGGCGGCTGCCTTAATCGACATCCACGTCTTCGGAGCCCGGGGAACAGTGGGCTAACTTCCTTGCTCAGGGGCAGAACGACAGATATTTACCTAGTCAGCTCGTGGATTCGATCCAGCAACCTTTCGGTTATTGGCCCAACGCTCTAACCACTAGTATGTCCCTTTTCCCGTCTGTGTCACGTTCCTGACCTGTTTTCTGTTGTTTTTGTATGTGTTTAGTCGGTCAGGGCGTGAGTTGGGGTGGGCATTCTATGTTATGTGTACCTATGTTGGTTAATGGGTTACCTGATATGGTTCTCAATTAGAGGCAGGTGTAATTCATTTCCTCTGATTGAGAACCATATTAAGGTAGGATGTTCTCACTGTTTGTTTGTGGGTGATTGTCTTCCGTGTCTGTGTTTGTCGCGCCACACGGGACTGTTTCGGTTTGTGTAGTCTATTCCTGTTCTGCGTGTTTATGTAAGTTTTTCCAGTTCAGGTCTGTCTACGTCATTTTGTTATTTTGTTAATTATCAAGTGTAGTTCGTTTTCGTCTTGTTTAATAAATTCATCATGTCTTCATTACCCGTTGCGTCTTGGTCCAATCTCTCTCCTCAAGACGATCGTTACAGTCTGGCTTCAAAATACCAGCCTCTTATTCTAGAGTATGCCATATAATTATGTCAACAGGCTGTCAGTGTTGTATGGTTTCTAACCACGCTGGGGTGAAACAGCAGACTGAACAGGACGCAGGAGACACAAGGGCCTATCGCTGTCTCTTGTTGCAGAGTTTTCGATTGTAAACTTCAGCACAACGGTGTGTTTAAAAAATAAATAAAAAAAACATCCTTTGTTCTTTGCTTTTGCCTCCGTGGAGCGAGGAGGAGGTTGACGTGCATTGTGAGTTTTCTCTGTGGCAGCAGTGGCTTTCATGGAGGGGCAGACAGAGCAGGTCGACACAGAACTGTTCTCTACCGCAGGCCTTCTAAAGGATACGTTCCCTGGAACATGTATATATATTTATATATTTATTTTCACCTTTATTTAACTAGGCAAGTCAGTGAAGAACAAATTCTTATTTTACAATTGTCACGATCGTGTGGAGGAGAGACGGACCAAAACGCAGTATGTGGAAAATAAGCCATCTTCTTTTTATTTGAACGACGAAGATGAACACGAAACACTTATACAAACTATACAAAACAACAAACGACCGTGAAGCTACAAACGAAAGTGCACACACAAGCTACTTACGTTCAACATAGACAATTCCCCACAAACAGCTAAAGCCTATGGTTGCCTTAAATATGGCTCCCAATCAGAGACAACAATAACCAGCTGTCTCTAATTGAGACCCAATTCAGGCAACCATAGACTTTCCTAGATACCTACACTCAACCATAGACACAGCTAGACTACTATACTAAACATAAACCCAACTACTCTAATAAACCCCCTAAACCTTACAACCACCCTAGACACTACAAAAAACACATACATTCCCCATGTCACACCCTGACCTAACTAAAATAATTAAGAAAACAAAGAATACTAAGGCCAGGGCGTGACATAACCCCCCCCTTAAGGTGCGAACTCCGGGCGCACCAGCACATAGTCTAGGGGAGGGTCTGGGTGGGCGTCCGTCCACCGCGGCGGCTCCGGCACTGGTCGTGGTCCCCACCCCACCATAGTCACTACCCGCTTACGTAGCCTCCTCCAAATGGCCACCCTCCAAATTAACCCCACCGGACTAAGAAGCAGCACCGGACTAAGGGGCAGCACCGGACTAAGGGGCAGCACCAGGATAAGGGGCAGCACCAGGATAAGGGGCAGCACCAGGATAAGGGGCAGCACCAGGATAAGGGGCGGATCCTGGCTGGCTGGCGGATCCTGGCTGGCTGGCGGATCCTGGCTGGCTGGCGGATCCTGGCTGGCTGGCGGATCCTGTCTGGATGACGGCTCTGGCGGATCCTGGCTGGATGACGGCTCTGGCGGATCCTGGCTGGATGACGGCTCTGGCGGATCCTGGCTGGATGACGGCTCTGGCGGATCCTGGCTGGATGACGGCTCTGGCGGATCCTGGCTGGATGACGGCTCTGGCGGATCCTGGCTGGATGACGGCTCTGGCTGGATCATGGCTCGCTGACGGCTCTGGCTGGTCATGGCTCGCTGACGGCTCTGGCTGGTCATGGCTCGCTGACGGCTCTGGCTGGTCATGGCTCGCTGACGGCTCTGGCTGGTCATGGCTCGCTGACGGCTCTGGCTGGTCATGGCTCGCTGACGGCTCTGGCTGGTCATGGCTCGCTGACGGCTCTGGCTGGTCATGGCTCGCTGAAGGCTCTGGCTGATCCGGTCTGGCGGAAGGCTCTGGCTGATCCGGTCTGGCGGAAGGCTCTGGCTGATCCGGTCTGGCGGAAGGCTCTGGCTGATCCGGTCTGGCGGAAGGCTCTGGCTGATCCGGTCTGGCGGAAGGCTCTGGCTGATCCGGTCTGGCGGAAGGCTCTGGCTGATCCGGTCTGGCGGAAGGCTCTGTAGGCTCATGGCAGACGGGCGGCTTTGCAGGCTCATGGCAGACGGGCGGCTTTGAAGGCTCAATACAGACGGGCAGTTCATGCGGCGCTTGGCAGACGGACAGTTCAGACGGCGTTGGGCAGACGGGCAGTTCAGGCGCCGTTGGGCAGACGGGCAGTTCAGGCGCCGCTTGGGCAGACGGGCAGTTCAGGCGCCGCTTGGCAGACGGGCAGTTCAGGCGCCGCTTGGCAGACGGGCAGTTCAGGCGCCGCTTGGCAGACGGGCAGTTCAGGCGCCGCTTGGCAGACGGGCAGTTCAGGCGCCGTTGGGCAGACGGCAGACTCTGGCCGGCTGAGACGCACTGTAGGCCTGGTGCGTGGTGCCGGAACTGGAGGTACCGGGCTAAGGACACGCACCTTCAGGCTAGTGCGGGGAACAACAACAGGGCACACTGGACTCTCAAGGCGTACTATAGGCCTGATGTGTGGTACCGGCACTGGTGGTACCGGGCTGAGGGCACGCACAACAGGGCGAGTACGGGGAGAAGGAACAGTGCGTACAGGGCTCTGGAGACGCACATGAGGCTTGGTGCGTGGTACCGGAACTGGTGGTACCGGACTGGAGACACACGCACCTCAAGGCTAGTGCGGGGAGCAGGGACAGGGCACACTGAGTTCTCAAGGCGCACTATAGGACTGGTGCGTGGTACCGGAACTGGTGGTACCGGGCTGAGGGCACGCACCTCAGGACGAGTGCGGGGAGAAGGATCAGTGCGTACAGGGCTCAGGAGACGCACAGGAGGCTTGATGCGTGGTGCCGGGACTGGAGGCACTGGGCTGGAGACACGCACCACAGGGAGAGTGCGTGGAGGAGGAACAGGGCTCTGGAGACGCACTGGAAGCCTGGTGCGTGGTGTCAGCACTGGTGGTACTGGGCTGGGAACACACACCACAGGGCTAGTGCGAGGAGCAGTAACAGGACGCACAGGACTCTGGAGACGCACAGGAGGCTTTGTGCGTGCTGTAGGCACTGTCTTAACCAGACGGCTAGCACGCTCCTCAGGACGAATATGGAGAGCTGTTCCCGGTGACATTAACTCACCAACACGTTCATTCGGACGAATGCCGTGCCTCATGCACCAAACCAGTACATCCCTCATAACTCTCTCCTCCAATTTCTCCATTAACTCCTTTACTGTCTCTGCGTCACTCACCTCCAAATCCACCCTCACCGGCTCCTTACGGTAAGCAGGAGGAGTTGGCTCACGTCTCCCGACTGACCCAACTAAACTACCCGAGAGCCCCCCCCCAAGAAATTTTTGGGTTTGACTTACGGGCTTCCAGCCTTGTTTCCTTGCTGCCTCCTCATATCGCCGCCTCTCCTCTTTCGCTGCCTCCAGCTCAGCTTTGGGACGGCGATATTCTCCTGGTTGAGCCCAGGGTCATTTTCCGTCCAATATTTCCTCCCATGTCCACGAGTCCTGGTTACTTTGCCGCTGTTGTTGGTTCCGCTCATGCTGCTTGATCCATGGTTGGTGGGGAATTCTGTCACGATCGTGTGGAGGAGAGACGGACCAAAACGCAGTATGTGGAAAATAAGCCATCTTCTTTTTATTTGAACGACGAAGATGAACACGAAACACTTATACAAACTATACAAAACAACAAACGACCGTGAAGCTACAAACGAAAGTGCACACACAAGCTACTTACGTTCAACATAGACAATTCCCCACAAACAGCTAAAGCCTATGGTTGCCTTAAATATGGCTCCCAATCAGAGACAACAATAACCAGCTGTCTCTAATTGAGACCCAATTCAGGCAACCATAGACTTTCCTAGATACCTAAACTCAACCATAGACACAGCTAGACTACTATACTAAACATAAACCCAACTACTCTAATAAACCCCCTAAACCTTACAACCACCCTAGACACTACAAAAAACACATACATTCCCCATGTCACACCCTGACCTAACTAAAATAATTAAGAAAACAAAGAATACTAAGGCCAGGGCGTGATAACAATGACGGCCTACCCCGGCCAAACCCTCCCCTAAACAGGACGACGCTGGGCCAATTGTACGCCGCCCTACGAGACTGGTTGTGATAAAGCCGGGATCGAACCAGGGTCTGTAGTGACGCCCCTAGCACTGAGATGCAGTGATTTAGACCGCTGAGCCACTCGGGAGCCATCAATTGGTGTTTGTGTGTGTGTGTGTGTGTGTGTGTGTGTGTGTGTGTGTGTGTGTGTGTGTGTGTGTGTGTGTGTGTGTGTGTGTGTGTGTGTGTGTGTGTGTGTGTGTGTGTGTGTGTGTGTGTGTGTGTGTGTGTGTGTGTGTGTGTGTGTGCCAGTGCTAACAGAAGCCATCTTACTGATATGGTGTGCTGGTGTAATAACAGATGGTGTCCCAGGGTGATATCAGATGGTGTCCCAGGGTGATAACAGATGGTGTCCCAGGGTGATATCAGATGGTGTCCCAGGGTGATAACAGATGGTGTCCCAGGGTGATAACAGATGGTGTCCCAGGGTGATATCAGATGGTGTCCCAGGGTGATAACAGATGGTGTCCCAGGGTGATATCAGATGGTGTCCCAGGGTGATATCAGATGGTGTCCCAGGGTGATAACAGATGGTGTCCCAGGGTGATATCAGATGGTGTCCCAGGGTGATATCAGATGGTGTCCCAGGGTGATAACAGATGGTGTCCCAGGGTGATATCAGATGGTGTCCCAGGGTGATAACAGATGGTGTCCCAGGGTGATATCAGATGGTGTCCCAGGGTGATAACAGATGGTGTCCCAGGGTGATATCAGATGGTGTCCCAGGGTGATATCAGATGGTGTCCCAGGGTGATAACAGATGGTGTCCCAGGGTGATAACAGATGGTGTCCCAGGGTGATATCAGATGGTGTCCCAGGGGGATAACAGATGGTGTCCCAGGGTGATATCAGATGGTGTCCCAGGGTGATATCAGATGGTGTCCCAGGGGGATAACAGATGGTGTCCCAGGGTGATATCAGATGGTGTCCCAGGGTGATATCAGATGGTGTCCCAGGGTGATATCAGATGGTGTCCCAGGGTGATATCAGATGGTGTCCCAGGGGGATAACAGATGGTGTCCCAGGGTGATATCAGATGGTGTCCCAGGGTGATATCAGATGGTGTCCCAGGGGGATAACAGATGGTGTCCCAGGGTGATAACAGATGGTCTCCCAGGGTGATATCAGATGGTGTCCCAGGGTGATAACAGATGGTGTCCCAGGGTAATAACAGATGGTGTCCCAGGGTGATAACAGATGGTGTCCCAGGGTGATATCAGATGGTGTCCCAGGGTGATAACAGATGGTGTCCCAGGGTGATAACAGATGGTGTCCCAGGGTGATATCAGATGGTGTCCCAGGGTGATAACAGATGGTGTCCCAGGGTAATAATAGATGGTGTCCCAGGGTGATAACAGATTGTGTCCCAGGGTGATATCAGATGGGATGGTGTCCCAGGGTGATATCAGATGGTGTCCCAGGGTGATAACAGATGGTGTCCCAGGGTGATATCAGATGGTGTCCCAGGGTGATATCAGATGGTGTCCCAGGGTGATATCAGATGGTGTCCCAGGGTGATAACAGATGGTCACCCAGGGTGATAACAGATGGTGTCCCAGGGTGATAACAGATGGTGTCCCAGGGTGATATCAGATGGTGTCCCAGGGTGATATCAGATGGTGTCCCAGGGTGATATCAGATGGTGTCCCAGGGTGATAACAGATGGTGTCCCAGGGTGATATCAGATGGTGTCCCAGGGTGATAACAGATGGTCACCCAGGGTGATAACAGATGGTGTCCCAGGGTGATAACAGATGGTGTCCCAGGGTGATATCAGATGGTGTCCCAGGGTGATAACAGATGGTCACCCAGGGTGATTACAGATGGTCACCCAGGGTGATAACAGATGGTGTCCCAGGGTGATAACAGATGGTGTCCCAGGGTGATATCAGATGGTGTCCCAGGGTGATAACAGATGGTGTCCCAGGGTGATAACAGATGGTGTCCCAGGGTGATAACAGATGGTGTCCCAGGGTAATATCAGATGGTGTCCCAGGGTGATAACAGATGGTGTCCCAGGGTAATAACAGATGGTGTCCCAGGGTGATAACAGATGCTGTCCCAGGGTGATAACAGATGGTGTCCCAGGGTGATAACAGATGGTGTCCCAGGGTAATAACAGATGGTGTCCCAGGGTGATAACAGATGGTGTCCCAGGGTGATAACAGATGGTGTCCCAGGGTAATAACAGATGGTGTCCCAGGGTGATAACAGATGGTGTCCCAGGGTGATAACAGATGGTGTCCCAGGGTGATAACAGATGGTGTCCCAGGGTAATAACAGATGGTGTCCCAGGGTGATATCAGATGGTGTCCCAGGGTAATAACAGATGGTGTCCCAGGGTGATAACAGATGGTGTCCCAGGGTAATAACAGATGGTGTCCCAGGGTGATAACAGATGGTGTCCCAGGGTGATAACAGATGGTGTCCCAGGGTGATAACAGATGGTGTCCCAGGGTAATAACAGATGGTGTCCCAGGGTGATAACAGATGGTGTCCCAGGGTAATAACAGATGGTGTCCCAGGGTGATAACAGATGGTGTCCCAGGGTGATAACAGATGGTGTCCCAGGGTGATAACAGATGGTGTCCCAGGGTGATAACAGATGGTGTCCCAGGGTGATAACAGATGGTGTCCCAGGGTGATAACAGATGGTGTCCCAGGGTGATATCAGATGGTGTCCCAGGGTGATAACAGATGGTGTCCCAGGGTGATAACAGATGGTCTCCCAGGGTGATAACAGATGGTGTCCCAGGGTGATAACAGATGGTGTCCCAGGGTGATAACAGATGGTGTCCCAGGGTAATAACAGATGGTGTCCCAGGGTGATAACAGATGGTGTCCCAGGGTGATAACAGATGGTGTCAAATAACAAATCTCCTATAGCCATCCACTCTTCCCTTCCCCTATCTCTCCTATAGCCATCCTCTCTCTCTCACCTTCCCCCGACTCTCCTATAGCCATCCTCTCTTCCCTTATCCCAACTCTCCTATAGCCATCCTCTCTCTCTCACCTTCCCCCGACTCTCCTATAGCCATCCTCTCTTCCCTTATCCCAACTCTCCTATAGCCATCCTCTCTCTCTCTCCCCTTCCACCAACTCTCCTATAGCTGTCTGTCTGTCTGTCTGTCTGTCTGTCTGTCTGTCTGTCTGTCTGTCTGTCTGTCTGTCTGTCTGTCTGTCTGTCTGTCTGTCTGTCTGTCTGTCTGTCTGTCTGTCTGGTACTACTGCCAAGAGATGAGCTATAGTTGTACCTACCGTAGGAGTCCCCTCGAGGCTTACCATTGACTATGTACATACCCAGCATCCGACAGAGCTGCAGGAGTTGTGACCCGTTTTTGTTGGTTATGTCTGTCTGTCTGTCTGTCTGTCTGTCTGTCTGTCTGTCTGTCTGTCTGTCTGTCTGTCTGTCTGTCTGTCTGTCTGTCTGTCTGTCTGTCTGTCTGTCTCGCTCTCTCTCTCTCCTTCTCAATTCAATTCAAGGGGCTTTATTGGCATGGGAAACATATGTTAACATTGCCAAAGCAAGTGAAATAGATAATAACAAAAATGAAATAAACAATAAATAATGAACAGTACATTTTACACTAACAAAAGTTCCACAATAATAAAGACATTTCAAATGTCATATTATGTCTATATACAGTGTTGTAATGATGTGCAAATGGTTAACTTCTACCGCCTCAGAAACCCGGATCCGGGAGCACCCCCCACCCCCCCACCAGTAAAAAAGCTGAATAGCATAGCTAGCATAGCGTCACAAGTAAATAGTAGCATCTAAATATCATTCAATCACAAGTCCAAGATACCAGATGAAAGATCCACTTCTTGTGAATCCAGCAATCATTTCTGATTTTTAAAATGTTTTACAGGGAAGACACAATATGTAAATCTATTAGCTAACCACGTTAGCAAAAGACAACATTTTTCTTTGTCCACCATTTTTTCTCTCCACCAGTAGCTATCACCAATTCGGCCAAATAAAGATATTGATAGCCACTAACCAAGAAAAAACCTCATCAGATGACAGTCTGATAACATATTTATTGTATAGGATAGTTTTTGTTAGAAAAATGTGCATATTTCAGGTAGAAATCATAGTTTACAATTGCACCCACCATCACAATTCGACTAGAATAAATACAGAGAGCAACGTGTATTACCAATTTACTCATCATAAAACATTTCATAAAAATAGACAAAGCATAGAAATGGAAAGACACAGATCTTGTGAATTCAGACAATATTTCAGATTTTCTAAGCGTTTTACAGCGAAAACACAATAAATCGTTATATTAGCATACCACATGTGCAAACGTTACCCCAGCATGAATTCAAGGCAACGGGAGCGATAACGTTATGATCACCAAAATATATACATTTTTTCACTAACCTTCTCAGAATTCTTCCGATGACACTCCTGTAACATCATATTACAACATACATATAGAGTTTGTTCGAAAATGTGCATATTTAGCCACAAAAAAACGTGGTTATACAATGAGAATAGTAGCAAAACTGGCCTGAAAATGTCGGGCGCCATCTTTGAGAGTGATCTAGTCTAATCGATAACTAATCATAAACTTGACTAAAAAATACAGGGTTGACAGGAATCGAAAGACAAATTAGTTCATAATGCAATCGCTGAATTACATTTCTAAAATTATCCTTACTGTGCAATACCGGGTCCGCCAAAGCGAAGCTACACAAAACAAAATGGCGATATATGCGTTTAAAATCTTTCAACAGAACAGCGATTTATCATCATAAATAGTTCTTACTATGAGCTGTTCTTCCATCAGAATCTTGGGCAATGTATCCTTTCTCCGGTCTAATCGTCTTTTGGTCGAAAGATGTCCTCTTGTCCCGTCGAAATGGCCAATAACGTTCGGTATGTACAGGAAACGTGCCCAGCTCATGGAAGGGCGTCACAAATAAATGCCTCAAAATCGCACTAAATGGATATAAATTGCTATAAAACGGTTTAAATTAACTACCTTATGATGTTTTTAACACCTATAACAAGTAAAAACATGACCGGCGATATATTACTGGCTAAACCAAGGCTTGGAAAGAGGTCGGTCCAACGTCCATCTTGCGTCGAGCGCAGGGTCCAAAGGAAAGCTACTTCCGGTCTTTGGTGTTTTATACAGGCCCTGATTGCGCAATCGACTCCATTCAAATTGTCACCACTTACTGACATCTAGAGGAAGGTGTAGGCAGTGTTTGTATCCTCATAGCATTCACAGGGACATTAAAACTGACCTGGGACCAGAGGCCAAGATTTCTGAAATCTCACTCCCTGTCAGGAAAAGTGCTGTAGATAGTGTTCTGTTCCACTCAGAGACATAATTCCAACGGTTATAGAAACTAGAGAGTGTTTTCTA
Source organism: Salvelinus alpinus (assembly GCF_045679555.1). Taxonomy (NCBI): domain Eukaryota; kingdom Metazoa; phylum Chordata; class Actinopteri; order Salmoniformes; family Salmonidae; genus Salvelinus; species Salvelinus alpinus. The sequence continues at coordinate 9,875,649 of NC_092095.1, forward strand.
TCCAATAATAACAATAATATGCATATTGTACGAGCAAGAATTGACTACTAGGCAGTTTAATTTGGCAATGTCAAAAAAAAAAAAGTGCTAACAGCACCCCCTATTGACTTAAAGTACAAAAGGGTAAATAAATAAACATTAATATAGGTTGTATTTACAATGGTGTTTGTTCTTCACTGGTTGCCCTTTTCTTGTGGCAACAGGTCACAAATCTTGCTGCTGTGATGCACACTGTGGTATTTAACCCAATAGATATGTGAGTTTATCAAAATTGTATTTGTTTTCAAATTCTTTGTGGGTCTGTGTAATCTGAGGGAAATATGTGTCTCTAATATGGTCATACATTGGGCAGGAGGTTAGGAAGTGCAGCTCAGTTTCCACCTCATTTTGTGGCCAGTGTGCACATTTCCTGTCTTCTCTTGAGAGCCAGGTCTGCCAATGGCGGCCTTTCTCAATAGCAAGGCTATGCTCACTGAGTCTGTACATAGTCAAAGCTTTCCTTAAGTTTGGGTCAGTCACGGAGGTCAGGTTTTCTGCCACTATGTACTCCCTTTTTTTTTTTTATAAATTATTTCCAATGTGTCAAGCAATTATCTTTTGGTTTTCTCATGATTTGGTTGGGTCTAATTGTGTTGCTGTCCACCGACTAGCTTACTTAGGTTCATCTCTCTGTAGGTGATGGCTTTGTTATGGAAGGTTTGGGAATCGCTTCCTTTTAGGAAGTTGTAGAATTGAACAGCTCTTTTCTGGATTTTGATATTTAGCCGGTGTCAGTGTAATTCTGCTCTGCATGCATTATTTGGTAGTTTACGTTGTACACTGAGGATATTTTCGCCGAATTCTGGATGCAGAGTCTCAATTTGGTGTTTTCTGAATTCTTGGTTGGTGATCGGACCACAGACCTCAAAACCATGAACGTCGGGGGGATTGGAGGGATGCCATGTGCGACTGACGTGTTTTCCGTTTGCTCCCGTGGTATTTTTAAAGTTTATGTGAATTTTGCAGCAGAACCGTATTTATTTTCATATATTATTTTGGTGATCCCTTTCCGTAAAAACCAAGACTACTTTGCTTCCAAATGTCAGCATGTCGACGAAACATAAGGCCAAAAGCATGACTTTGAGAAAACCCGGCCTACAAGACCCACTCTCATCACCGCCCTCTCCTGAGCCTGACGGCCCGGGGACTGACACTTTACCCGAGGGGGCGGCTTGGCCTGGCGGCGCTGAAATGAACATTCTCGAGGCCATCAAACTACTACGCTCTGAGATAGTTGAAATGAAAACGGAGGTGGTTGCTACGATTGAGGCCCGAATACAGGAGGTTTCTGATACTTTAAAAGCAGATCTAACCATCCTGCGGAACGAGACGGTGCCAGCAATCACATCACTCAAAACAACAATGGCGTCGCACACTACAACGATTGCAGCACTGGAAACCTCCGCTACAAATGTCTCCGACTTAACTACATCCCTGGAGGCTGACGTGAAATGCCTAGCTGCTGATTTGAAAAAGGTGAAGGAGAGCTGTGTAAGTTTAGAGGGATTCTCTCGCCGCAACAATCTGAGACTTGTATCGGTCCCAGAGTCAGCGGAAATGCCTCGCGCCACGGATTTCGTTTCTGGGCTGCTGTAGGATGTTCTTGCCTTAGATGAAAAGCCCCTGATTGATCGTGCCCACCGGTCGCTGCGCCCAAAGCTCCGGGATGGGGAGAGGCCCCGTGACATAATTCTTCGAGTGCACTTTTTCCATGAGAAGATGGAGATTCTCCAACGAGCCCGCAATACCACTCTGAGCTTTCAAGGACAGAGCTTCTCCATCTACCAGGACCTCTCCCCCACTGTTTCCAGGCAGAGCGCAGCTTTCAGACAGGCCAAACGACTACTTCGGGACCATCCAGGTGTGAAGTACGGACTGCGATTCCCGGCCCGTTTATGGCTATCTCATGATGGTAAAGACTACACATTTGAATCTCCGGATGAGGCTCTCTCTCACATTCAACGTCACATCAAGAAGTCTTGAACTTGCTCACAAGTTCAGCAACTGTTGCTTGCGAACTGTGGATAGTAAGTAACTCACCTGTGGTACAATTATGTTTAGTTATAACATGCTAATCTTGTATAGTTGGGGAGTTGGCGAGCCCATTCAGGCTTATTTGATGTGATCTAATGTTTTGGTCATCTAGTGTGCTTGCCCTACAAGCATTCAGTCATTTTAATTTCATTCTATTGAGGTTTTACTTTACTCCTGTGTTTCTAGGCTGTCTTGCTCACCTATTCAGTTTGTTTACATAGTGTCTCAGGGACTCAAAATATTCTTGGTTATTTGTTTACTGCATCCGTTTGCATTGACCCAGTAACCAGTAAATGTTTCCCGAGGCGACACGTTTTTTGGGGCGTCATTTAAAAGTTTTGAGCGTCATTTATGCCCAGCAAGCGTTCAATGTTGCGCACACGTAGTTTTTTGGTCTTGGTTGTAAGCTGTCTCAGCATTCAACTAGACAACTATTATAATAATAATAATTATTATTATTTTTGATTGTCTTACTACGATTTCCTTACTTCAAATTAGGTTTTTGGCTGAGAGCCTTTATACATTTGATTTATTTTCTCTCTCAATGCCTGTTATAAGACTGGGAATATAATTATATACATCTACAAGTGGTGCTTTTGTAATTTCGTTTGCACAAGGGATTCACTTTTATTTATTTTTATTTTAAAAATGATTATCTCTTTTTGCTGTTTGATCCACTAACAAAACGCGACTTTAAAGAGCGGGACTGTGGGTTTAGGTTTAAGACCGCACTCTCACAGACATGTGCGAAGAGAACATGTTCTATTTAGGCTTGTACCTCGTTTGGGGAGGTATTGTCTGGGATGGGGGGAGGGGTTGAATTGTTCAGTTCTAATGTTGTCATTCTGTCTTTTTTAGATTTTTTTTTCTGTACTTTTTCCAAACATCTACCACCGTACATTATTACTCTGAGACAAGTTATTCTGGGGTTTTTGGGCGCTCATTGCTTTTCCATTCTATGCTCTAATGACAGGGTTGTATAACGGGAATGCCCAGAGGGGCCGAAACAATGCGATCAAGTACATTTCGTGGAACATCAAAGGGGTTAATAACCCAGTGAAGCGTAAGAGGGTGTTGACACACTTAAAGGGTTTGAATGCAAATGTTGCATTTCTACAAGAGACTCACTTGAGGACTGGTGAGCATTTTAGAATGCGTAGGCACTGGGTTGGTCAAGTGTTCCACTCTAACTTTCATAGTAAATCAAGAGGGACTGCCATTTTGGTTGATAAAGCTACCCCCTTTGTAGCTTCTGAGGTTATTGCTGATCCTAAGGGACGATACGTCATAGTAACCGGAAAACTGTTTTCTACCCCTCTTGTTTTGGCTAGTGTTTATGCTCCCAATGGGGATGACACAAGTTTCATTTCTTCCTTTTTGTCTGCTATACCCAATTTAGATTCTCATTTGTTGATTTTAGGGGGGGATTTCAACTGTAAAATGTCCCCAGTTCTTGACAAGTCCTCACGAACAACTACAGGCCCATCTAAATGTGCCCTACTTATTCAATCCTTTCTTCAGAAATATGCCATGTTTGAGGCCAGGCGTTTCCTACATCCTACAGATAGACAGTATTCCTTTTATTCTCATGTTCATCAAACATACTCCCGGATTGATTACTTCTTTTTGGACAAAAAACTTCTGCCTAACCTTCGGAGGTGTACTTATGAGAGTATTGTTATTTCTGACCATTCACCATTAGTGCTTGAACTAGAGTTTCCCCAGCGACCTCCTATGTGTTATCAATGGCGTCTTAACCCCATTTTACTCTCAGATAAGGAGTTTGTCAATTTCATTTCTTCTGAAATCACCTTATTCCTAGAAACTAATTCAACACCAGGTATGTCCTGCTCTACCATATGGGAGTCTCTCAAAGCATACCTACGTGGCCAAATTATTTCTTATACAGCCAACCAAAACAGAGTTCGCTCTCAGCGACTTCGGGACCTGAGCGAATCCATAGCCACATTGGATGAGAAGTATGCTACGGTTCCTTCTTCTGATCTGCATAAAGAGCGCCAACTACTCAAATCTGAATTTGATGAGCTTTCTACCAGGCAAGCTGAACAGTTACTCTTGCGAGCTCGGTACAGAGTGTATGAACAAGGCGACAAGGCCAGTAAACTCCTTGCACATCAGATCCGTAAATCTGAGGCCTCACGTTTAATCCCACAAATAAGGACCCTGTCTGGTGCCACCACAGTTATACATAAAGAGATCAATGATCAATTCAAACAATTTTACTCTGCGCTATACACCTCTGAATCCCCTCAAGACCCTTTGCTGATTGATTCCTTCTTTAATGGCCTGAATATGCCTTCAATTGATACAGACTCCCATGACTGTCTAGAAGAAGAATTTACACCTGAGGAGATTGCCCGCAATGAAAAGTGGTAAATCACCGGGTCCGGATGGTTTTCCAACCGAATTTTACAGGACGTTTTCTGGTCTGCTTTGCCCATTCTTGTCTCGACTATTTGCAGAGTGCCTTAATACCTCAAAGCTACCGCCTAGTCTTTATCAGGCTTCAATTTCATTACTATTAAAGAAAAACAAAGACCCCCTGGAATGTGGATCCTATCGCCCAATCTCGCTTTTAAACTGTGATTACAAAATCCTAGCCAAGCTTTTAGCCATTCGTATGGAAGGCTCGCTGCACCAAGTAATACACTCTGACCAGACTGGCTTTGTGAGAAATAGGCATTTGTTTTTCAATATTAGGCGCCTTATGAATATACTGCACTCCCCAGCGTCGGAGGACCCAGAGGTGGTGGTCTCACTTGATGCAGAAAAAGCGTTTGACCGCGTTGAGTGGGATTACCTAACAGCTACCCTTTATAGATTTGGCTTTGGCCCCCAATTCATTGCGTGGATAAAGATTCTTTATTTTTCCCCCATGGCTTCGGTACGGACTAACAACTAGTCCTCTGACTATTTTCCCTTGCACCGCGGATCCAGACAGGGTTGTCCACTCTCCCCGTTGTTGTTTGCTTTGGCAATCGAACCTCTCGCCATTGCACTACGCTCTAATGATGCCATTCAAGGAATAATCAGGACGGGCTTAGAGCAGAAAGTCTCGCTATATGCGGATGACCTCCTTTTGCTTATCTCTAACCCTGATACCTCATTGCCACGCGCCTTATCTGTTCTTAAAAGGTTTGGATCAATCTCAGGGTACAAGCTGAATCTAGGCAAGAGTGAGCTTTTTCCTGTAAACAAGGCTGCTTTAAAGTCATCTTTTACAAGTTCTCAGTTTAGGATTGTCCGGGATCAATTCACCTACCTGGGAGTTAAAGTGACAAGGAAATGTTCAAATTTGTTTCAGGAAAACTTGGTTGCTCTAGCAGACAGTTTGAAACAATCTTTTACTTTTTGGAATTCGCTACCTCTTTCTCTTATCAGAAGGATTAATGTCATTAAAATGAGTGTGTTGCCCAAATTTCTATATTTATTTCAATGTTTACCCATTTTTATTCCAAAATCTTTTTTTATTTCACTGGATCAAACATTCATGCATTTTATTTGGGATGGCAAGGTACCACGGATTGGTAGAAAACATTTACAGAAGCTTAAGTCATTGGGGGGTTTAGCTCTACCAAATTTTCAGACATACTATTGGGCTGCAAATTTTAGAGCCCTTCTGTACTGGCTGCAGACTGATCCTACTGGCCCTAGACCACTCTGGGTCCAGATGGAGTCTGAATCGTGTAAACCTGCTGCACTTTCTTCTGTGTTGTGCTCGTTTCTCCCAGTGTCCCTAGGCAAAAGGTGTGTCAACCCAATTGTAAAGCAGTCTCTTAAAATTTGGAATCAGTTCCGTTTATCCTTTAGCCTCCGAGGCTTTTCTCTATCAGGCCCAATCAATCAGAACATTTTATTTCCTCCATCTTTGAATGATGGGGCTTTTGGCATCTGGCACTCACTAGGCCTCTCCTCACTAGCCCAATTATTCTTTGATGATACATTTGCCTATTTTGCTCAGCTACAGGAAAGGTTCAACCTCCCCCAATCCCACTTTTTCCGCTATCTCCAGACTAGGAACTTTGTCAGAGCTAACACACCTGAATTTCCCCATAGGCCTGCGAATACAGCTATAGAGAGCATCTTGGAGCTGAACAAGCTTCCTAGGGGCGCAATTTCAGATGTATATGCAATCATTCATGACTTACAGAACCCTTCTTTGGTGCCTTTAAAGACTCGATGGGAAAAGGATTTGGGGGAGGAACTTGGGGAAGACACCTGGGAATCTGTGCTGCGCAGGGTGCATTCGTCCTCTTTTAGCACGAGACACAGCCTCATTCAATTCAAGGTGGTTCCCCGTATCCACATATGTTCTGGGGCTGTCATAAACTGTCAGGTTTCTGGGAATTAATATTTAAATGTTTCTCTGATATATATGACACTGTTATAGATCCCTCTCCCCTTACAGCCCTTTTTGGAGTACTGCCCATAGGTACCCCCCTGTCAAGAATCCAGTCAGACACTGTTGCTTATACAACTCTTTTAGCTAGACGGCTAATACTACAGAACTGGAAGATGGCAGCTCCCCCATCTTATAAATATTGGGTGAGAGATGTGTTGTGCTCTCTGAAACTAGAAAAAAATCAATTCAATTCACGTGGGAACCCCAAACTGTTTAATGATGCTTGGACTCCATTCCGGTCTTACTTTAAACAGTCCATCCTCTGATGGCATTCCTATTAAAACCAAAACAAGTCTGTATTTGACCCCCCTGTGACTTAGGGGTTGGAGGGGGGGCATTAAGGTTGATCTGCTTATTGATTGTGACCTGCGGATGCCTTGTTCATCTTGCCCGGGCAGAGACTAAGGTGTGAGCTTGTTTTTCCCAGTTATTTTTATTTTAAAATTTTGTTCACGCCTACATAAAATTATTATTATTCATTTTTATTTTAAGGCATTGTAAACTTTTTATGTTTGGTCCAGTGGATGGTCGGTCTGTGGCCTTGACTGTCTGTGAGTGGTTGCATTTCTCCACCCCTATCCCTTGACTGTTTACAGGAACAATGGTGAGGTGTTTGCTCTGTCCCTGTACTATAGATTGCCCTTTAACCTTTGTAGCCTTCTGCCTGGTGTGTTTAACTTGTCTTAAGTATGGTATCTTTAAAGCTATTTTTTTTTAATGTATTATTTGTATTTTTTTTCTAGTTGAGTATATTATTTATATTGCTTTGTCTTGTCTGTGTGTGTGTAAAACTTAATAAACAGAGTTAAAAAAATAAATTAAAAAAAAGACTCATAAAAAAAAGACTAAAAAAAGAGGAGAAAAAAGGAAAGGAAAATAGAAAAAATATAGAAAAAAAAAACATGAACGTCAATGGGTTCTATAACTGATTATGTATTTTTAGCCAGATCCTAATTAGTATGTAGAATTTTATATACCTTTTGATGGCATAAAAAGCCCTTCTTGCCTTGTCTCTCAGATCGTTCACAGCTTTGTGGAAGTTACCAGTGGCGCTGATGTTTAGGCCGAAGTAGGTATAGTTTGTGTGCTCTAGGGCAACGGTGTCTAGATGGAATTTGTAGACGTGGTCCTGGGAACTGGACCTTTTGGAACACCATTATTTTGGTCTTACAGAGATTTACTGTCAGGGCCCAGGTCTGACAGAATCTGTTCAGAAGATCTAGGTGCTGCTGTAGGCCCTCCTTGGTTGGTGACAGAAGCACCAGATCATCAGCAAACAGTAGACATTTGACTTCAGATTCTAGTAGGGTGAGGCCAGGTGCTGCAGACTGTTATAGTGCCCTCGTCAATTTGTTGATATATATGTTGATGAGGGTGGGGATTAAGAAATGTGTATGTTTGTTGCCAATTTTAACCACACTTGTTGTTTGTGTACATGGATTTTATGATGTTGTATGTTTTTCCCCTAACACCTCTTTCCATCAATTTGTATAACAGGCCCTCGTGCCAAATTGAGTCGAAAGCTTTTTTGAACTCAACAAGAAGACTGAGAAGACTTTGCCTTTGTTTTGGTTTGTTTGTTTGTCAAATAGGGTGTGGAGGGTGAATAAGTGGTCTGTCGTACGGTAATTTGGTAAAAAGCCAATTTGATATATGCTCATGATTGAGCAAAGCTCTGTTCAAGTAGAGTGTGATTATGTTGTGATCTGATAGGGCTGTCAGTGGACTGACTGTGAACCCTCTAAGAGACTAAAGGTTGAGGTCAGTGATAAAGTAGTCTACAGTACTACTGCCAAGAGATGAGCTATAGGTGTACCTACCATAGGAGTCCCCTCTAGGCCTACCATTGACTATGTACATACCCAGCATGCAACAGAGCTGCAGGAGTTGTGACCCGTTTTTGTTAGTTATGTTGTCGTAGTTGACACTCTTAGCACACAGGGGGACAAACACCTACCTGTCACCTCCAGGTAGGTGTTTGTCCCCCCTGTGTGCTGAGGGTGTCAGGTTCTTATCCAGTTCTGGCATTTAGGTCCCAACAGACTATTACATGTCCCTGAGGCTGGAAATTGCTGATCTCCCCCTCTAGCATGGAGAAGCTGTCATCGTTAAAGTATGGGGATTCTATTGGGGGGATATACAGTGAGGGAAAAAAGTATTTGATCCCCTGCTGATTTTGTACGTTTGCCCACTGACAAAGAAATTATCAGTCTATAATTTTAATGGTAGGTTTATTTGAACAGTGAGAGACAGAATAACAACAAAAATATCCAGAAAAATGCATGTCAAAAATGTTATAAATTGATTTGTATTTTAATGAGGGAAATAAGTATTTGACCCCTTCTCAATCAAAAAAGATTTCTGGCTCCCAGGTGTCTTTTATACAGGTAACGAACGGAGATTAGGAGCACACTCTTAAAGGGAGTGCTCCTAATCTCAGTTTCTTACCTGTATAAAAGATACCTGTCCACAGAAGCAATCAATCAATCAGATTCCAAACTCTCCACCATGGCCAAGACCAAAGAGCTCTCCAAGGATGTCAGGGACAAGATTGTAGACCTACACAAGGCTGGAATGGGCTACAAGACCATCGCCAAGCAGCTTGGTGAGAAGGTGACAACAGTTTCTGTGATTATTCGCAAATGGAAGAAACACAAAAGAACTGTCAATCTCCCTCAGCCTGGGGCTCCATGCAAGATCTCACCTCGTGGAGTTGCAATGATCATGAGAACGGTGAGGAATCAGCCCAGAACTACACAGGAGGATCTTGTCAATGATCTCAAGGCAGCTGGGACCATAGTCATCAAGAAAACAATTGGTAACACACTATGCCGTGAAGGACTGAAATCCTGCAGCGCCCGCAAGGTCCCCCTGCTCAAGAAAGCACATATACATGCCCGTCTGAAGTTTGCCAATGAACATCTGAATGATTCAGAGGACAACTGGGTGAACGTGTTGTGGTCAGATGAGACCAAAATGGAGTTCTTTGGCATCAACCCAACTTGCCGTGTTTGGAGGAGGAGGAATGCTGCCTATGACCCCAAGAAACCATCCCCACCGTCAAACATGGAGGTGGAAACATTATGCTTTGGGGGTGTTTTTCTGCTAAAGGGACAGGACAACTTCACCGCATCAAAGGGACGATGGACGGGGCCATGTACCGTCAAATCTTGGGTGAAAACCTCCTTCCCTCAGCCAGGGTATTGAAAATGGGTCGTGGATGGGTATTCCAGCATGACAATGACCCAAAACACATGGCCAAGGCAACAAAGGAGTGGCTCAAGAAGAAGCACATTAAGGTCCTGGAGTGGCCTAGCCAGTCTCCAGACCTTAATCCCATAGAAAATCTGTGGAGGGAGCTGAAGGTTCGAGTTGCCAAACGTCAGCCTCGAAACCTTAATGACTTGAAGAAGATCTGCAAAGAGGAGTGGGACAAAAACCCTCCTGAGATGTGTGCAAACCTGGTGGCCAACTACAAGAAACGTCTGACCTCTGTGATTGCCAACAAGGGTTTTGCCACCAAGTACTAAGTCATGTTTTGCAGAGGGGTCAAATACTTATTTCCCTCATTAAAATGCAAATCAATTCATAACATTTTTGACATGCGTTTTTCTGGATTTTTTTGTTGATATTCTGTCTCTCACTGTTCAAATAAACCTACCATTAAAATTATAGACTGATCATTTCTTTGTCAGTGGGCAAACGTACAAAATCAGCAGGGGATCAAATACTTTTTTCCCTCACTGTAGTAGGTAGCACACATGAGGACATTCATTTTCTTATTAATTTCTAGCCAGATGTAAAATGTTCCTGTTTTGACTAATTGAATAGAGTGGGTTAGGTCAGCTCTATACCAAATTAGCATACCCCCTGAGTCTCTTCCCTGATTCACACCTGGTGGTAGCTTGGTTTATGGGACTACTAGCTCTCTGTAACATAGAGGGCAACCGGTGGGACCTTCTCCTTTATACCAGGTTTCTTGTAGGATGACAATGTCTATATTTCCAATTTCTTTGATGAAGTCCAGGTTCCTGCTTTTTAGGCCAAAGGCAGACGACCTCAGACCTTGTATTTTCCAGGATGAGATGGTAAAAGCTTTGTGTTCCATAGTGTCTAGTGTTGTTTTTGTGTGGTTTAGGCCCGGACCATCACAGTAGGTGTGAGCAGAACATGTTGAGCGTCTGATACATACCTCTTAGGTCGCAGGATAGGGCTTGGGCAGGTGTAATAGTAGGGGTTGGGCCTGTTGCTCTTCTCACGGCCTGGGCATATGTCCTGCATGTTGAGGTCCTTGCCGCAGGGGTGGGGGTCATGGGGTAGGCAGAAGGGGCATATGTCTGAAATGGGGGGGCCTATATTTGCTTGGAGTGGTCTCAGCTGGTTGGGTTGTGGCTGGTGATGCTGTGATCTGGGTGTAGGTCCTCTTGGCGTGGGTTCTCTCGGTGCAGGTCCATCAGCAGGGGGTCTTGCGGGTCTGGGACGGTGTCTCGCTGGTCTGGGTGGGGTGTCCATTGCTCTGTTGCCGCTGTGTTGGGTGTTGGGTCTACGTTTGAGGGTGACGTCCTTCAGGGTCCTGGCAAAAGTTGGGATTACTGCCTTGTAGAGGTGGACCTGGTTGTAAAGGCTGTTCAAGTCCAGGGTGGAGTGGTGGGTCAGGTAGACATTAGTCCAGGGTGGAGTGGTGGGCCAAGTAGACATTAGTCCAGGGTGGAGTGGTGGGCCAGGTAGACATTAGGTTTTATGGCACTGTCTTGCAAAATGCTTGCGATCACCCGCTGTATGGTGGCAGAGTGAAAGTATCTTTGTGGTAGCAGGGTGGAGATCAGTGGAGGCTCCTCAGAAGAGGAAGGGGAGGACCATCCTCCTCAGTGAAATTTCATAATATTAAAAATAGTGAAACACTTAAAAAAGTATACCTTTTTTAGATAAAACTATACTACATATGTCACCAAATAATTTATTAAAACACACCATTTTGCAATGAAGGTCTAAAGTAACTTCGACAGCACTGTCTGGTTCAGTACCATGGTGTACTAAAGCTTTTCAGTATGATCTGACATGTTGCCCGTCCAATCATGAGATTAGGATCAGAGAACAAGGGGGGGGTTGTATGTGTTGAGAAGCTTGGTGAGTTGGTGACCTTTTTGGATAGAGATTGAAAAGTGATAGTTGAGCATTTTTTTTAATATATTATTCCATTCAAATCAGTTTTTTCAAATTACAGGATACGGAGACGGTAGATTATACATAGTTTTTTTAGTTTTATAAATTTATTTTTGTGTCTAGTTAACTTGCTAACTGCTAACTTCAGTAGTAAGTACTGTTAGCAATAGCTAACTAGCTAGCTACCAGCTTGAGTGTGCACCTTCCGCAGCTACCGCAAAGTAAACACATTTTTTGTTGAACCCTTTTCATTTTCTGAGGTAAACGGAAAAAAGGTGCAGATTAAAAGTGAGGGTCGACCTCTGCCTGAGATCAGTTTCGTGAAGAATGATGAAAAGGTGAGGGTGTTCAATACCAACTGCTATAAAAAGTACAGCTGGTTAACAGGGAGCCTGTCATCAAGCCGCCTGTATTGCTGGCCCTGCTTTTTGGAAAGTCTGAGCCTTGGTCGAAAGAGAGGTACAGTGACCCGAAGAACATTAATCGTTCAGCTAAACTGCAAAACAAAAGCAGGGAGCATATAAGATTCAAGCTTCTGGTAAAAAGCCACATCGGTCATGACGAAGGTCTGCGTATTCAAACTGCGCAACACAACGAGAAAGTTAGGAGATACAGGGATGTTCTCAAGAGGCGTATCAACACCACTGCGTTTTTGGGGCCTGAAAGAATTTGCGTTTAGAGGACAAGACGAGAGGGAAAGTTCAACCGACAAGGGAAACTACAATGAGTTTGCAGAGGTAATCGCACGTAACAATGCTTTACTTGCTGAACATATGGAACCTTCTACTGTCTTTCTGGGATAATTCAGAATGATTTGATAGCTTCCATCGCATCATCCATTAAAAGATTAAAGAGAGAGATTGATGATAACACATAATCACTCCGGACAGACACAAGGAAAAATGTATGATATAAATGTTGCAGCAGCCTAGGCTACACGTAAACATTAGAGATCTGAAAACTAGACACTTCTTCAGTCTGATCAACTGTAGGCTACTAATACGAGCAGATGCATACAGCCTATGTGCGCAGTCCATTTGGTCAGGGTAAACTAAATTGGTAACGTTATGTATTTATAGTCCATTTGTGTGTCAGGAGAAAATGTGAATGTGATCAAATTTGGTTTATGTTCAAAATTGGGCTGGCTAGGCCCAACATTCAACATTGGGCTGGCTAGGCTACCTATACGTTTTCAATCCAAAATTATTATTAACTGGAATTAATCAATCAACATAATAGTGATGACAGATGTGAGTAAATGTTTTATAAGGCCTACATGATGCAAACGTTCATAAAGCTCAGCCCTGTGAGTTCTATTGTCTATCAGTTATTGTCTCTGTGTCTGGGTAGAGGAAAACCCCCTTCCTTATCTAGTATAAATATAATTTATATGAACAAGTATAAGGTAGCTGCAGTCTGACCGCTCTGGGACCTATGGTGCCACCAGTCTGACCACTCTGGGACCTACGGTGTCACCAGTCTGACCACTCTGGGACCTACGGTGTCACCAGTCTGACCACTCTGGGACCTATGGTGCCACCAGTCTGACCGCTCTGGGACCTATGGTGCCACCAGTCTGACCGCTCTGGGACCTATGGTGCCACCAGTCTGACCACTCTGGGACCTATGGTGCCACCAGTCTGACCAGTCTGGGACCTATGGTGCCACCAGTCTGACCGCTCTGGGACCTACGGTGCCACCAGTCTGACCGCTCTGGGACCTATGGTGCCACCAGTCTGACCGCTCTGGGACCTATGGTGCCACCAGTCTGACCGCTCTGGGACCTATGGTGCCACCAGTCTGACCACTCTGGGACCTATGGTGTCACCAGTCTGACCGCTCTGGGACCTACGGTGTCACCAGTCTGACCGCTCTGGGACCTAGGGTACCACCAGTCTGACCGCTCTGGGACCTAGGGTACCACCAGTCTGACCGCTCTGGGACCTATGGTGCCACCAGTCTGACCGCTCTGGGACCTAGGGTGCCACCAGTCTGACCGCTCTGGGACCTATGGTGCCACCAGTCTGACCGCTCTGGGACCTATGGTGCCACCAGTCTGACCACTCTGGGACCTATGGTGTCACCAGTCTGACCGCTCTGGGACCTACGGTGTCACCAGTCTGACCGCTCTGGGACCTAGGGTACCACCAGTCTGACCGCTCTGGGACCTAGGGTACCACCAGTCTGACCGCTCTGGGACCTATGGTGCCACCAGTCTGACCGCTCTGGGACCTATGGTGCCACCAGTCTGAGTTGCAGCCTGGTCAGTTCTGTCCCAGCAGCTTGGTAGCTTAGTAGCCTTATGTATTAAGCTTTATATAACAAAATGACCTAGAGATTATTGTCTTTTACATTTTGGCTTCAGAAGTAGGTTCAGATTGAACATTACTCACTCAGTGTTGTCTTGGGTGGTATTTCCAGGTTCAGACTGAACATTACTCAGTCAGTGTTGTGTTGGATGGTATTTCCAGGTTCAGACTGAACATTACTCACTCAGTGTTGTGTTGGATGGTATTTCCAGGTTCAGACTGAACATTACTCACTCAGTGTTGTGTTGGATGGTATTTCCAGGTTCTGCTGTGTTCCTTCTGCAGGTTGTGGTTTGTTAGCAGGTTTTTTCTTGATAGTCCTTGGTAGTAACAGTCCATTCAGGTCATTTTGTCCAAAATGAAGGTTTAAGGTATGGAATTGTCATTTGGATTGAAGGTTTTCATGTTGAGGTTAGTATCCTGTATAAGTCCTTGCGAGATAAAAAATCTAGTTTATCGACATTTATCCAACTCTAATTATATATTTTTGCAGATGAACTGCTCAGAGCAGTTACCATGCTCTCTGTGTGTCTCTCTCTCTGTCCCTCTCTCACTCTCTGTGTGTCTCTCTCTCTGTCTCTCTCTCTCTCTCTGTGTCTCTCTCTGTCTCTCTCTCACTGTCTGTGTGTGTGTCTCTCTCTCTCTGTCTCTCACTCACTCTGTGTGTCTCTCTCTGTCTCTCTCTCACTCTCTGTGTGTCTCTCTCTGTCTCTCTGTCACTCTCTGTGTGTCTCTCACTCTGTGTGTCTCTCTCTGTCTCTCTCTCACTCTCTGTGTGTCTCTCTCTGTCTCTCTGTCACTCTCTGTCTCTCTCTCACTGTCTGTGTGTCTCTCTCTCTGTCTCTCTCTCACTCTCTGTGTCTCTCTCTCTCTGTCTCTCTCTCACTCTCTGTGTGTCTCTCTCTCTGTCTCTCTCTCACTCTCTGTGTGTCTCTCACTCTGTCTCTCTCTCACTGTCTGTGTCTCTCTCTCTGTCTCTCTCTCACTCTCTGTGTGTTTCTCTCACTGTCTGTGTGTGGAGGCTGGTCTATTCACTAACTCCGCAGGTGTATGTAGAGGCATTTGTAATTGATACAGGCAGGATGTTTTAATTTATTATTTTTTTGCTGTTGCTGTCCTTCACAGAAAGGCATACCTTAATTGAGAAATGAAAAAGTGTTATCATGTCTGGAAATATGATGAGGGCCCTTTGATGGAAAGAGCTTGACTAAATACTTACACAAAAGCACATACACACAAGCGTTCATAGAAATGCAAGGCCGCACGGACACATAAACGTTCACACACACATAAGCGTTCATACACACGTACTCACACATGCACTCATGCACACACAACCACAAATGGTAACACTTTACTTGACACCATCATAATATGTCATAATATGGTCGTAACATTGTCATGTCCCATATATTCACACCTGTTGTGACATACAGTACCAGTCAAACGTTTGGACACACCTACTCATTCAAGGGCTTTTCTTTATTTTTACTATTTTCTACATTGTAGAATAATAGTGAATACATCAAAACTATGAAATAACACATATGGAATCATGTAGTAACCAAAAAAGTGTTAAACAAATTAAAATATATTGTATTGTTGAGATTCTTCAAAGTAGCCACCTTTGCCTTGATGACAGCTTTGCACACTATTGGCATTCTCTTAACCAGCTTCATGAGGTCGTCACCTGGAATGCATTTCAATTAACAGGTGTGCCTTGTTAAAAGTTAATTTGTGGAATTTCTTTCCTTCTTAATGCGTTTCAGCCAATCAGTTGTGTTGTGACAACGTAGGGGTGGTATACAGAAGATAGCCCTATTTGGTAAAAGACCAAGTCCATATTATGTCAAGAACAGCTCAAATAAGCAAAGAGAAACAACAGTCCGTCATTACTTTAAGACATGAAGGTCAGTCAATACAGAAAATGTCAAGATATTTGAAAGTTTCTTCAAGTGCAGTCGCAAAAACCATCAAGTGCTATGATGAAACTGACTCTCATGAGGACTGCCACAGGAAAGGAAGACCCAGAGTTACCTCTGCTGCAGATGAGTTCATTAGAGTTACCAGTTACCATTAGACTTACCAGTTACCATTAGAGTTACCAGATACCATTAGAGTTACCAGTTACCAGTTACCATTAGACTTACCAGTTACCATTAGACTTACCAGTTACCATTAGAGTTACCAGATACCATTAGAGTAACCAGTTACCAGTTACCATTAGACTTACCAGTTACCATTAGACTTACCAGTTACCATTAGAGTTACCAGAAATTGAAATCAAATTGTATTTGTCACATGCGCAGAATACAACAGGGGTAGACCTTACAGTGAAATGCTTACTTGCAAGCCCTTAACTAACAATGCTTTAAGAAGTTAAAAGAAAAAATAAGTGTTAAGTAAAAAATACATAAATAAAAAATAGAAAATAAAAGCAACAAATAATTAAACAGCAGCAGTAAAATAGCAATTGAGAGGCTATATATAGGGGGTACCGGTTGTCAATGTGCGGGGGCACCGTTTAGTCAAGGTAAAATGTACATGTAGGTAGAGTTAAAGTGACGACAGCATAGATAATAAACAGAGAGTAGCAGCAGCATATAAGAAGGGTCTGGGTAGCCCTTTGATTAGCTGTTCAGGAGTCTTATCATTTGTGGGTAGAAGCTGTGAAGAATCCTTTTGGACCTAGACTTGGTGCTCCAGTACTGCTTGCCGTGCGGTAGCAGAGAGAACAGTCTATGACTTGGGTGGCTGGAGTCTTTGACAATTTTTAGGGCCTTCCTCTGACAATGCCTGGTATAGAGGTCCAGGGTGGCATGAAGCTTGGCCTCAGTGATGTACTGGGCCATATGCACTACCCTCTGTAGTGCCTTGCGACCGGAGGCCGAGTAGTTACCATACCAGGCAGTGATGCAACCAGTCAGGATACTCTCGATGGTGTAGCTGTAGAAACTTTTGAGGATCTGAGGACCCATGCCAAATCTTTTCAGTCTCCTGAGGGGGAATCGGCTTTGTCGTGCCCTCTTCACGACTGTCTTAGCGTGTTTGGACCATGACAATTTGCAGCCCAAATAAATGCTTCACAGAGTTCAAGTAACAGACACATCTCAACATCAACTGTTCAGAGGAGACTGCGTGAATCAGGCCTTCATGGTTGAATTGCTGCAAAGAAACCACTACTAAAGGACACCAATAAGAAAAGGAGACTTGCTAGGGCCAAGAAACATGAGGAATGGATATTAGACCAATGGAAATCTGTCCTTTGGTCTGATGAGTCCAAATTTGAGATTTTTAGTTCCAACTGCCATGTCTTTGTAAGATGCAGAGTAGGTGAATGGATGATCTCTGCATGTGTGGTTCCCACTGTGAAGCATGGAGGAGGAGGTGTGATGGTGTGGGGGTGCTTTGCTGGTTACACTATCAGTGATTTATTTAGAATTCAAGGCACACTTAATCAGCATGGCTATCACAGCATTCTGCAGCGACACGCCATCCCATCTGGTTTGAGCTTACTGGGACTATCATTTGTTTTTCAACAGGACAATGACCCAACACACATCCAGGCTGTGTAAGGGTTATTTCACCAAGAAGGAGAGTGATGGAGTGCTGCATCAGATGACCTGGCCTCCACAATCACCCGACCTCAACCCAATTCAGATGGTTTGGGATGAGTTGGACCGCATGAGTGAAGGAAAAGCAGCCAACAAGTGCTCAGCATATGTGGCAACTCCTTCAAAACTCTTGTAAAAGCGTTTCAGGACTAATTAAATACACTTTATGACACTGTCAAGAAGCATTATGACCATCATAATAATATAAGCCAATGTTGTTACTTTGCTTAAATTAATCTGGTGACTGTTGTTCATCAAATCAACTAACTATGTTGAATTGCTACCCGATTAAATTAATCACGTAACAATTAACTCAGTAGGACTTGGGGTACCACAAGAGTGGTCCTTTAAAGAGTTGCGATCTCCCGAATTAAACTCTAAAGGTCTTTACCTATCACATCCATAAACCGTCAACTTATTAATCAAAACCTCATATAATATCATAATTCTGAACAGTCGTGACCTTGTATCTGCAAAAACCCGAGCCTTACTTATGATTCAGTACTACATAAATTGGTTTAATTATTTATTTACTAGTGTGACAGCCCCTCCCAGCTCTGTCTACTGGGTGCTATGCTGTGCTTACTTCCTACAGGAGATTGGTGGATGGAGTAGGAGAGGTGGGCGGAGCTGGGAGGGTTGTCAGTGCTTATGGGGCACACCTGGTGAAGCTCAGCTGTGGCATAAAGCCATGTTTCCCCATTCAGTAAGAGATTTCCTCTCTCCACTGCATACCTTTGGTTGTTTCTTTGTTTACTTTGGCAGTTGAAACCTAATTTACTGACCTTCGTGCCTCGTCTGAATATTGTTGAGTGTTTATTTAATTTATGGAATAAATTAATTTTGTTATTCCTTTACTCAGTTTGTGGTTTCCCATTGTTTGTTACAATCTTGAGCCAGGATGTAACACTAGCTAACGAACTGGTAACACAGGATAAACATACACTTAATACATTAGAAACATGTCGCTAGCGAACTGACAACAACTGGCTGCTTCTTACAAAAGACATGGAGAGGGCGAGAAAGAGAGAGACACTTAACGTTGGTACATTTACAAACTACTCTCACATATATGTTGCACACCAACACCACCCGCTTGGAGTAAGAAATCATGAATGTATTTACATGGAAATGCCTTGGTTTGCCGTGTATCTCTCCTAAACGGGCCTTCTTGGAAAGGGGGTTGATTGGGCCTTTTCGCTACACGCTTGTAAGGCTCTGATTATCCAAAATGGGTCCCCACCAGTCTTCTACTGTTCTCCTCTGCAGTCGTCTGGTATCCGGTGACTTGTCATGTTGTCCCACTTAAATTGACTTTTGTAGATACTTTACTTAGGACAGCTAATCAGCCGTACCAGTGATTGTCCAGGAGGTGACATTATCTTCTCTACCTCGTGTTGAGATTCACAGTTCAAACCACTTTAAATGTGAGCTGCAGCCCAACGTCTCTCTGGTTTTATATGTTAATTCTTGACCCACCATTTTATACAGTTGGTTCAAAAATGGCGGTTCCCGTCAGGCTGACATGCTCTCTGACCTCACTCAAGGGGGTGGTGACTACTTACTGTGCACCGTTATAGAAACTATTTCCTCTTATAGCTTCTAAAATCCCATCTGTCTCTTAACCAAAACACTTTCATCATTGTTTATATTTCATGCACAGCGTAGAGGATGGAAACTTCATACATGTAGTGTGTATACTTTCCAAGTTACAGTACTTTATAACATTGTTAATGACGTCACAAAATAACAACCAAACCGACATCAGTGTTCTTTAAGGTCACATCTGACCAACCTCCCACGTTCTATATTATAATTCTTGTTCCAGTATTCGCTTTAGAACGTGGTAGAGTTTCGGCGGGAAAATCTGTGAAACAAAGGCACAATCCTCCGGTGAATTTGGAGAGGGAGAGAGCTGAATGTTCTGTCCTTGATTTACAACAGGGAGTGAGCTGTCAACCCCCACCAGCCCCCCCCCCCCCTCCCCCTTCTGCGGCTGGGAGGGTGTCTGGTTGAAGTTATTTATTGTAAAGCTGATCTGACCTATCTGGAACCTCACAGGACAGTCATGACACCAGATAGGCCTATCACATACAGGCCCTTATATCAGTCATCAGTCAAAAAGAGGGTGTCTTGTCCTGCTCCTGAGATCTCCTCCTGCGTTCATCCCAGTCATCAGCAACAGATCATTGGGGTAGGCGCATGTCTGACATCAATGTGTGCGCAATTACAACGACAGTTTAATACGGTCAATAAAAATAAAAACATGTATCCAACATAAACATACTGTTGACACGTAGACGATGATGTAATTTAATGTTTTACCTCGTGTGGTAGGTTTTGTGGGTTTTGACAATATATGTCACAACAGGATTAAATATATGGGTCGTGACAGTGTTATGACCATATTATGACAGGTTATGACACATTATGTCAGCTGTTATGACATATGACATGGTTATGACCGAGTCATAACGTGTTATGACGCTGGGTGTCAGGTAAAATGTTAACCCACAAACACACACAAGCGTACACACACACACACACACACTTCACAGGGGCGAACAAATACCTTTTCACTCTTTCATATTTTCACACTTACATATTTTTAATAATCTATCATTTTTATATATGTCATTAGCTTACATGCACATGAGGAGATTAATATTATGAGCAGCAATTGATTCAAGATTTTACATTGAATTTGATTAAAATGGTTACACAAAGACAATTGTCACCCTAAACCCTTTTTGAAGAAATTAACCCTTTGAGATGACCCCTTGCCTCTATCTCCTTAATGCCAAGCAGGACTGTGTTCTGGATCCAGACAGAGAACATGTGTTTATGACTATCACATAGTTTTGCTAGGAAATGTATTCTCCTACTGTGGCTTCTAGTTCTTCTCCTACATTTAAAATGTGGATTGACCAGATTGTTGGCTTTCTTCCTCTTGAAAAGCTCACTTATGACCTCTGCAAGAGACAGCCCAAGTTTGATAGACTCTGGTCTCCACTACTCCACTATATTTCACATTGGACAGAGGGAATGGGGTGATGAGGGAAATAAGTGTATTTACATGTTGTGTAAGGTGCTGGGAAAAAACAAATTCTTCCCTCGTTGTCTCAGCTAAAGCTGGAAATAGCTAACATGATCACAGATAGTGCTGCTGCAAGTTTGTTGATTGTTTTGTTTTGTGTTCTATTATATTATTTATGTCTATGAATGTGGAATGTGTTTTGTTTTGTTGATTGAAAAACAAGAAAACTTAATAAAACTTTTAAATTGAAAAAATGTAATAACATGAACCCTTCTTCTCGACCTAGCTTGAATCAAAGAGGACTAGCTACACTCCCTTACAAATGTATTTGGACAGTGAAGCTAAAACTTTTAATTTGGCTCTATACAGCATTTTGGATTTGAGATCAAATGTTTTATATGAGGCGACAGTAGAGAATGTCACCTTTTTATTTGAGGGTATTTTCATACATATCTATTTCGCCGTTTAGAAATTAAAACACTTTGTACCCTCATTTGAAGGTGTCATAAGTATTTGGGCAAATACCGCTATAGTGTGTTACATTTATTCAAAAGTTTAGTATTTAGTCCCATATTCCGAGCACACAATGATTACATCAAGTAATGCATTTCCTGTTTGTTTTGGTTGTGTTTCAGATGATGTTGTGCCCAAGAAAAATGAATTGTAAATATTGTATTGTGTCATTTTGGAGTCATTGGAGTCATGATTATCGGGGCGGCAGGTAGCCTATTGGTTAGAGCATTGGGCCAGTAACCGAAAGATCTGACCAGGTAAGCTGACAAGGTACAAATCTGTCGTTCTGCCCCTGAACAAGGCACCCGATCGAACTGTTCCTAGGCCGTCATTGTAAGTAAGAATTTGTTCTTAACTGATTTGCCTAGTTAAATAAAATAAAAAATTATAAAAATGATGAATAATCATGAATGAATTGTGAATAATGATGACTGAGAAAGAAGCAATAAATATCATACCACCAACAAATGCTAACCTCCCCTTTTATTGATGAGAGGTTAGCATGAGTGTGGAGGTGAAGTGTGGGAGGGTGGTTGAGATGGTATGAGCTGAGGGGCTGGGAGTGTAATGAGGGGTGCAAGGGTCTGAGAGTGTAATGAGGGGTGGGAGGGTCTGGGGGTGTAATGAGGGGTGGGAGGGTCTGAGGGTGTAATGAGGGGTGGGAGGGTCTGGGAGTGTAATGAGGGGTGGGAGGGTCTGGGAATGTAATGAGGGGTGGGAGGGTCTGGGAATGTAATGAGGGGTGGGAGGGTCTGGGGGTGTAATGAGGGGTGGGAGGGTCTGGGGGTGTAATGAGGGGTGGGATGTGTGTATATGGAGGCTGGATGTGTGGGGGCGGAGCCGAGGGGCAGGGCCGGGGCTGTGCAAGTCTCTCCATCAGTGTAATTGTCTTTTATTTTCAACCTGTTATCTCACAAAGGGCCCCATCCACTTTTGCAGAGCGAGGCCCCTTTGAAGAACACAGTACCTGGGAGAATTACCTTGACATCTGTTTTTCCGGGAAGCAAAGCTTTGATCAAAACATCTCTTTCCCCCAAATGTCTCTTTAAGGCCATGTGAAGTCTATCACAGGTACGTGTGTGAGTGTGTTGCCACAGACGTCTCCCACGTAATGCTCTATTAGCGTAGCTGTCTTGTCAAGCACTCTCTCGCTCTCTCTCTCTCTGTTTATTTGTTGTTAACAGGGCCACCGTGTTAATCCCCTTGACAAAGTCGATTCTTCACAGGACGACAGAGTTCCCAGACTTTTCTCTCTCTCTCCCCCTTGTAGGGTAAGGTCACATGACGAACCTCTTCTTTTCCTGTCTGACAAAGGGGAACATGTTTGATACGCATCTTAAACTAGCTACTACCTGTAGGTGAATAGAACACCCACAACAACAACAATCAGGATCGGGCTTTCGGGAGATATCCTTGCCTTCCTTATATGACTTAAACAATAGTTTATTATACCTTTATTACAACAAGGAACACAGACTGAGACCAAGGTCTCTTTTACAGCTGAGATGAACATGAATGGTGTTGAAGTAGGAGAGACACTATAGAGTAGATGATATAAATATGTAATATAGCTTATTTACTGCATTTCTATCTAAATAATTCCAGAACGTTCCAGGATGCTATTTGGAGAACAGCAACAACAAGCCCAAAAAAACGACCCCCAGACATTATCACCTCGGCTACTGTAGGTTAATTCACCACAGTCCATCTACAAACACATTAGCCTATTAGCTATACAATTTTAATTAGAGTTCGACCGATTAATCGGCATGGCACATATTGCACTTTACTTTCTTCTCCAACACTTTGTTTTTGCATTATTTAAACTAAATTGAACATGTTTCATTATTTATTTGAGACTAATTTGATTGTATTTATGTATTATATTAAGTTAAAATGAAAGTGTTCATTGTTCATTCAGTATTGTTGTAATTGTCATTATTACAAATATATATATAAAAACCGGCCAATTAATCGGTATCGGCTTTTTTTGGTCCTAAAATAATCACCATTGGCGTTGAAAAATCATAATCGGTCGACCTCTAATTGTAATGTTATACCCCTGAAAGGGGGGAAACATGAGACATGAGTCACACTGACGCGTAGCATCAGCCACGAAACAAAAACAAAATGACATATTTATAACAGCCTATAGGGAGGACAGGCCATGAGGAGATGTTCATACTGAACATAATATTATTATTTTGTTCCTAACTTGTTTGATAAGATTAGTACAGATTTCATCAGGGGACCCCACATGAGGCCCCGACCCCATTTTTGAGAACCACTGTACTAACCTCTCTCTCTTCTCGCTTCCTCACTATCGGTCTCTGCTTCCTCCTGCATGTATCGCAGCCTGCCTCAGCCTCACCACTGAGTGCCACATCACTGTCTGTCTCAGTTAGCCTAGTTTCTGTAAAGCAACATTATTATGAGAACTTACTAGCCTGTTTTTTTTTTTGTTGCTCCTGCTGAGGTACGTTCCGTTTAAAGTTAGGATCTTGCTTCCTCCTTCTAGCTGGCTAAGTAATACTAGCCAGAGCCCGCCAGTGTTACTGCAATAAAAGTCTCTACCGGCAGCTCGCCACTTGACTGACTGACAAATGATCTATTAGAGACCAGTTGCTTTCCAGGTTGCCCGGATGTCCTTTGGGTGGTGGATCTTGATACACACAGGAAACTGTTGAGCATGATGTGCTCAGTGCGTCAATCTCAAGTAACATAATAAAACATCTACATCCGTCAGTTTAAGATCGAGGTATCATTTGTTTTTTTGCTTTGGATGCGTCTCAATCCATCACATTCTCCTTCATGTCGCACTTCCTCATCTACGGTGAAAGGTGGCAGAGCGGAGTTTGTCAGACAATAAGACCTCACGAAACGTCTGTCGCGTCCGAACAGTTTGACCTGTAAACTATCATCAACTACTACCCACAAGTGTCACAGGACTCATCTGAAGGTAACCGGTATCGTTTTTTATTTTTATTAATGTAATTAGGAAGGTAGTTTAGTGTCTACTCCAAAAAGAAGGGGCTGAAAATGTGTAAATATAAACATACAGGGCATTCGGAAAGTATTCAGACCCTTTCACTTTTTCCATATTTTGTTACGTTACAGACTTATTCTAAAATGGATTAAATAAAGACAACTTCTCATTATTCTACACACAATACCCCATAATGACTAAGAAAAAACAGGTTTTTAGAAATGTTTGCATATTTATTAAAAATAAAAAAATAAATACCTTATTTACATAAGTATTCAGACCGTTTGCTATTAGAGTCCAAATTTGAGCTCAGGTGCATCCTGTCTCCATTGATCATCCTTGAGATGTTTCTACAACTTGGAGTCCACCTGTGGTAAATTCAATTGATTGGACGTAATTTGGAAAGGCACACACCTGTCCAAATAAGATCACAACATTGACAGTGCGTGTCAGAGCAAAAACCAAGCCATGTGGTCGAAGGAATTGTCCGTAGAGCTCCGAGACAGTCTTGTGTCGAGACGACAGATCTGGGGAAGGGTACTAAAACATTTCTGCAGTATTGAAGGTCTCAAAAAACACAGTGGTCTCCATCGTTCTTAAATGGAAGAAGTTTGGAACCACCAAGACTCTTCCTAGAGCTGGCCGCCCGGTCGAACTGAGCAATCCGGGGAGAAGGGCCTTGGTCAGGGAGGCGACCAAGAACCCGATGGTCACTGACAGAGCACCAGAGTTCCTCTGTGGAGATGGGAGAATCTTCCAGAAGGACAACCATCTCTGCAGCACTCCACCAATCAGGCCTTTATGGTAGAGTGGCCAGACGAAAGCCCCTCCTCAGTAAAAGGCACATGAGAGCCCATTTGGAGTTTGCCAAAAGGCACCTAACGGACTTTCAGACCATGAGAAACAAGATTCTCTGCTCTGATGAAACCAAGATAGAACTTTTTGGCTTGAATGCCAAGTGTCACATCTGGAGTAAACCTGGCACCATCCCTACGGTGAAGCATGGTGGTGGCAGCATCATGCTGTGGGGATGTTTTTCAGAGGCAGGGACTGGGAGACTAGTCAGGATCGAGGAAAAGATGACCGGACTACCTCATTCCAGGTGACTACCTCATGAAGCTGGTTGAGAGAAGGCCAAGAGTGTTTAAAGCTGTCATCAAGGCAAAGGGTGGCTACTTTGAGGAATCTCAAATATAAAATATATTTTGATTTGCTTAACACTTTTTTTGGTTGCTACATGATTCCATATGTGTTATCTCATAGTTTTGAGGTCTTCACTATTATTCTACAATGTTGAAAATAATACAAATAAAGAAAAACCCTTGAATGAGTAGGTGTATCCAAACGTTTGACTGGTACTGTATATATAGAAAGATTACCTAGGTCCGGACCTCATACAGTACGTAGTTACGGCCATGTATTTTGGAACATGGAATGATGTTGATATATAATCTCAGGGGATTGGTTTGCTATGCTGGACTGTGCTGGAGTATGTAAAGTATGGAAACATCCATACTTTACATACACTATGGTGATGATAGTAAATGTGCTCTGCCACTTAATAAGTAGATGTACAGTATACTCAATAAGGTATTGATCCTCAACACAGTGCACATTCTGGTTCCTCCAAAGCTTTACAAGTCACATGGAAGGCAGGAGACTGATGTTTTAGAAACTGACAGCTGGAGTCTTATTTATTCATTTCTCTGAGTTCTAACTTGGAAGCTTCCTAAACTGAGAAATATAATCTCTCTCTCCCGTAAAACCTGTCATACTGTGTACTGTATAAATGTACACTATATATACTAAAGTATGTGGGCACCCTTCAAATTTGTGTATTGGGCCATTTCAGCCACACTGCTGACAGGTGTATAAAATCGAGCACACATGCAATCTCCATAGACAAACATCGACAGTAAAATGGCCTTACTGAAGAGCTCAGTGACTTTCAACGTGGCACCGTCATAGGATGCCACCTTTCCAACAAGTCAGTTTGTCAAATTTCAGTCCTGCTAGAACTGCCCCGGGTCAACTGTAAGTGCTGTTATTGTGAAGTGGAAATGTCTAGGAGCAACAACAGCTCAGCCGAGGAGTGGTAGGCCACACAAGCTCACAGAACAGGGACCGTCGAGTGCAAAAGCAAGTAGCTCGTGAAAATGTATGTCAGTCGGTCAGGTGGCTAGCTGCCAGCAGACACTTCTAGTGTAGTAACATTGAAGGGCTCTGGCTAGTATTGCTTAGCCAGCTAGAGGGATGACGTCTGAAGCTAATGTAAAACAGTACCTACTTCAGCAGTAGCAAAGAATAGGTAACTAAATATTCATAATAACGTTGCTTTACAGAGAGTAGTCTAACTTTAGACAGATAGTGATGGTTCAAATATAGTTAAAACCCCGCCTACTTCAACAATTTCTCTTAAACCTAACCCTAACGGTAACCACACTGCTAACCTTAAACATTTATGAAAATAAAGTGTGCTTTTTGTTCGAAATTTAAGGTTAGGGTTAGGTATATGATATTGCCATTTTTTTGCTGTTCTTCAAATAGCATTCACAACGGACTAAAACTCAAACAGTGGTTATGGCCCCGCCTCCAAGAGCACCACAGAGCCTCCCAGGGCACCACAGAGCCTCCCAGGGCACCACAGAGCCTCCCAGGGCACCACAGAGCCTCCCAGGGCACCACAGAGCCTCCCAGGGCACCACAGAGCCTCCCAGAGCACCACAGAGCCTCCCAGAGCACCACAGAGCCTCCCAGGGCACCACAGAGCCTCCCAGGGCACCACAGAGCCTCCCAGAGCACCACAGAGCCTCCCAGAGCACCACAGAGCCTCCCAGAGCACCACAGAGCCTCCCAGGGCACCACAGAGCCTCCCAGAGCACCACATAGCCTCCCAGGGCACCACAGAGCCTCCCAGGGCACCACAGAGCCTCCCAGGGCACCACAGAGCCTCCCAGGGCACCACAGAGCATCCCAGGGCACCACAGAGCCTCCCAGAGCACCACAGAGCCTCCCAGAGCACCACAGAGCCTCCCAGGGCACAACATAGTGGTTAATTGGCTTATGAAGCTAATCACTAACATTAGCATGTATCAGCAATGTCTCTCAGGGGACCAGTTTGCTAACATCTGCTTTAAAAGGCAGGCAGCTGTATCCTGCAGTCCAGGGCTGTTCCAGAAAGTAAAGACGGGAGCCAGCCAAGGTTTTATCAATAATTGACGGCTTTTGGTGTACACATTCATTCTATCAATATAAGACATTATTCTATATATATATATATTTTATATATTATTATTATATATATTATATACACTGGGGTATTTGCCAACTTAAAGGCTTTTCCCCATAAATCTTCTGAAAACAATGGTATTATGAGACTCATGATGAGTTGCATTACTTATAACCCGTAACCCGTAACCCGTAACCCACACCCCAAACATTCTCCCCATTTGATGTAGCAAGAAAACAAGTCCATTCCGGAACGTTTGAATGATGTGGATGATGCAGTGCCAGGGCGAAACCAGGCAGGCTAGCAGCCTGGCACCGAGCAAACCTGGCGCCGGGCAGAGAGCCAGGCCAGACTCAGTAGAGAAGCTGGAGAAATTAAATGACTGAAGACACGATACCACATCCTCCTTCCATTCATAGGCAATGTTAGCTGGTTATTAGCATTATCCTTCTACATCTAGCTACATATTGAACATCCATCCTCTCAGGACAGCAAAACAATGGATGAATTAATGGTTGGATCAGAATCGCCGTTTTAATCATTTTCCAGTATGGAGAATTAAGTAAAACCACAAGTCCAAATCTCTATCTCCATTCATGGCTAATTTAGCTAGCTGGATATCTAGCCACAGGAGGACAACAACACAATGAGATGCAATGACATGTTCTGTCAATGATGTATTGCGCTCAATGTGATTTGATTGGTGTGAAGCCAAATCCAAACTGACTTACCTTGATACTTTTTTTTGGTACACCAGGACCATTCACGGTTGAGCTCACTCAGTTTAGCTCAACGCTGATTGGCTCATTTTGTATACTTTTTTTGTAAAGGGAGGCAAAATGCTCGCTGGCTTTCCTTGCCTTCGATGCTACGGGGTGGCAACAATGTCATCCTTGTTTGGACCAGACAGCATCAGATAGATGTCCTACACGTAGAGAGACAGAGGGGGCGCTGTTTCTCTGTCTCGGATGCTTTCTGTGAAAAACATTCAGCCTCTTGCGAATAGATCGAACATTATGAAACACAGAGTGACAAAGGTTTTATGTTTTTATTTTATTTTTCTTGGTCAATTGTTTTGGGAGCCAGGCTTCCCTTGCCGTCCATGAATACACGCCACTGGTGATAACTTGTTGCCCCAGAAGACTAAATAAAGTAGTGCTCACCAGAATAATGTCTTACATTGATAGAATGAATGCATTCGTAATCTATTTAACACTGCTAAAGTTGTCTGTTTCATTTAGGGACCGGGGGGAAAATGCGATAACTCCAAAAACAGTGGAAAGATTGTTCCTGTGTGACATGTCCAAATGTCATCCGTTTGACCCGTTTTAAGGAAATTCAAATCTGAGAAAACTATGAAACACATTTCTGAAAAGAAATACAGGGATACTCCTGAACAGGATATCAAAGGTGCACGTAAACAGCTTTTCCTGAACAAGACCTTAAGAGGCATGTGGGCTACTATCCGGAATATTGTGCGCATGTATAAAAGTGGTCAGTGTCTTCTAGAAACCTCCCGCAGAGCCCATCAATCCCCTTCAGAGTCCTGTGTGGTGTCGAGCTGTGGAGAAGCAGAGTGAAGCACAGTGAAGCAGAGTGAAGCAGGGTCGTTATGGTGTTGTGGCTCTCAATGGGTCTGGGCCTAGCAGATGTACTGTGGGATGATGTACTGGGGAACCAGGAGAATAAGAGGCCAAACGACTGATTCCCCAGCCTACCGCACCTCACCAAACCCACGGCTGGAAGCGGGTAGGGGGAGAGAGGGAGAGGGGGAGGAAATGGAGAGAGGGGGAGGAAATGAGGAGAGGGGGAGGAAATGGGGAGAAGGGGAGGAAATGGGGAGAGGGGGAGAGTGGGAGGAAATGGAGAGAGGGGGAGGAAATGGGGAGAGGGGGAGAGTGGGAGGAAATGGGAAGAGTGGGAGGAAATGGGGAGAGAGGGAAAAGAAGAAAGAGGCTGGGGAGGGAGAAAGAGGAGAAAGAGGAGAAAGAGGAGAACGCCTGTGGGGTTATCCCCTAGGCTCGCTACTCAAACTCCCTGCAGCTCCACTCACTTAGCTATGAGCTCTCTCACACACACGCACACACACATGCACGTACGCATACAGTACACACACATGGCTCTGGAGTGTCACACGCGTGTGTGTGTGTGTGCACGAGAGAGAGATACTTGCGCTTTGTCCTGATTTCGTTTTTTTGCTGATGTTCGTCGTAGCTTACCCCACAGTCTTGACTGTGTTTCCCTTTACGTAGGAGACAAAAATCTTTGTCTAATAGCCATGGAATTTCCAATTCAGTCTCTCACTAATCAATCCTCCTCCAAGGAAGAGGAAACAAGATGCATAGACCAGAGGGATAAAAACATCATGGAGAAACATGATGCAGTTGTTTAAAAACCTATCCATGCATTCCTCAAATGGAAAACCTTGAACATTTGTCCCTTGTCAGGTTATGAATCACACAAAAGAGAAATAATCAATTCCGTTTTGTTCCGCTTTGAACAGTCATATGTCTCTACTACGAGGTACTTGTGTGTGGAAACTATTTTTTTTAACCTCTAACGAGCCTCTACCCCGGGTCCGGGATCACCCCCCACCCCCCCACACACTGATTAGCATAGCTAGCATAGCTTCACAAGTAGATAGTAGCATCTAAATATCATTAAATCACAAGTCCAAGACACCAGATGAAAGATAAAGATCTTGTGAATAAAGCCACCATTTCAGATTTTTAAAATGTTTTACAGGGAAGACAAAATATGTAAATCTATTAGCTAAACACGTTAGCAAAATACACCACTTTTCTAACTCCATCAGTTTCTTACTACTTCAGGTGCTATCACCAATTCGGCTAAACTAAGATATTGATAGCCACTAACCAAGAAAAAAACTCTTCAGATGACAGTCTGATAACATATTTATGGTATAGGATAGGTTTTGTTAGAAAAAAGTGCATATTTCAGGTAGAAATCACAGTTTACAATTGCACCGACCATCACAAGACGACTAGAATTACTATAGAGAGCAACGTGTATGACCAATTTACTCTTAATAAAACATTTCATAAGAATAGACAAAGCATAGCAATGGAAAGACCCAGATCTTGTGATTCCAGACAATATTTCAGATTTTCTAAGCGTTTTACAGCGAAAACACAATAAATCGATAAGTTAGCATACCACATGTGAAAACGTTACCAGAGCATCGATTCCAGCCAAAGAGCGCTATAACGTAATCACCGCCAAAATATATTAATTTTTTCACTAACCTTCTCAGAATTCTTCCGATGACACTCCTGTAACATCATTTTACAACATACATATACAGTTTGTTCGAAAATGTGCATATTTAGCCATACAAAACCGTGGTTATACAATGAAAATAGTAGCAACTCAAGCATCAAAATGAGGGACGTCAGCTTTCAGAGTGATCTAGTTTAATCGAAAGCTAATCATATACTTGACTAAAAAATACAGGGTTGACAGGAATCGAAAGACAAATTAGTTCTTAATGCAACCGCTGACTTACATTTTTAAAATTATCCTTACTTTTCAATACAGGGTTCGCCAAGTGACGCGATAACAAACAAAATGGCGAAATATGCGTTTAAAATATTTCGACAGAACAACGATTTATCATATTAAATATTGCTTACTTTGAGCTGTTCTTCCATCAGATTCTTGGGCAATGTATCCTTTCTATGTTGTAATCTTCTTTTGGTCGATAGATGTCCTCTGTCCTTCGAAATGTCCACTAACAACGACCGAGACCCCGAAACGTTCCCAAAGCTAGAAAGTGCACGACAAAGAAATTCCTCAGAATCGCACTAAACGGATATAAATTGCTATAAAACGGTTCAACGGTTCATTCAATTTACCCACGGAAATTCCTTTCAGGAATTTTTGGGCTTCTCTCCCTTCTAATTGCTATAATATTTAGTCTTGTTTAAGCCTGAATATACTGAACGCCAGTCGCTGTACACAGTGGATGAATACTGACACGTTTCCATCAATACATGCGAACGGCATCACTGCCCTGTATTCAAGGTCAGCCTTGGTTCTTTCAAAGTGATTTCAGCACATCTGTTGGAGAAAGGCTCAGTGTCCGTCATGGAGAATTGGCTTTCCATCTCTACATTCTATGGAAAGACTAATGGACTAATGGAAAGACTAATAGAAAGACTAATGGAAAAACTAATGGAAAGACTAATAGACTAATGGAAATACTAACATACTAATGGAAAGACTAATGGACTAATGGAAAGACTAATGGACTAATGGAAAGACTAACAGACTAATGGAAAGACTAACAGACTAATGGAAATACTAACATACTAATGGAAAGACTAATGGACTAATGGAAAGACTAATGGACTAATGGAAAGACTAACAGACTAATGGAAAGACTAACAGACTAATGGAAAGACTAACAGACTAATGGAAAGACTAACAGACTAATGGAAAGACTAATAGACTAATGGAAAGACTAATGGACTAATGGAAAGACTAATGGACTAATGGAAAGACTAACAGACTAATGGAAAGACTAATGGACTAATGGAAAGACTAACGGACTAATGGAAAGACTAACAGACTTAGTATTGTTCAAGACATTGAATGTATCTATCTGCACATGGTCTTTGACTCATACAGAGGTGCACAATTGGCCCAGCGTCGTCCGGGTTAGGGGAGGGTTTGGCTGGGGTGGGCCATCATTGTAAATAAGAATTTGTTCTTAAACTGACTTGCCTAGTTAAATAAAGGTTAAAAAAATGTATAGATACATACATACAGTGCCTTTGGAAAGTATGCAGACCTCTTGACTTTTTCCACATTTTGTTACGTTACAGCTTTATTCTAAAATTGATTCAATTGTTATTTTCCCTCATCAATCTACACACAATACCCCAAAATGACATCCTAATACCCCATAATGACATCACAATACCCCATAATGACATCCTAATACCCCATAATGACATCCTAATACCCCATAATGACATCACAATACCCCATAATGACATCCTAATACCCCATAATGACATCCTAATACCCCATAATGACATCACAATACCCCAAAATGACATCCTAATACCCCATAATGACATCACAATACCCCATAATGACATCCTAATACCCCATAATGACATCACAATACCCCATAATGACATCCTAATACCCCATAATGACATCACAATACCCCATAATGACATCCTAATACCCCATAATGACATCACAATACCCCATAATGACATCACAATACCCCATAATGACATCCTAATACCCCATAATGACATCACAATACCCCATAATGACATCCTAATACCCCATAATGACATCACAATACCCCATAATGACATCACAATACCCCATAATGACAAAGCAACAACATGTTTTTTTGTCACGATTCTCGTCCTGGGAAGATGAGGAGGAAGGATCGGACCAAGGTGCAGCGTGGTAAGTATTCATAATACTTTTAATAAATCCGAATACTTGAACAAAAACAACAACGACAAACGAACAGTTCTGCAAGGTGCAACCAACACTAAACAGAAAATAACCACCCACAACTAACAGTGGGAAAACAGGCTACCTAAGTATGGTTCTCAATCAGAGACAACGAAAGACAGCTGTCCCTGATTAAGAACCATACCCGGCCAAAACATAGAAATATAAAACCTAGACATACAAACATAGAATGCCCACCCACATCACACCCTGACCAAACAAAAAATAGAAACATACAAAGCAATCTACGGTCAGGGCGTGACATTTTTAGAAGACTTTCCAAGCTGCAGAAATGTTTTGGTACCCTTCCCCAGATCTGTGCCTCGACACAATCCTGTCTCGTACCACTACCAACAATTCCTTCAACCTCATGGCTTGGTTTTTGCACTGACATGCACTGTCAACAGGTGTGTGCCTTTCCAAATCATGTCCAATCAATTGAATTTACCACATGTGGACTCCAATGAAGTTATAGAAACAGAATGCACTTGAGCTCAATTTTGAATCTCATAGCGAAGGGTCTGAATAATTATGTAAATAAGGTATTTTTGTTTTTAATTTATAATACATTTGCAAAAATTCTAAAAACCTGTTTTCGCTTTGTCATTATAGGGTATTGTGATGTCATTATGGGGTATTGTGATGTCATTATGGGGTATTGAGTTTAGATTGCAGATTTTTTTAAATAATTTAATAAATTTTAGAAAAGGGTTGTCACGTAACAAAATGTGAAAAAACTCAAGGGGTCTGAATACTTTCAGAAGGCATTGCACACAGAGAAAATAGATATGCACGCGTGCGCACACACACACACACACACACACACACACACACACACACACACACACACACACACACACACACACACACACACACACACACACACACACACACACACACACACACACACACACACACACACACACACACACACACACACTAAGCCACCATAACGTTCTGCTGGTCAGATGTTATATTTACAGGATTGATCCTACTGGACAGAAAGAAACACATTAAAGATATTAATTACAGGACTGATCCTACTGGACAGAAAGAAACACATTAAAGATATTAATTACAGGACTGATCCTACTGGACAGAAAGAAACACATTAAAGATATTAATTACAGGATTGATCCTACTGGACAGAAAGAAACACATTAAAGATATTAATTACAGGACTGATCCTACTGGACAGAAAGAAACACATTAAAGACATTAATTACATGATTGATCCTACTGGACAGAAAGAAACACATTAAAGATATTAATTACAGGACTGATCCTACTGGACAGAAAGAAACACGCTTTTCTCCAATAAAATTCTCCAAACTAGACACAGAACATTCCTCCTCCTCTCACTGTGAAGCAACAGTTACGTTTAGAACAAACACTGTATCTTTTTTTAAACACACATCAGAAAATCACAGAAATTCAAAGTGTTAATAAAAATCTTGATATTCTTCCCCTCCAAGTCAAGTGTTCTTAGTTCCTTGTGTTGATACATAACAACACAATATTCTGTGCAAGAAGGAACTTAATGACACTTGACTTGAGGGGAAGAAAACCATGCATATTTACAGTAAAACACATGATTTAAACATTGTCTGAAAAGATAAATGGGAAAACAATTACTGAGCCTTACTTATGGATCTGTCTCCCTGCCCTCAAGACGTCACATTAGTCGTACAATGAAAAAAGCAAAGATTCAGCCAGGAAATAACATGCTGAGGGTATCAGAGTCAGAGTGGGGAGAGAAAGGAAAATCAAATAGCGTCCATAGGGATGATAATTGAATAGGGATGCTAATTGAATAGGGATGATACTTTAATAGGGATGCTAATTTAATAGGGATGCTAATTGAATAGGGATGCTAATTTAATAGGGATGCTAATTTAATAGGGATGATACTTTAATAGGGATGCTAATTTAATAGGGATGCTAATTTAATAGGGATGCTAATTTAATAGGGATGATCATTTAATAGGGATGCTAATTTAATAGGGATGCTAATTTAATAGGGATGCTAATTTAATAGGGATGATCATTTAATAGGGATGATCATTTAACAGGGATGCTAATTTAATAGATATGCTAATTTAATGGATATGCTAATGTAATATGGGGTGCTAATTTAATATGTATGTATGCTAATTTAATATATATGCTAATTTAATAGGGATGCTAATTTAATAGAGATGCTAATTTAATAAGTATGCTAATTTAATAGGGATGCTAATTTAATAGGGATGCTAATTTCAAATTGGGAGACGAGCAGATTTCATTGCGATAGTCTTTATCCCCTGCTTGTCCTACCAGGGACGGATCAGAGTGACAAAAGAATAATCCTGAACGAATTCTTAATGAAAGCCACACTGCAGAAACCAACACTGAGAAAAATACTCCCTTTCATAACAAACACACCGTATATATACAGTACATTATACTGCATTCAGAGTCATGTTCTCCCTCCCTCCCTCCCTCTCTCTCTCTCTCTCTCTCTCTTTCTTTCTTTCTTTCTCTCTCTCAATTCAGTTAAATTCAATTCAATGGGCTTTATTGGCATGGGGAACGTGTTTACATTGTCAAAGAAAGTGGAATAGACAATAAACAAAAAGGGAAATAAACAATCAGGAAATAACATTAAACATTACACTAACAAAAAAATTGTAAGAATATAAACAAAAATAATGTAATATTATTTGCTATGTACAGTGTTGTAACAATGTGCAAATAGTTCAAGTACAAAAGGGAAAATAAATAAACAGATAGATTGTACTCTCCACTGGTTGCCCTTTTCCTGTGGCAACATGTAACAACTGTTGTTGCTGTGGTAACACACCGTGTTATTTCAACCAGTAGATACGGGAGTTTATCAAGATTGGATATGTTTTCAAATTCTTTGTGGACCTGTGTAATCTGAGGGAAATATGTGTTTCTAATATGGTCATACAATTGGCAGGAGGTTAGGAAGTGCAGCTCAGTTTCCCAATCATTTTGTGGGCAGTGTGCACACAGCCTGTCTGATGGCGGACTCTCTGAACAAATAGCATTCTAGTTTGCTCAGTTTTTTTGTTAATTCTTTCCAATGTGTCAAGTAATTATCTTTTTGTTTTCTCATGATTTGGTTGGGTCTAATTGTGTTGCTGTCCTGGGGCTCTGTGGGGTGTGTTTGTGTTTCTGAACAGAGCCCCAGGACCAGCTTGCTTAGGGGACTCTTCTCCAGGTTCATCTCTCTGTAGGTGATGGCTTTGTTATGGAAGGTTTGAGAATCGCTTCCTTTTAGGTCGTTATAGAATTTAATGGCTATTTTCTGGATTTTGATAATTAGCAGGTATCGGCCTAATTCTGCTCTGCATGCATTATTTGGTGTTTTAAGTTGTACACTGAGGATATTTTTGCAGAATTCTGCATACAGAGTTTCAATTTGGTGTTTGTCCCATTTTGTGAATTCTTGGTTGGTGAGCGGACCCCAGACCTCACAACCATAAAGGGCAATGGGTTCTGTAACTGATTCAAATATTATTAGCCAGATCTTAGTTGGTATGGCAATTTTTATGTTCCTTTTGATGTCATAGAATGCCCTTCTTGAATTGATGTTTAGGCCAAGGTATGAATAGTTTTGTGTGTGGTCGAGGACAATGATGACCTCTCTCTCTCTCTCTCTCTCTCTCTCTCTCTCTCTCTCTCTCTCTCTCTCTCTCTCTCTCTCTCTCTCTCTCTCTCTCTCTCTCTCTCTCTCTCTCTCTCTCTCTCTCTCTCTCTCTCTCTCTCTCTCTCTCTCTCTCTCTCTCTCTCTCTCTCTCTCTCTCTCTCTCTCTCTCTCTCTCTCTCTCTCTCTCTCTCTCTCTCTCTCTCTGATATTCCCTGTGTTATTATCATCTTCCTCCACAAAGGCCCTTTGAGAACAAGCTCCTCCTGTAAGCTACAATAAAGGCAACCAAGCATGTGCCTGCAGTAAACATATTAACGAACAGCCAATTAGGCTGATGTTTTGGTTTGAAATCGGTAGCCACGGAGACCTTGTTTGAGACAGAACCATGCAAGACCTAACACAGAATACCAGTTGAGATGCAACAGTATCAGGTCCTAACAACCACCAAAGCACATGTCACTGTGAACACACCGCATTGTATCAGCCTACAATACACACAGAGTGTATAAAACATTAGGAACACCTTCCTAATATTGAGTTGCACACCCACTTTTGCCCTCAGAACAGCCTCAATTCGTCAAGGGCATGAACTCTACAAGGTGTCGAAAGTGTTCCACAGGGATGCTGGCACATTGGCTACCCTGTATAGCTCTTTCCGTCTCATCCCACAGATGCTCAATTGTATTGAGATCTGGTGACTGAGCACTGCAGTAAGCTGAATTCACTGTCATGTTTGAGGAAGCATTCCTGGACAATCCTAGCCCTGTGGCATGGGGCATTATCCTGATGGGGGGGGGGGGGGGGTCAATTTGCCATGAAGCTATGCACCTGATTGGCAATGATGTTCAGATAACCTGTGGCATTGAAAAATTGCTCCACTTTTATAAAAGGGGCCCAAGGTGTGCCATGAAAACACACCATCACACCATCACACCCCACACCCCACACCACCACACCATCACACCATCACACCACCACACCATCACACCACCACACCCCACACCACCACACCACCACACCATCACACCATCACACCATCACACCATCACACCCCACACCACCACCACACCATCACACCATCACACCCCACACCACCACCACACCATCACACCATCAGCCTGCAATGTTAACACACGGCATGATGTATCCATGTACTCATGTGGTAGGAACCGTGATTCATCAGACCAGACAATGTTTTTCCAATTCTCCGGTGTTTTCGTTCCTTAGCCCATTGCAACTGCAGTTTATTGTTTTTTTAATGAAAGAAGTGGAACTCTGTAAGGTCGTCGACTGCCGTACCCCATTCGTGTCAAGGTACGACGAGTTGTACATTCTTTAATGAGTCTTTGGGCAACAATGTTGTACTGGACTGTCAGTTGACTAACTGTAGCCCCGTCTGTTGTTCTGCACATTTCATTTCAGCCACCTTTGTCCTCTTTCATTAATGACCCGTTTTCGACCACTAGTTGTCCTTGATACACACAGGAAACTGTTGAACGTGAAAAACCCAGCAGCGCTGCAGTTCTTGACGCACTTAAATCGGTGCGCCTGGCACCTACTACCATACCCAATTCAAAGGCACTTAAATCTTTTGTCTTGTCCGTTCACCCTCTGAATGGCACGCATACACAATCCATGTCTCAGTTGTCTCAAGGCTTCAACACCTTCTTTAACCTGTCTCCTCCTCTTCATCTACACCGATTGAAGTTGATTTAACAAGTGACATCAATAAGGAATCAGAGCTTTCACCTGGATTCTACCTGGTCAGTCTATGTCATGGAAAAAAGCAGGTGTTCCTAATGTTTTGTACACTCACTGTAAATAATAATGTATGGAGGGAGTTTCCAACTAGATTCAGCCGTGGGACAATTTTTTTCCTGAGCGGATGGCCTGGGGACTGGACATAGTTATAAATAAGTTGCACACTGCAAATTGACCACAAAATCCCAAACAGATATAGTATTTTACAATAACATAATTATTTAAAACCTTGATTACATTGGGAATACTTGGGAACAGATTTCACTTTGATTTTCACTTTGAGCTGATTTCCTGGTGACTTCCTGCTTTTTTTTTGTTTAGAAAACTTGGGGGACAAATCAAATCGAACTGCTGTATGTGAGTAGGATTCTACAATATTTCAATAAAAAGGACAAAATTACATTATTTAAGTGTTTATATGCTGTTTGTTTTTATTTTATGTTATGGATAGGTTCACATTGTAACGACCTGGGTGTCGGGGAGGTGCGAAGTCAGACGCAGGAACAGCAGAGCTTCAATATGTTGAGTCTTTAATACCCAACTGGCAAACGAAATGTCCAACACGGACGTACTGGGTGTCACACAACGGTCCAACGACACGATAAACAAACCCAGTCCACAATAATAATCTCCACTCCCGAAATCCAAAAAGCTACAATGTAACAATCCCGCACAAAGAAGCGTACGGGCTGGCTGACTAATAAAGCCACACTAATTAACAATTAACTAAACACAGGTGATACAAATCAACACATAAGGAGGGGGAGGAAAAAGAGTCAGTGGCAGCTAGTAGGCCGGTGACGACGACCGCCGAGCGCCACCCGAACGGGAAGGAGAGCCTGCCTCGGTTGAAGTCGTGACACACATAACATGATTTAAAAGTATTCATTAAAGTGTCTGTAATCTAGACATTGATAAAGGCATTTTTATGACTACTACATATCCTGTTTTGTCATATCCTCAAATCAGCTCCAAAACAGGATCAACATGAAACCATACAGCAAAAGACAAGTAATGTGTCAAATCATAAAGGATGAAAATATTGAGATGTGACATCATGGGGCTTTAATTTGCCATTAAGGAGGAGAGGAGAGGAGAGGAGAGGAGAGGAGAGGAGAGGAGAGGAGAGGAGAGGAGAGGAGAGGAGAGGAGAGGAGAGGAGAGGAGAGGAGAGGAGAGGAGAGGAGAGGAGAGGAGAGGAGAGGAGAGGAGGTATTGGTGGAGTAGGAGGAGAAGAGAAGAGAAAAGAAGAGAAGAGAAAGAAGAGAAGAGAAGAGAAGAGAAGAGAAGAGAAGAGAAGGAGAGGAGAGAGGAGAGGAGGTGGTGGGGTAGGAGGAGGAGGAGGAGGAGGAGGAGGAGGAGGAGGAGGAGGAGGAGGAGGAGGAGGTATTGGTGGAGTAGGAGGAGTAGGAGGAGGAGAGGATGGGGAGGAGGAGGAGAGGAGTGGAGAGGAGAGGAGAGGAGAGGAGGAGAGCAGAGAAGGGGGAGAAGGAGGAGAAACAGGAAGAGATAGAAAGAGGAGTCCTGTTTTCAGAGCAGGATATTAAACTTGTTGTTGTCTAATACATCCTGGGAGATACGATCCTTGCTATGGGTGACCTCATCTCACACACTGATGTCATCAACCCATAACAGAACGGTCATCTGAGAACGCTGGCGGTCCATTGGCCAAATGTCATTTAGCCAGCACTGTCCTCATTAATTGAATCAATTTGCAGAGAGAGAGATGATGTACAATCCTCAATTATTGATCAGTGATCACCAGTCTCCATCCTTTAGAGCCGGTCCTATAAATCTGTCGCTGTAACATTGTAGTGTTTATGTCTTAAACACGCATTCAGACTAGTAATTGTAGCTGCTATGGTACATTGACATTAACTGAATGCATGTAATTGATGACAAAAAAAAAAAGGGTTTTGAACGATAATGACATTACAAGATATACAGATAAGGTTTTGATAGATGGACAGGTTTGTCTAAGCTGACGTGAATACCGGATGGACAGAGGAAATGCAATGGGTAGAACCTTTCTGGCTGGAGGCTAGTCTCTCTAGACAGATGGGTTGCCCACAATATACCAATGTTCCAGCAGGTCTGTACTAAGACCAAGCTCAGTTTGGCAGAGAGGAAAGGGCAGAGTTTTGATGCAGGCCAGATACTTCCCTCCAGAAACCTATCTGTTCATGCCATGCCGTAAACATCCCCGGTAGATAGTTAGATGGAGTTTGCAGAGGATATATCAATGAGTGAGTAGTTTCCATGCACCATGACTTTGGTGTTACAAGCTTACAACCACTGACTCGATGTAGTTGAATACAGAACATGGGCCATTCTAACAGTATTCTCCCTGTACACCAAGTCAGAACCATTGGATAAATAAAGGGGGCATATAAGCAGACAGTGATATTTTTTACAATATCTTTTGGTGACATTTCTCTGAAACTGGCTATGGGCTACATGTGCACCACCAAGTCAGAACAGTAGGCTAAGTTCTGAGGGGGAGAGTGACCAAATGTTTAGGGTGAGACACATGGGCTACTAACAGCTTACTACACAACATACACTTAGTATTACTTTCTTAGGTACAGTATACATACAGTGGGGAGAACAAGTATTTGATACACTGCCGATTTTGCAGGTTTTCCTACTTACAAAGCATGTAGAGGTCTGTCATTTTTATCATAGGTACACTTCAACTGTGAGAGACGGAATCTAAAACAAAAATCCAGAAAATCACATTGTATGATTTTTAAGTAATTAATTTGCATTTTATTGCATGACATAAGTATTTGATCACCTACCAACCAGTAAGAATTCCGGCTCTCACAGACCTGTTAGTTTTTCTTTAAGAAGCCCTCCTGTTCTCCACTCATTACCTGTATTAACTGCACCTGTTTGAACTCGTTACCTGTATAAAAGACACCTGTCCACACACTCAATCAAACAGACTCCAACCTCTCCACAATGGCCAAGACCAGAGAGCTGTGTAAGGACATCAGGGATAAATTGTAGACCTGTACAAGGCTGGGATGGGCTACAGGACAATAGCCAAGCAGCTTGGTGAGAAGGCAACAACTGTTGGCACAATTATTAGAAAATGGAAGAAGTTCAAGATGACGGTCAATCACCCTCGGTCTGGGGCTCCATGCAAGATCTCACCTCGTGGGGCATCAATGATCATGAGGAATGTGAGGGATCAGCCCAGAACTACACGGCAGGACCTGGTCAATGACCTGAAGAGAGCTGGGACCACAGTCTCAAAGAAAACCATTAGTAACACACTACGCCGTCATGGATTAAAATCCTGCAGCGCACGCAAGGTCCCCCTGCTCAAGCCAGCGCATGTCCAGGCCCGTCTGAAGTTTGCCAATGACCATCTGGATGATCCAGAGGAGGAATGGGAGAAGGTCATGTGGTCTGATGAGACAAAAATAGAGCTTTTTGCTCTAAACTCCACTCGCCGTGTTTGGAGGAATAGAAGGATGAGTACAACCCCAAGAACACCATCCCAACCGTGAAGCATGGAGGTGGAAACATCATTTTTTGGGGATGCTTTTCTGCAAAGGGGACAGGACGACTGCACCGTATTGAAGGGAGGATGGATGGGGCCATGTATCGCGAGATCTTGACCAACAACCTCCTTCCCTCAGTAAGAGCATTGAAGATGGGTCGTGGCTGGGTCTTCCAGCATGACAACGACCCGAAACACACAGCCAGGGCAACTAAGGAGTGGCTCCGTAAGAAGCATCTCAAGGTCCTGGAGTGGCCTAGCCAGTCTCCAGACCTGAACCCAATAGAAAATCTTTGGAGGGAGCCGAAAGTCCGTATTGCCCAGCGACAGCCCCGAAACCTGAAGGATCTGGAGAAGGTCTGTATGGAGGAGTGGGCCAAAATCCCTGCTGCAGTGTGTGCAAACCTGGTCAAGAACTACAGGAAATGTATGATCTCTGTAATTGCAAACTAAGGTTTCTGTACCAAATATTCAGTTCTGCTTTTCTGATGTATCAAATACTTATGTCATGCAATAAAATGCAAATTAATTAATTAAAAATCATACAATGTGATTTTCTGGATTTTTGTTTTAGATTCCTTCTCTCACAGTTGAAGTGTACCTATGATAAAAATTACAGACCTCTACATGCTTTGTAAGTAGGAAAACCTGCAAAATTGTCAGTGTATCAAATACTTGTTCTCCCCACTGTATCTCCCTGGCA
This sequence comes from Salvelinus alpinus, assembly GCF_045679555.1. Classification (NCBI taxonomy): domain Eukaryota; kingdom Metazoa; phylum Chordata; class Actinopteri; order Salmoniformes; family Salmonidae; genus Salvelinus; species Salvelinus alpinus. Next base: position 9,918,131 of record NC_092095.1, read on the forward strand.
TATTACATTATTTATGCAGCAGCAGACAAGACATAGGCCTTTTTTGGACTCACTGTTGTTGTGCTGTGCTCACTTGAACAGGAATGGTGGTCCTTCTTGTGGGCAAACTTTGTCATCAAACTTTGTCGTCAAAGCCTGGCATTCTCTGAATTGATGGAGCTTTCAAGACAACTGGGAACTCTGGGGGAAAAAACGAGGTTGAAGCATTAAATCAGTGATCTTCAGGTCGGAAAGTCGGAGCACTAGAAAGAGATATAAATTCCAGAATTCCGAGTTGGATGACCATTCAAAACATATTTTCCCAGTCGGAGCTTGTTTTTTTCCATGTTCCCGATTTTGTTGAACGAAGTCTGAAATTTCCTAGTTCTGAGTTCCCAGTTGTTTGAACCACTGACTGGCTGTGGCTAAAATTTGCCTACAATGTCCTATCTAGAACCTAAAAGGGTTCTTTGGCTGTCCCCATAGGATAACCCTTTGAAGAATCCCTTTTGGTTCCAGGTAGAACCCTCTTAGTTCCGCATTGCGTCCGCCTCTGTCATGTTTAGACTGCCGATTTTAGCATGTCAACCTTGGTGGAGAAAACTCAACCATTTTTTATAGACGCATGCCAGCAAAGGCGTTATTCAACACTAAACAATACATTAATTGGACTATAATGGTGACAAACGGTGCCCACAAACTGTTAGGGCCAACATAAAGCTGTCCCAACAGCAGAGCTTTCTTTTCAGCACCATGGAGTGAATCTGTCACGCCCTGACCTTAGAGAGCCTTTTTATTCCTCTATTTGGTTAGGTCAGGGTGTGATTTGGGTGGGCATTCTAGTTTGTCTATTTCTTTGTTGGCCGGGTATGGTTCCCAATCAGAGGCAGCTGTCTATCGTTGGCTCTGATTGGGGATCATACTTAGGCAGCCCTTTTTCCCCACCTTAGATTGTGGGATCTTGTTTTTGTATCGTTACTGTGTAGCCTGCAGAACGTTACGTTCGTTTATATTTTGTTGTTTTTTGGTGTTCATCTAAATAAAGAAAGATGTACGCTTCCCACGCTGCACCTTGGTCTCCTCATTATATCAACGAGCGTAACAGAATCCTTACCACTGCTACACCTGGCTATCAGCGGAGCCTTGTCTGGCAGCGAAACAGTTCATTCAGCCTCGTTTACTGCCTTTTAAAAAACATAGCTGATATGGCTCACCTGCTGAAATAAATATACTTTTTACTGACTCCTTGTGGATTTTGTGTAACTCACTGAAGACCGCATTCTCCTTCAGAGAGAGAGAGAGAGACAGATGGAGAGAGACAGAGAAAATGAGAGAGAGAGGGAGAGAGAGGGAGAGAGAGAGAGAGCAATAGAGAGAGAGAGACGTGGTTAGCCTACCATTTGAAGTATTTTATTGGGTCTATGTGTTCTAAAACAGGAAGAAAATGACAATGAGAGGATACACTATTCTAGCCAATAGGACTCTTCTGACACATGGCTGGATTTACATGGTCTATTACTGAACTGGTAAACATGGTTACAGACCCAACAACATTATAGTATCCTCGTGAAGAAAAGCACATGAGCTAACTTTAATACACAGAGTAAGCAAAACAAAGAAATGCATCATTCAAACATTGCCTCATATGATTAATAAGATACTAATGAGATAGACCAATACAAGCAATATAACAATTGAGATGTACAAACGATGGCAAAATGGAACGATGAGCGAATAAGAGGCAATTTCGATGAAGACATTCATGTGCGAGCTCAGACGGACAATATGCCTATTTGTTTAGCACTTTTGAAATGGACAGCACGGAATTCAGAACATGGGCCGTACTAACAGTATTCTCCCTGTACACCAAGTCAGAACCATTGGATAAATAAAGGGGGCATATAAGCAGACAGTGATAAAAGTAAAAGTTCAAGTATAAATAATTTCAAATTCCCTATATTAAACAAACCAGATGGCACCATTTTCTTTATTTTAAATGTACGAATAACCAGGGGCACATTCCAACACTCAGACATAGTGAGTCCGCCAGATAAGATGCAATAGGCATGACCAGGGATGTTCTCTTGATACGTTCGTGAATTGGAACATTTTCCTGCCATTCAAAATGTAACGAGTACTTTTGAGTGTCAGGGAAAATGTATGGAGTAAAAAGTACATAATTGTCTTTAGGAATGTAGTGAAGTAAAAGTTGTCAAAAATATGAATAGTAAAGTAAAGTATAGATATCCCCCAAAACTACTTAAGTTGTATTTTAAAGTATTTTTACTTAAGCACTTTACACCACTGGTGAGACAACAGCTTACTACACAACATACACTTAGTATTACTTTCTTAGCTACAGTATACATATCTCCCTGGCATATTACATTATTTATGCAGCAGCAGACAAGACATAGGCCTATTTTTGGACTCACTGTTGTTGTGCTGTGTTCACTTGAACAGGAATGTGGCACGGTGGTCCTTCTTGTGGGTAAACTTTGTCATCAAACTTTGTCGTCAAAGCCTGGCAATCTCTGAATTGATGGAGCTTTCAAGAAAACTGGGAACTCTGGGGGAAAAAACGAGGTTGAAGCATTACATAAGTGATCTTCAGGTCGTAAAGTTGTTGCACTAGAAAGAGATATAAATTCCCGACTGAAAAAGTATTTTCCCAGTCGGAGCTCATTTTTTTCTGTTCCCAGTTCTGAATTCCCAGTTGTTTTGAACCTGGCAGAAGTCATGCTGAATAGACAGCATGGCCAACGTATTCAACCTTTTCTGGCCCATTGTGTTGCCTGTGAATTTTTATCCTTTTAATCTTTCAGACAGATGTTTTAAACCATTAAACCCAGACTTGGACCACACACCCTTTCCACTGAAAGGCAGGCAGGGGAAGCAAAACAGTGATTGCTTTGCATCACAGTTAGCCATTGATTCCTTCCAAACGACTCATTGTTGAATTTGCGATTTCCCAACTCGTTGTGTCATGTTTATATCCAATGGCTGATGATCACTGATAAGTGTTATATATGATTTATCTTCATATGACAAGGATTTAAAAGGATTTGCCAGTAGATTGTCAATGTGATTCATGAATGATGACTTCTTGTCTTGCCAACTAGCTTGCTAGCTAAGATGTTGACATGATCAGTCCAATCAAAGCTACGGTAGATATAAAGGGATTTGACATCATTGTATCTGTGGCCAATGACCTTGAGCCTTCTTGGACGGTCACTTCTAATGTAAATCTATGGCAGCAGCCAAGGGGTCTTGAACTGCCGAGCTCTCCCTGGAGATTATGCGGTGACGTAGTGTCCTCATGAGTGACAGAACACTGAGCCAATCATGGCGCAACTAGAGAGAATGACCAACACCTACGCTCTATGCTTTAGATGGCAGACCCTCCACCATAAAAAGCACTGCGCTAGACTGAAAGGGCTGCATTTTGGAG